>NC_054476.1:77445455-77745455 GCF_017639515.1 Carcharodon carcharias
CAGTCTGATTGAGACAGTGCGTGGCACAGAGCGGGAGGGGCAGTCTGTCTGAGAACGAGGTTGGCACAGACTGGGAGCGACAGTCTGTCTGAGACTGTGGTTGGCACAGACTGGGAGGGACAGTCTGTCTGAGACAATGGTTGGCAAAGAGAGTGAAAAACAGTCTGTCTGAGACTGGGGTTGGCACAGAATGGGATAGACAGTCTTTCTGAGACTGTGGTTGGCACAGAGCGGGAGCGACAGTCTGTCTTAGACTGTGGTTGGCACAGAGTGGGAGGGACAGTTTGTCTGAGAGTGTGGTTGGCACAGAGCAGGAAGGACATTCTGGCCAAGACTGTGGTTGGCACAGCGCATGACGGACATTCCATCTGAGACTGTGGTTGGCACAGAGCTGCAGGGACAATCTGTCTGGGACTGTCATTGGCACAGAGCAGGAGGGACAGTCTGACTTAGACTAAGGTTGGCATCGAATGGGTTAGACAGTCTGTTCGAGACAGTGCTTGGCACAGAGCGGGAGGGTCAGTCTGTCTGAGACTGAGGTTTGCACAGACTGGGAGAGTCAGTCTGTCTGATACAGTGGTTGGCAATGAGCGGGACAAACAGTCTGTCTGAGACTGGTTGGCACTGTACAGGTGCGACAGTCTGTCTGAGATGGCGGTTGGCAACAGAGCATGAGGGACATTCTGACTGAGACTGTAGTTGGCACAGAATGGGACAGACATTCTGTTGGAGACTGTGATTGGCACAGAGCGAGAGGGACATTCCGTCTGAGACTGTGGTTGGCACAGAGCGGGTGAGAAAGTCCATCTGAGACTTTGGTTGGCACAGTGCGTGAGGGACATTCTCTCTGAGACTGTGGTTGGCACTGAGCGAGAGGGAATTTCCATATGAGACTGTGGTTGGTACTGAGTTGGAGGGACAATCTGTCTGAGAATGCGGTTGGCACAGAGCGGGAGGGACAGTCTGTCTGAGAATGTGGTTGCCACAGAGCGGGAGGGACAGTTTGTCTGAGACTGTTGTTGGCACACAGCAGGAAGGACATTCTTTCCAAGAATTTGGCTGGCACAAAGCAGGACGGCAGTCTGGCTGAGTCTTTGGTTGGCACGGAATGTGATAGACAGTCTGTCTGAGACAATGGTTGACAAAGAGAGGGAGAAACAGTCTGTCTGAGACAGGGGTTGGCACAGAATGGGATAGACAGTCTTTCTGAGACTGTGGTTGGCACAGAGCGGGAGCGACAGTCTGTCTTAGACTGTGGTTGGCACAGAGTGGGAGGGACAGTTTGTCTGAGAGTGTGGTTGGCACAGAGCAGGAAGGACATTCTGGCCAAGACTGTGGTTGGCACAGCGCATGACGGACAGTCCGTCAGAGACTGTGGTTTTCACAGAGCTGCAGGGACAATCTGTCTGGGACTGTCATTGGCACAGAGCAGGAGGGACAGTCTGACTTAGACTAAGGTTGGCATAGGATGGGTTAGAAGGTCTGTTCGAGACAGTGCTTGGCACAGAGCGGGAGGGTCAGTCTGTCTGAGACTGAGGTTTGCACAGACTGGGAGAGTCAGTCTGTCTGATACAGTGGTTGGCAATGAGCGGGACAAACAGTCTGTCTGAGACTGGTTGGCACTGTACAGGTGCGACAGTCTGTCTGAGATGGCAGTTGGCAACAGAGCATGAGGGACATTCTGACTGAGACTGTAGTTGGCACAGAATGGGACAGACATTCTGTTGGAGACTGTGATTGGCACAGAGCGAGAGGGACATTCCGTCTGAGACTGTGGTTGGCACAGAGCGGGTGAGAAAGTCCATCTGAGACTTTGGTTGGCACAGTGCGTGAGGGACATTCTCTCTGAGACAGTGGTTGGCAAAGAGCGGGAGAAACAGTCTGTCTGAGACTGGTTGGCACAGTACAGGAGAGACAGTATGTCTGAGATGTCGGTTGGCAACAGAGCATGAGGGACATTCTGACTGAGACTGTGGTTGGCACAGAATGGGACAGACATTCTGTTGGAGACTGTGACTGGCACACAGCGGGAGGGTCAGAGCGTCTGAAATGGTGATTGCCCAGAGCGGGAGGGACTGTCTGTCTGAAACTCTTGTTGGCACATAGCTGGAGGGAAAGTCTGTCTGAGACTGTGGTTGGCACTGAGTGAGAGGAAAAGGCCATATGAGACTGTGGTTGGCACTGAGCTGGAGGGACAATCTGTCTGAGACTGTGGTTGGCACAGAGCGGGAGGGACAGTCTGTCTGAGACTGTGGTTGGCACAGAGCGGGAGGGACAGTCAGTCTGAGAATGTTGTTTGCACACAGCAGGAAGGACATTCTGTCCAAGACTTTGGCGGGCACAAAGCAGGACGGCAGTCTGGCTGAGACCGTGGTTGGCACAGTATGGGATAGAGAGTCTGTCTAAGACTGTGCTTGGCACAGAGTGGAAGGGACAGTCTGTCTGAGACTGTGGTTGGCACAGAGTGAGAGGGACAGTGCATCTGAGACTGTGGTTTGCACAGAGCATGAGGGACAGTCTGTCTGAGACTGTAGTTGGCACAGAGCTGGAAGGACAGTCTGTCTGAGACTGTGGTTGGCACAGAGCGGGAGGGACAATCTGTCTGAGAATGTTGTTGGCACACAGCAGGAAGGACATTCTGTCCAAGACTTTGGCGGGCACAAAGCAGGACGGCAGTCTGGCTGAGACTGTGGTTGGCACAGAATGGGATAGACAGTCTGTCTAAAACTGTGCTTGGCACAGAGTGGGAGGGACAGTCTGTCTGAGACTATGGTTGGCACAGAGTGGGAGGGACAGTCCGTCTGAGACTGTGGTTGGCACAGAGCGGGAGGGACATTTCGTCTAAGACTGTGGTTGGCACAGATCGGGAGGGACAATCTGTCTGAGACTGTGGTTGGCACAGAGCGTGAGGGACAGTCTGTCTGAGACGGAGGTTGTCACTGAGCGAGAGGGAAAGTCCATATGAGACAGTGGTTCGCACTGAGCTGGAGGGACAGTCTGTCTGAGACTGAGGTTTGCACAGACTGGGAGAGTCAGTCTGTCTGATACAGTGGTTGGCAATGAGCGGGACAAACAGTCTGTCTGAGACTGGTTGGCACTGTACAAGTGCGACAGTCTGTCTGAGATGGCGGTTGGCAACAGAGCATGAGGGACATTCTGACTGAGACTGTAGTTGGCACAGAATGGGACAGACATTCTGTTGGAGACTGTGATTGGCACAGAGCGAGAGGGACATTCCGTCTGAGACTGTGGTTGGCACAGAGCGGGTGAAAAAGTCCATCTGAGACTTTGGTTGGCACAGTGCGTGAGGGACATTCTCTCTGAGACAGTGGTTGGCAAAGAGCGGGAGAAACAGTCTGTCTGAGACTGGTTGGCACAGTACAGGAGAGACAGTATGTCTGAGATGTCGGTTGGCAACAGAGCATGAGGGACATTCTGACTGAGACTGTGGTTAGCACAGAATGGGACAGACATTCTGTTCGAGACTGTGATTGGCACACAGCGGGAGGATCAGAGCGTCTGAAATGGTTATTGCCCAGAGCGGGAGGGACTGTCCGTCTCAAACTCTTGTTGGCACATAGCTGGAGGGACAGTCTGTCTGAGATTGTGGTTGGCACTGAGTGAGAGGAAAAGGCCATATGAGACTGTGGTTGGCACTGAGCTGGAGGGACAATCTGTCTGAGACTGTGGTTGGCACAGAGCGGGAGGGACAGTCTGTCTGAGACTGTGGTTGGCACAGAGCGGGAGGGACAGTCTGTCTGAGAATGTTGTTGGCACACAGCAGGAAGGACATTCTGTCCAAGACTTTGGCGGGCACAAAGCAGGACGGCAGTCTGGCTGAGACTGTGGTTGGCACAGAATGGGATAGAGAGTCTGTCTAAGACTGTGCTTGGCACAGAGTGGGAGGGACAGTCTGTCTGAGACTGTGGTTGGCACAGAGTGAGAGGGACAGTGCGTCTGAGACTGTGGTTTGCACAGAGCATGAGGGACAGTCTGTCTGAGACTGTAGTTGGCACAGAGCTTAAAGGACAGTCTGTCTGAGACTGTGGTTGGCACAGAGCGGGAGGGACATTCCGTCTAAGACTGTGGTTGGCACATACCAGAAGGGACAGTCTGTCTGAGACTGTGGTTGGCACTGAGCGAAAGGGAAAGTCCATATGAGACTGTGGTTCGCACTGAGCTGGAGGGACAGTCTGTCTGAGACTGTGGTTGGCACAGAGCAGGAGGGTCAAACTGGCTGAGACGGTGGTTGGCACAGAATGGGACAGACAGTCTGTCAGAGACTGTGGTTGGCACAGAGCAGGAGCGACAGGCAGTCTCAAACTCTGGTTGGCAAAGAGTGGGTGGGAAAGTCTGTCTGAGACTGTGGTTGGCACAGAGCAGGAAGGAAATTCTGGCCAAGACTGTGGTTGGCACAGCGCATGATGGACAGTCCGTCTGAGACTGTGGTTGGCACAGAGCTGCAGGGACAGTTTGACTTAGACTAAGGTTGGCATAGAATGGGTTAGACAGTCTGATTGAGACAGTGCATGGCACAGAGCGGGAGGGGCAGTCTGTCTGAGAATGTTGTTGGCACACAGCAGGAAGGACATTCTGTCCAAGACTTTGGCGGGCACAAAGCAGGACGGCAGTCTGGCTGAGACTGTGGTTGGCACAGAATGGGATAGACAGTCTGTCTAAAACCGTGCTTGGCACAGAGTGGGAGGGACAGTCTGTCTGAGACTATGGTTGGCACAGAGTGGGAGGGACAGTCCGTCTGAGACTGTGGTTGGCACAGAGCGGGAGGGACATTTCGTCTAAGACTGTGGTTGGCACAGATCGGGAGGGACAATCTGTCTGAGACTGTGGTTGGCACAGAGCGTGAGGGACAGTCTGTCTGAGACGGAGGTTGTCACTGAGCGAGAGGGAAAGTCCATATGAGACAGTGGTTCGCACTGAGCTGGAGGGACAGTCTGTCTGAGACTGTGGCTGGCACAGAGCAGGAGGGACAAACTGGCTGAGACGGTGGTTGGCACAGAATGGGACAGACAGTCTGTCTGAGACTGTGGTTGGCACAGAGCAGGAGCGACAGTCAGTCTCAAACTCTGGTTGGCACAGAGTGGGTGGGAAAGTCTGTCTGAGACTGTGGTTGGCACAGAGCAGGAAGGACATTCTGGCCAAGACTGTGGTTGGCACAGTGCATGACGGACAGTCCGTCTGAGACTGTGGTTGGCACAGAGCTGCAGGGACAATCTGTCTGGGACTGTGTTTGGCAAAGAGCAGGAGGGACAGTCTGACTTAGACTAAGGTTGGCATAGAATGGGTTAGACAGTCAGATTGAGACAGTGCGTGGCACAGAGCGGGAGGGGCAGTCTGTCTGAGAATGAGGTTGGCACAGACTGGGAGCGACAGTCTGTCTGAGACTGTGGTTGGCACAGACTGGGATAGAGAGTCTGTCTAAGACTGTGCTTGGCACAGAGTGGAAGGGACAGTCTGTCTGAGACTGTGGTTGGCACAGAGTGAGAGGGACAGTGCGTCTGAGACTGTGGTTTGCACAGAGCATGAGGGACAGTCTGTCTGAGACTGTAGTTGGCACAGAGCTGGAAGGACAGTCTGTCTGAGACTGTGGTTGGCACAGAGCGGGAGGGACAGTCTGTCTGAGAATGTTGTTGGCACACAGCAGGAAGGACATTCTGTCCAAGACTTTGGCGGGCACAAAGCAGGACGGCAGTCTGGCTGAGACTGTGGTTGGCACAGAATGGGATAGAGAGTCTGTCTAAGACTGTGCTTGGCACAGAGTGGAAGGGACAGTCTGTCTGAGACTGTGGTTGGCACAGAGTGAGAGGGACAGTGCGTCTGAGACTGTGGTTTGCACAGAGCATGAGGGACAGTCTGTCTGAGACTGTAGTTGGCACAGAGCTGGAAGGACAGTCTGTCTGAGTCTGTGGTTGGCACAGAGGGGGAGGGACATTCCGTCTAAGACTGTGGTTGGCACATACCGGAAGGGACAGTCTGTCTGAGACTGTGGTTGGCACTGAGCGAAAGGGAAAGTCCATATGAGACTGTGGTTCGCACTGAGCTGGAGGGACAGTCTGTCTGAGACTGTGGTTGGCACAGAGCAGGAGGGACAAACTGGCTGAGATGGTGGTTGGCACAGAATGGGACAGACAGTCTGTCAGAGACTGTGGTTGGCACAGAGCAGGAGCGACAGGCAGTCTCAAACTCTGGTTGGCACAGAGTGGGTGGGAAAGTCTGTCTGAGACTGTGGTTGGCACAGAGCAGGAAGGACATTCTGGCCAAGACTGTGGTTGGCACAGCGCATGACGGACAGTCCGTCTGAGACTGTGGTTGGCACAGAGCTGGAGGGACAATCTGTCTGGGACTGTGTTTGGCACAGAGAAGGAGGGACAGTCTGACTTAGACTAATATTGGCATAGAATGGGTTAGACAGTCTGATTGAGACAGTGCGTGGCACAGAGCGGGAGGGGCAGTCTGTCTGAGAACGAGGTTGGCACAGACTGGGAGCGACAGTCTGTCTGAGACTGTGGTTGGCACAGACTGGGAGGGACAGTCTGTCTGAGACAATGGTTGGCAAAGAGAGTGAAAAACAGTCTGTCTGAGACTGGGGTTGGCACAGAATGGGATAGACAGTCTTTCTGAGACTGTGGTTGGCACAGAGCGGGAGCGACAGTCTGTCTTAGACTGTGGTTGGCACAGAGTGGGAGGGACAGTTTGTCTGAGAGTGTGGTTGGCACAGAGCAGGAAGGACATTCTGGCCAAGACTGTGGTTGGCACAGCGCATGACGGACATTCCATCTGAGACTGTGGTTGGCACAGAGCTGCAGGGACAATCTGTCTGGGACTGTCATTGGCACAGAGCAGGAGGGACAGTCTGACTTAGACTAAGGTTGGCATCGAATGGGTTAGACAGTCTGTTCGAGACAGTGCTTGGCACAGAGCGGGAGGGTCAGTCTGTCTGAGACTGAGGTTTGCACAGACTGGGAGAGTCAGTCTGTCTGATACAGTGGTTGGCAATGAGCGGGACAAACAGTCTGTCTGAGACTGGTTGGCACTGTACAGGTGCGACAGTCTGTCTGAGATGGCGGTTGGCAACAGAGCATGAGGGACATTCTGACTGAGACTGTAGTTGGCACAGAATGGGACAGACATTCTGTTGGAGACTGTGATTGGCACAGAGCGAGAGGGACATTCCGTCTGAGACTGTGGTTGGCACAGAGCGGGTGAGAAAGTCCATCTGAGACTTTGGTTGGCACAGTGCGTGAGGGACATTCTCTCTGAGACTGTGGTTGGCACTGAGCGAGAGGGAATTTCCATATGAGACTGTGGTTGGTACTGAGTTGGAGGGACAATCTGTCTGAGAATGCGGTTGGCACAGAGCGGGAGGGACAGTCTGTCTGAGAATGTGGTTGCCACAGAGCGGGAGGGACAGTTTGTCTGAGACTGTTGTTGGCACACAGCAGGAAGGACATTCTTTCCAAGAATTTGGCTGGCACAAAGCAGGACGGCAGTCTGGCTGAGTCTTTGGTTGGCACGGAATGTGATAGACAGTCTGTCTGAGACAATGGTTGACAAAGAGAGGGAGAAACAGTCTGTCTGAGACAGGGGTTGGCACAGAATGGGATAGACAGTCTTTCTGAGACTGTGGTTGGCACAGAGCGGGAGCGACAGTCTGTCTTAGACTGTGGTTGGCACAGAGTGGGAGGGACAGTTTGTCTGAGAGTGTGGTTGGCACAGAGCAGGAAGGACATTCTGGCCAAGACTGTGGTTGGCACAGCGCATGACGGACAGTCCGTCAGAGACTGTGGTTTTCACAGAGCTGCAGGGACAATCTGTCTGGGACTGTCATTGGCACAGAGCAGGAGGGACAGTCTGACTTAGACTAAGGTTGGCATAGGATGGGTTAGAAGGTCTGTTCGAGACAGTGCTTGGCACAGAGCGGGAGGGTCAGTCTGTCTGAGACTGAGGTTTGCACAGACTGGGAGAGTCAGTCTGTCTGATACAGTGGTTGGCAATGAGCGGGACAAACAGTCTGTCTGAGACTGGTTGGCACTGTACAGGTGCGACAGTCTGTCTGAGATGGCAGTTGGCAACAGAGCATGAGGGACATTCTGACTGAGACTGTAGTTGGCACAGAATGGGACAGACATTCTGTTGGAGACTGTGATTGGCACAGAGCGAGAGGGACATTCCGTCTGAGACTGTGGTTGGCACAGAGCGGGTGAGAAAGTCCATCTGAGACTTTGGTTGGCACAGTGCGTGAGGGACATTCTCTCTGAGACAGTGGTTGGCAAAGAGCGGGAGAAACAGTCTGTCTGAGACTGGTTGGCACAGTACAGGAGAGACAGTATGTCTGAGATGTCGGTTGGCAACAGAGCATGAGGGACATTCTGACTGAGACTGTGGTTGGCACAGAATGGGACAGACATTCTGTTGGAGACTGTGACTGGCACACAGCGGGAGGGTCAGAGCGTCTGAAATGGTGATTGCCCAGAGCGGGAGGGACTGTCTGTCTGAAACTCTTGTTGGCACATAGCTGGAGGGAAAGTCTGTCTGAGACTGTGGTTGGCACTGAGTGAGAGGAAAAGGCCATATGAGACTGTGGTTGGCACTGAGCTGGAGGGACAATCTGTCTGAGACTGTGGTTGGCACAGAGCGGGAGGGACATTCTGTCTGAGACTGTGGTTGGCACAGAGCGGGAGGGACAGTCAGTCTGAGAATGTTGTTTGCACACAGCAGGAAGGACATTCTGTCCAAGACTTTGGCGGGCACAAAGCAGGACGGCAGTCTGGCTGAGACCGTTGTTGGCACAGTATGGGATAGAGAGTCTGTCTAAGACTGTGCTTGGCACAGAGTGGAAGGGACAGTCTGTCTGAGACTGTGGTTGGCACAGAGTGAGAGGGACAGTGCATCTGAGACTGTGGTTTGCACAGAGCATGAGGGACAGTCTGTCTGAGACTGTAGTTGGCACAGAGCTGGAAGGACAGTCTGTCTGAGACTGTGGTTGGCACAGAGCGGGAGGGACAATCTGTCTGAGAATGTTGTTGGCACACAGCAGGAAGGACATTCTGTCCAAGACTTTGGCGGGCACAAAGCAGGACGGCAGTCTGGCTGAGACTGTGGTTGGCACAGAATGGGAGAGACAGTCTGTCTAAAACTGTGCTTGGCACAGAGTGGGAGGGTCAGTCTGTCTGAGACTGTGGTTGGCACAGAGTGGGAGGGACAGTCCATCTGAGACTGTGGTTGGCACAGAGCGGGAGGCACATTTCGTCTAAGACTGTGGTTGGCACAGATCGGGAGGGACAGTCTGTCTGAGACTGTGGTTGGCACAGAGCGTGAGGGACAGTCTGTCTGAGACGGAGGTTGTCACTGAGCGAGAGGGAAAGTCCATATGAGACAGTGGTTCGCACTGAGCTGGAGGGACAGTCTGTCTGAGACTGTGGCTGGCACAGAGCAGGAGGGACAAACTGGCTGAGACGGTGGTTGGCACAGAATGGGATAGACAGTCTGTCAGAGACTGTGGTTGGCACAGAGTGGGAGCAACAGTCAATCTCAGACTCTGGTTGGCACAGAGTGGGTGGGAAAGTCTGTCTGATACTGTGGTTGGCACAGAGCAGGAAGGACATTCTGGCCAAGACTGTGGTTGGCACAGAGCTGCAGGGACAATCTGTCTGGGACTGTGTTTGGCACAGAGCAGGAGGGACAGTCTGACTTAGACTAAGGTTGGCATAGAATGGGTTAGACAGTCTGATTGAGACAGTGCTTGGCACAGAGCGGGAGGGGCAGTCTGTCTGAGAATGAGGTTGGCACAGACTGGGAGGGACAGTCTGTCTGAGACTGTGTTTGGCACAGACTGGGAGGGACAGTCTGTCTGAGACAATGGTTGGCAAAGAGAGGGAGAAACAGTCTGTCTGAGACTGGTTGGCACAGTATAGGAGGGACAGCCTGCCTGAGATGGCGGTTGGCAACAGAGCATGAGGCACATTCTGACTGAGACTGTGGTTGGCACAGAATGGGACAGACATTCTGTTGGAGACTGCGATTGGCACAGAGCGGGAGGGACAGTCCTTCAAAGACGGTGATTGGCACGGAGCGGGTGGGACTGTCTATCTGAGACTGTAGTTGGCACAGAGCTGGACGGACAGTCTGTCTGAGACTGTGGTTGGCACAGAGCCAGAGGGACATTCCATCTGAGACTGTGGTTGGCACAGAGCAGAAGTAATAGTCCGTCTGAGACTGTGGTTGGCACAGAACGTGAGGGACAGTCTGTCTGAGACTGTGGTTGGCACTGAGAGAGAGGGAAAGTCCATATGAGACTGTGGTTGGTACTGAGCTGGAGGGACAGTGTGTCTGAGACTGTGGTTGGCACAGAGCAGGAGGGACAATCTGTCTGAGACTGTGGTTGGCTCAGAGCGTGAGGGACAGTCTGGCTGAGACTGTGGTTGGCAGAGACCATGAGGGACTGAGTGACTGAGACTGTTGTTGGCACTGAGCGAGAGGGTTAGACAGTCTGTTTGAGACAGTGCTTGGCAGAGAGCAGGAGGGGCAGTCTGTCTGAGACTGTGGTTCGCAAGACTGGGAGGGACAGTCTGTCTGAGACAGTGGTTGGCAAAGAGCGGGAGAAACAGTCTGTCTGAGACTGGTTGGCACAGTACAGGAGGGACAGTCTGTCTGAGATGGCGGTTGACAACAGAGCATGAGGGACATTCTGACAGAGACTGTAGTTGGCACAGAGCTGGATGGACAGTCTGTCTGAGACTGTGGTTGGCACAGAGCAGGAGGGACAGTCCGTCTGAGACTGTGGTTGGCATAGAGCGTGAGGGACAGTTTGTCTGAGACTGTGGTTGGCACTGAGGGAGAGGGAAAGTCCATATGAGAATGTGGTTGGCACTGAGCAGGAGGGACCATCTCTCTGAGACTGTGGTTGGCAATGAGCGGGAGGGGCAGTCTGTCTGAGACTGTGGCTGGCAAAGAGCAGGAGGGACAGTCTGTCTGAGACTGCTGTTGGCACACTGCAGGAAGGACATTCTGTCCATGACTTTGGATGGCACAAAGCCGGACGGCAGTCTGGCTGAGACTGTGGTTGGCACAGAATGGGATAGACAGTCTCTCTGGGACAGTGCTTTGTACAGAGTAGAGGGACAGTCTGTCTGAGACTGTGGTTGGCACAGAGTGGGAGGGACAGTCCGTCTGAGACTGTGGTTTGCACAGAGCAAGAGGGACAGTCGGTCTGAGACTGTAGTTTGCACAGAGCTGGACGGACAGTCCGTCTGAGACTGTGGTTGGCACAGAGTGGGAGGGTCAATCCGTCTGAGACTGTGGTTGGCACAGAGCGTGAGGGACAGTCTGACTGAGACTGTGGTTGGTGCAGAGCTCGAGGGACAATCTGTCTGTGACTGTGGTTGGCACAGAGAGGGAGGGACAGTGTGTCTGAGACTGTTGTTGGCACACAGCAGGAAGGACATGCTGTCCAAGACTTTGGCTGGCACAAAGCAGGAACTACAGTTTGGCTGAGACTGTGGTTGGCAAAGAATGGGATAGACAGTCTGTCTGAGACTGTGGTTGGCACAGAGCGGAAGTGACAGTCTGTCTGAGACTGTGGTTTGCACAGAGTGGGAGGGACAGTTTGTCTGAGACTGTGGTTGGCACAGAGCAGGAAGGACATTCTGGCCAAGACTGTGGTTGGCACAGCGCATGAGGGACAGTCCGTTTCAGACTGTGGTTGGCACAGAGCTGCAGGGACAATCTGTCTGGGACTGTGGTTGGCACAGTGCAGGAGGGACAGTCTGACTTAGACTAAGGTTGGCATAGAATGCGTTACACAGTCTGTTTGAGACAGTGCTTGGCAAAGAGCGGGAGGGGCAGTCTGTCTGAGACTGAGGTTGGCACAGACAGGGAGGGTCAGTCCGTCTGAGACAGTGGTTGGCAAAGAGCGGGAGAAACAGTCTGTCTGAGACTGGTTGGCACAGTACAGGAGAGACAGTATGTTTGAGATGTCGGTTGGCAACAGAGCATGAGGGACATTCTGACTGAGACTGTGGTTGGCACAGAATGGGAAAGACATTCTGTTGGAGAATGTGATTGGCACAGAGCGGGAGGGTCAGAGCGTCTGAAATGGTGATTGCCCAGAGCGGGAGGGACTGTATTTCTGAGACTGTTGTTGGCACAGAGCAGGAGGGACAGTCTGACTGAGACTGTGATTGGCACAGAGCAAGAGGGTGATTCCGTCTGAGACTGTGGTTGGCACAGAGCGGGTTGGACAGTCCGTCTGAGCCTGTGGTTGGCACAGAGAATGAGGGACAGTCTTTCTGAGACAGTGAATGGCACTGAGTGAGAGGAAAAGGCCATATGAGAATGTAGTTGGCACTGAGCTGGAGGGACAATCTGTCTGAGACTGTGGTTGGCACAGAGTGGGAGGGACAGTCTGTCTGAGACTGTGGTTGGCACAGAGCGGGAGGGACAGTCTGTCTGAGACTGTGGTTGGCACAGACGGGAGGGACAGTTTGTCTGAGAATGTTGTTGGCACACAGCGGAAGGACATTCTGTCCAAGACTTTGACGGGCACAAAGCAGGACGGCAGTCTGGCTGAGACTGTGGTTGGCACAGAATGGGATAGACAGTCTGTCGAAGACTGTGCTTGGCACAGAGTGGGAGGGACAGTCTGTCTGAGACTGCGGTTGGCACAGAGTGGGAGGGACAGTCCGTCTGAGACTGTGGTTGGCAAAGAGCGGGAGGGACATTCCGTCTGAGACTGTGGTTGGCACAGAGCAGGAGGGACAGTCTGTCTGAGTTTGTGGTTGGCACAGAGCGTGAGGGACAGTGTGTCTGAGACTGAGGTTGGCACTGAGCGAGAGGGAAAGTTCATATGAGACTGTGGTTCGCACTGGGCTGGAGGGACAGTCTGTCTGAGACATTGGTTGGTACAGAGCAGGAAGGACAAACTGGCTGAAACGGTGGTTGGCACAGAATGGGATTGACAGTCTGTCAGAGACTGTGGTTGGCACAGAGCGGGAGCGACAGTCAGTCTCAGACTCTGGTTGGCACAGAGTGGGTCGGAAAGTCTGTCTGTGACTGTGGTTGGCACAGAGCAGGAAGGACATTCTGGCCAAGACTGTGGTTGGCACAGCGCATGACGGACAGTCCGTCTGAGACTGTGGTTGGCACAGAGCTGCAGGGGCAATCTGTCTGGGACTGTGTTTGGCACAGAGCAGAAGGGACAGTCTGACTTAGACTAAGGTTGGCATTGAATGTGTTAGACAGTCTGATTGAGACAGTGCTTGGCACAGAGCGTGAGGGGCAGTCTGTCTGAGAACGAGGTTGGCACAGACTGGGAGGGACAGTCTGTCTGAGACTGTGGTTGGCGCAGACTGGGAGGGAAAGTCTGTCTGAGACAATGGTTGGCAAAGAGAGGGAGAAACAGTCTGTCTGAGACTGGGGTTGGCACAGAATGGGATAGACAGCCTTTCTGAGACTGTGGTTGGCACAGAGCGGGATCGACAGTCTGTCTTAGACTGTGGTTGGCACAGAGAGGGAAGGACAGTCCGTCTGAGACTGTGGTTGTCACAGAGCTGCAGGGACAATCTGTCTGGGACTGTGGCTGGCACAGAGCAGGAGGGACAGTCTGACTGAGACTGTGGTTGGTGCAGAGCTGGAGGGACAATCTGTCTGAGACTGTGGTTGGCACAGAGCGGTAGGGAAAGTCCGTCTGAGGCTATGGTTGGCACAGAGCGGGAGGGACATTCTTTCTGAGACTGTGGTTGGCACTGAGCATGAGGAAAAGTCCATATGAGACTGTGGTTGGCACAGAGCGTGAGGGACAGTCTGACTGAGACTGTGGTTGGTGCAGAGCTGGAGGGACAATCTGTCTGAGACTGTGGTTGGCACAGAGTGTGAGGGACAGTCTGTCTGAGACTGTTGTTGGCACACAGCAGGAAGGACATGCTGTCCAAGACTTTGGCTGGCACAAAGCAGGAACTACAGTCTGGCTGAGACTGTGGTTGGCAAAGAATGGGATAGACAGTCTGTCTGAGACTGTGGTTTGCACAGAGTGGGAGGGACAGTTTGCCTGAGACTGTGGTTGGCACAGAGCAGGAAGGACATTCTGGCCAAGACTGTGGTTGGCACAGCGCATGAGGGACAGTCCGTCTGAGACTGTGGTTGGCACTGACCTGCAGGGACAATCTGTCTGGGACTGTGGTTGGCACAGAGCAGGAGGGACAGTCTGACTTAGACTAAAGTTGGCATAGAATGCGTTACACAGTCTGTTTGAGAGAGTGCTTTGTAAAGAGCGGGAGGGGCAGTCTGTCTGAGACTGAGGTTGCCACAGACTGGGAGGGTCATTCCGTCTGAGACAGTGGTTGGCAAAGAGCGGGAGAAACAGTCTGTCTGAGACTGGTTGGCACAGTACAGGAGAGACAGTATGTCTGAGATGTCGGTTGGCAACAGAGCATGAGGGACCTTCTGACTGAGACTGTGGTTGGCACAGAATGGGAAGACATTCTGTTGGAGACTGTGATTGGCACAGAGCGTTAGGGTCAGAGCATCTGAAATGGTGATTGCCCAGAGCGGGAGGGACTGTCTGTCTGAGACTGTGATTGGCACAGAGCGAGATGGACATTCCGTATGAGACTGTGGTTGGCACAGAGCATGAGAGACAGTCTGTCTGAGACAGTGATTGGCTCTGAGTGAGAGGAAAATGCCATATGAGACTGTGTTTGGCACTGAGCTGGAGGGACAATCTGTCTGAGACTGTGGTTGGCACAGAGCGGGAGGGACAGTCTTTCTGAGACTGTGGTTGGCATAGAGCAGGAGGGACAGTCTGTCTGATACTGTGGTTGGCACAGAGCGGGAGGGACAGTCTGTCTGAGAATGGTGTTGGCACACAGCAGGAAGGACATTCTGTCCAAAAACTTGGCGGGCACAAAGCAGGACGGCAGTCTGGCTGAGACTGTGGTTGGCACAGAATGGGATAGACAGTCTGCCTAAGACTGTGCTTGGCACAGATCGGGAGGGACAGTCTGTCTGAGACTGTGGTTGGCACAGAGCGTGAGGGACAGTCTGTCTGAGACTGAGGTTGGCACTTTTCGAGAGGGAAAGTCCATATGAGACTGTGGTTCGCACTGAGCTGGAGGGACAGTCTGTCTGAGACTGTGGTTGGCACAGAGCAGGAGGGACAAACTGGCTGAGACGGTGGTTGGCACAGAATGTGATAAACAGTCTGTCAGAGACTGTGGTTGGCACAGATTGGAAGCGACAGTCAGTCTCAGACTCTGGTTGGCACAGAGTGGGTGGCAAAGTCTGTCTGAGACTGTGGTTGGCACAGAGCAGGAAGGACATTCTGGCCAAGACTGTGGTTGGCACAGCGCATGACGGACAGTCCATCTGAGACTACGGTTGGCACAGAGCTGCAGGGACAATCTGTCTGGGACTGTGTTTGGCACAGAGCAGGAGGGACAGTCTGACTTAGACTAATGTTGGCATAGAATGGGTTAGACAGTCTGATTGAGACAGTGCTTGGCACAGAGCGTGAGGGGCAGTCTGTCTGAGAATGAGGTTGGCACAGACTGGGAGGGACAGTCTGTCTGAGACTGTGGTTGGCACAGACTGGGAGGGAAAGTCTGTCTGAGACAATGGTTGGCAAAGAGAGGGAGAAACAGTCTGTCTGAGACTGGGGTTGGCACAGAATGGGATAGAAAGCCTTTCTGAAACTGTGGTTGGCACAGATCGGGAGCGACAGTCTGTCTTAGATTGTGGTTGGCAAAGAGTGGGAGGGACAGTTTGTCTGAGAGTGTGGTTGGCACAGAGCAGGAAGGACATTCTGGCCAAGACTGTGGTTGGCACAGCGCATGACGGACAGTCCGTCTGAGACTGTGGTTGGCACAGAGCTGCAGGGACAATCTGTCTGGGACTGTGGCTGGCACAGAGCAGGAGGGACCGTCTCATTTAGACTAACGTTGGCATAGAATGGGTTAGACAGTCTGTTCGAGACAGTGCTCGGCACAGAGCGGGAGGGGCAGTCTGTCTGAGACTGTGGTTGGCACTGAGCGAGAGGGAAAGTCCATATGAGACTGTGGTTGGCACAGAGCAGGAGGGACAGTCTGACTGAGACTGTGGTTGGTGCAGAGCTGGAGGGACAATCTGTCTGAGACTGTGGTTGGCACAGAGTGGGAGGGACAGTCTGTCTGAGACTGTGGTTGGCACAGAGCGGGAGGGACAGTCCGTCTGATGCTGTGGTTGGCACAGAGCGTGAGGGACAGTCTGTCTGAGACTGTGGTTGACACTGAGCGAGAGGGAAAGTCCACATGAGACTGTGGTTGGCACAGAGCGTGAGGGACAGTCTGACTGAGACTGTGGTTGGTGCAGAACTGGAGGGACAATCTGTCTGAGACTGTAGTTGGCACAGAGTGGGAGGGACAGTCTGTCTGAGACTGTTGTTGGCACACAGCAGGAAGGACATGCTGTCCAAGACTCTGGCTGCCACAAAGCAGGAACTACAGTCTGGCTGAGACTGTGGTTTGCAAAGGATGGGATAGACAGTTTTTCTGAGACTGTGGTGGCCCAGAGCGGAAGCGACAGTCTGTCTGAGACTGTGGTTTGCACAGAGTGGGAGGGACAGTTTGTCTGAGACTGTGGTTGGCACAGAGCAGGAAGGACATTCTGGCCAAGACTGTGGTTGGCACAGCGCATGAGGGACAGTCTGTCTGAGACTGTGGTTGGCACAGAGCTGCAGGGACAATCTGTCTGGGACTGTGGTTGGCACAGAGCAGGAGGTACAGTCTGACCTAGACTAAGGTTGGCAAGAATGCGTTACACAGTCTGTTTGAGACAGTGCTTGGCAAAGAGCGGGAGGGGCAGTCTGTCTGAGACTGAGTTTGGCACAGACTGGGAGGGTCAGTCCGTCTGAGACAGTGGTTGGCAAAGAGCGGGAGAAACAGTCTGTCTGAGACTTTTTGGCACAGTACAGGAGAGACAGTATGTCTGAGATGTCGGTTGGCAACAGAGGATGAGGCACCTTCTGACTGAGACTGTGGTTGGCACAGAATGGGACAGACATTCTGTTGGAGACTGTGATTGGCACAGAGCGGGAGGTTCAGAGCGTCTGAAATGGTGATTGCCCAGAGCGGGAGGGACTGTCTGTCTGAAACTGTTGTTGGCACAGAGCTGGAGGGACAGTCTTTCTGAGACTGTGATTGGAACAGAGCGAGATGGACATTCCGTATGAGACTGTGGTTAGCACAGAGCATGAGGGACAGTCTGTCTGAGACAGTGATTGGCACTGAGTGAGAGGAAAATGCCATATGAGACTGTGGTTGGCACTGAGCTGGAGGGACAATCTGTCTGAGACTGTGGTTGGCACAGAGCGGGAGGGACAGTCTGTCTGAGACAGTGGTTGGCACAGAGCGGGAGGGACAGTCTGTCTGAGACTGTGGTTGGCACAGAGTGGGAGGGACAGTCTGTCTGAGAATGTTGTTGGCACACAGCAGGAAGGACATTCTGTCCAAGAACTTCGCGGGCACAAAGCAGGACGGCAGTCTGGCTGAGACTGTGGTTGGCACAGAATGGGATAGACAGTCTGTCTAAGACTGTGCTTGGCACAGATCGGGAGGGACAGTCTGTCTGAGACTGTGGTTGGCACAGAGCGTGAGGGACAGTCTGTCTGAGACTGAGGTTGGCACTGAGCGAGAGGGAAAGTCCATATGAGACTGTGGTTCGCACTGAGCTGGAGGGACAGTCTGTCTGAGACTGTGGTTGGCACAGAGCGTGAGGGACAAACTGGCTGAGACGGTGGATGGCACAGAATGTGATAGATAGTCTGTCAGAGACTGTGGTTGGCACAGAGCGGAAGCGACAGTCAGTCTCAAACTCTGGTTGGCACAGAGTGGGTGGGAAAGTCTGTCTGAGACTGTGGTTGGCACAGAGCAGGAAGGACATTCTGGCCAAGACTGTGGTTGGCACATCGCATGACGGACAGTCCGTCTGAGACTGTGGTTGGCACAGAGCTGCAGGGACAATCTGTCTGGGACTGTGTTTGGCACAGAGCAGGAGGGACAGTCTGACTTAGACTAAGGTTGGCATAGAATGGATTAGACAGTCTGATTGAGACAGTGCTTGGCACAGAGCGTGAGTGGCAGTCTGTCTGAGAACGAGGTTGGCACAGACTGGGAGGGACAGTCTGTCTGAGACTCTGATTGGCACAGACTGGGAGGGAAAGTCTGTCTGAGACAATGGTTGGCAAAGAGAGGGAAAAAAAGTCTGTCTGAGACTGGGGTTGGAACAGAATGGGATAGAAAGACTTTCTGAGACTGTGGTTGGCACAGAGCGGGAGCGACAGTCTTTCTTAGACTGTGGTTGGCACAGAGTGAGAGGGACAGTTTGTCTGAGACTGTGGTTGGCACAGAGCAGGAAGGACATTCTGGCCAAGACTGTGGTTGGCACAGCGCATGACGGACAGTCCGTCTGAGACTGTGGTTGGCACAGAGTTGCAGGGACAATCTGTCTGGGACTGTGGCTGGCAAAGAGCAGGAGGGACAGTTTGACTTAGACTAAGGTTGGCATAGAATGGGTTAGACAGTCTGTTGGAGACAGTGCTTGGCACAGAGAGGGAGGGGCAGTCTGTCTGAGACTGTGGTTGGCACTGAGCGAGAGGGAAAGTCCATATGAGACTGTGGTTGGCACAGAGCAGGAGGGACAGTCTGACTGAGACTGTGGTTGGTGCAGAGCTGGAGGGACAATCTGTCTGCGACTGTGGTTGGCACAGAGTGGGAGGGACAGTCTGTCTGAGACTGTGGTTGGCACAGAGCGGGAGGGACAGTCCGTCTGAGGCTGTGGTTGGCACAGAGCGTGAGGGACAGTCTGTCTGAGACTGTGGTTGACACTAAGCGAGAGGGAAAGTCCATATGAGACTGTGGTTGGCACAGAGCGTGAGGGACAGTCTGAATGAGACTGTGGTTGGCACAGAGTGGGAGGGACAGTCTGTCTGAGACTGTTGTTGGCACACAGCAGGAAAGACATGCTGTCCAAAACTCTGGCTGCCACAAAGCAGGAACTACAGTCTGGCTGAGACTGTGGTTGGCAAAGAATGGGATAGACAGTCTGTCTGAGACTTTGGTGACACAGAGCGGAAGCGACAGTCTGTCTGAGACTGTGGTTTACACAGAGTGGGAGGGACAGTTTGTCTGAGACTGTGGTTGGCACAGAGCAGGAAGGACATTCTGGCCAAGACTGTGGTTGGCACAGCGCATGAGGGACAATCTGTCTGAAACTGTGGTTGGCACAGAGCTGCAGGGACAATCTGTCTGGGACTGTGGTTGGCACAGAGCAGGAGGGACAGTCTGACTTAGACTAAGGTTGGCATAGAATGCGTTACACAGTCTGTTTGATACAGTGCTTGGCAAAGAGCGGGAGGGGCAGTCTGTCTGAGACTGAGGTTTGCCCAGACTGGGAGGGTCAGTCCGTCTAAGACAGTGGTTGGCAATGAGCGGCAGAAACAGTCTGTCTGAGACTGGTTGGCACAGTACAGGAGAGACAGTATGTCTGAGATGGCGGTTGGCAACAGAGCATGAGGGACATTCTGACTGAGACTGTGGTTGGCACAGAATGGGACAGCCATTCTGTTGGAGACTGTGATTGGCACAGAGCGGGAGGGTCAGAGCGTCTGAAATGGTGATTGCCCAGAGCGGGAGGGACAGTCTGTCTGAGACTGTAGTTGGCACAGAGCAGAAGGGACAGTCTGTCTGAGACTGTGATTGGCACAGAGCGAGAGGGACATTCCGTCTGAGACTGTCGTTGGCACAGAGAGAGATGGACAGTCCGTCTGAGACTGTGGTTGGAACAGAGCATGAGGGACAGTCTGTCTGAGACAGTGGTTGGCACTGAGTGAGAGGAAAAGTCCATATGAGACTGTGGTTGGCACTGAGCTGGAGGGACAATCTGTCTGAGACTGTGGTTGGCACAGAGGGGGAGGGACAGTCTGTCTGTGACTGTGGTTGGCACAGAGCAGGAGGGACAGTCTGTCTGAGAATGTTGTTGGCACACAGCAGGAAGGACATTCTGTCCAAGACTTTGGCGGGCACAAAGTAGGACGGCAGTCTGGCTGAGACTGGGGTTGGCACAGAATGGGATAGACAGTCTGTCTGAGACTGTGCTTGGCACAGAGTGGGAGGGACAGTCTGTCTGAGACTGTGGTTGGCACAGAGTGGGTGGGACAGTCCGTCTGAGACTGTGGTTTGCACAGAGCATGAGGGACATTCTGTCTGAGACTGTAGTTGGCACAGAGCTGCAGGGACAATCTATCTGGGACTGTCGTTGGCACAGAGCAGGAGGGACAGTCTGACTTAGACTAACATTGGCATAGAATGGGTTAGACAGTCTGTTCGAGACAGTGCTTGGCACAGATTGGGAGGGTCAGTCTGTCTGAGACTTAGGTTGGCACAGACTCGGAGGGTCAGTCTGTCTGATACAGTGGTTGGCAAAGAGCGGGACAAACAGTCAGTCTGAGACTGGTTGGCACAGTACAGGAGCGACAGTCTGTCTGAGATGGCGGTTGGCAACAGAGCCTGAGGGACATTCTGACTGAGACTGTGGTTGGCACAGAATGGGACAGACATTCTGTTGGAGACTGTGATTGGCACAGAGCGAGAGGGACATTCCGTCTGAGACTGTGGTTGGCACAGAGCGGGTGAGAAAGTCCATCTTAGACTTTGGTTGGCACAGTGCGTGAGGGACAGTCTGTCTGAGACTGTGGTTGGCACTGAGAGAGAGGGAATTTCCATATGAGACTGTGGTTGGCACTGAGCTGGAGGGACAATCTGTCTGAGACTGTGGTTGGCACAGAGCGGGAGGGACAGTCTGTCTGAGAATGTGGTTGCCACAGAGCGGGAGGGACAGTTTGTCTGAGACTGTTGTTGGCACACAGCAGGAAGGACATTCTTTCCAAGACTTTGGCTGGCACAAAGCAGGACGGCAGTCTGGCTGAGACTTTTGTTGGCACAGAATGGGATAGACAGTCTGTCTGAGACTGTGCTTGGCACAGAGTGGGAGGGACAGTCTGTCTGAGACTGTGGTTGGCACAGAGTGGGAAGGACTGTCCGTCTGAGATTGTGGATTGCACAGACCATTAGGGACAGTCTGTCTGAGACTGTAGTTGGCACAAAGCTGGAGGGACCGTCTGTCTGAGACTGTGGTTGGCACAGAGCGGGTGGGACATTCTGTCTAAGACTGTGGTTGGCACAGAGCGGGAGGGACAGTCCGTCAGAGACTGTGGTTGGCACAGAGCGTGAGGGACAGTCTGTCTGAGACTGTGGTTGGCACTGAGCGAGAGGGAAAGTCCATATGAGAAAATGGTTCGCACTGAGCTGGAGCGACAGTCTGTCTTAGACTGTGGTTGGCACTGAGTGGGAGGAACAGTCTGTCTGAGACTGTGGTTGGCACATAGCAGGAAGCACATTCTGGCCAAGACTGTGGTTGGCACAGCGCATGACGGACAGTCCTTCTGAGACTGTGGTTGGCACAGAGCTGCAGGGACAATCTGTCTGGGACTGTGTTTGGCACAGAGCAGGAGGGACAGTCTGACTTAGACTAAGGTTGGCATAGAATGGGTTAGACAGTCTGATTGAGACAGTGCTTGGCACAGAGCGGGAGGGGCAGTCTGTCTGAGAACGAGGTTGGCACAGACTGGGAGGGACAGTCTGTCTGAGACTGTGTTTGGCACAGACTGGGAGGGACAGTCTGTCTGAGACAATGGTTGGCAAAGAGAGGGAGAAACAGTCTGTCTGAGACTGGTTGGCACAGTATAGGAGGGACAGTCTGTCTGAGATGGCGGTTGACAACAAAGCATGAGGGACTTTCTGACTGAGAATGTGGTTGGCACAGAATAGGACAGACATTCTGTTGGAGACTGTGATTGGCACAGAGCAGGAAGGAAAGTCTGTCAGAGATGGTGATTGGCACAGAGCGGGAGGGACTGTCTGTCTGAGACTGTATTTGGCACACAGCTGGAGGGACAGTCTGTCTGAGACTGCGATTGGCACAGAGCAAGAAGGACATTCTGTCTGAGACTGTGGTTGGCACAGAGCGGGAGGGACAGTCTGTCTCAGACTGTGGTTGGCACAGAGCGTGAGCGACATTCTGTCTGAGACTGTGGTTGGCACTGGGCGAGAGGGAAAGTCCACATGAGAATGTGGTTGGCACTGAGCAGGTGGGACAATCTGTCTGAGACTGTGGTTGGAAAAGAGCGGGAGGGACAGTCTGTCTGACACTGTGGCTGGGACAGAGCGTGAGGGACAGTCTGTCTGAGACTGATGTTGGCACACAGCAGGAAGGTCATACTGTCCAAGACTTTGGCTGGCACAAATCAGGAAGCAGTTTGGCTGAGACTGTGGTTGGCACAGAATGGGATAGACTGTCTGTCTGAGACAGTGCTTGGCACAGTGTGGGAGGGACAGTCGGTCTGAGACTGTTGTTGGCACAGAGTGGGAGGGACAGTCCGTCTGAGATTGTGGTTTGCACAGAGCATGAGAGATAGTCTGTCTGAGACTGTAGTTGGCACAGAGCTGGACAGACAGTCTGGCTGAGACTGTGGCTGGCACAGAGCGGGAGGGACATTCCGTCTGAGACTGTGGTTTGCACAGAGCGTGAGGGACAGTCTGTCTGAGACTGTGGTTGGCACTGAGCGAGAGGGAAAGTCCATATGAGACTGTGGTTGGCACTTAGCTGGAGGGACAGTCTGTCTGAGACTGTGGTTGGTGCAGAGTTGGAGGGACAATCAGTCTGAGACTGTGGTTGGCACAGAGTGGGAGGGACAGTTTGTCTGAGACTGTGGTTGGCACAGACAGGGAGAAACAGTCTGTCTGAGACTGGTTGGCACAATGCAGGAGGGACAGTCTGTCTGTGATGGCGGTTGGCAACAGTGCATGAGGGACATTCTGACTGAGACTGTGGTTGGCACAGAATGGGACAGACATCCTGTTGGAGACTGTGATTGGCACAGAGCTGGGAGGGACAGTCCGTCTGAGACGGTGTTTGGCACAGAGCGGGAGTGACAGTCTGTCTGAGACTGTAGTAGGCACAGAGCTGGAGGGACAGTCTGTCTGAGACTGTGATTGGCACAGAGCGAGAGGGACATTCCGTCTGAGACTGTGGTTGGCACAGAGCGAGAGTGAAGGTCCAAATGGGACAGTGGTTGGTACTGAGCGAGAGGGAAGTTCCATATGAGACTATGGTTGGCACTGTGCTGGAGGTACAATCTGTCTGTGAATGTGGTTGGCACAGAGCAGGAGGGACAGTCTGTCTGAGACTGTTGTTTGCACACAGCAGGAAGGACATTCTGTCCAAGACTTGGGCTGGCACAAAGCAGGACGGACAGTCTGTCTGAGACTGTGGTTGGCACAGTGTGCGAGGGACAGTCTGTCTGAGACAGTGGTTGGCACAGAGCTGGCGAGACAGTCTGTCTGAAACTGGTTGGCACAGTGCAGGAGGGACATTCTGACTGAGACTGTAGTTGGCACAGAATGGGACAGACATTCTGTTGGAGACTGTGATTGGCACAGAGCGAGAGGGACATTCCGTCTGAGACTGTGGTTGGCACAGAGCGGGTGAGAAAGTCCATCTTAGACTGTGGTTGGCACAGTGCGTGAGGGACAGTCTGTCTGAGACTGTGGTTGGCACTGAGCGAGAGGGAATTTCCATATGAGACTGTGGTTGGCACTGAGCTGGAGGGACAATCTGTCTGAGACTGTGGTTGGCACAGAGCGGGAGGGACAGTCTGTCTGAGAATGTGGTTGCCACAGAGCGGGAGGGACAGTTTGTCTGAGACTGTTGTTGGCACACAGCAGGAAGGACATTCTTTCCAAGAATTTGGCGGGCACAAAGCAGGACGGCAGTCTGGCTGAGACTTTTGTTGGCACAGAATGGGATAGACAGTCAGTCTGAGACTGTGCTTGGCACAGAGTGGGAGGGACAGTCTGTCTGAGACTGTGGTTGGCACAGAGTGGGAGGGACTGTCCGTCTGAGACTGTGGTTGGCACAGAGAGGGAGGGACATTCTGTCTGAGACTGTGGTTGGCACAGAGCGGGAGGGACATTCTGTCTGAGATTGTGGTTGGCACAGAGCGTGAGGGGCAGACTGTCTGAGACTGTGGTTGGCACGGAGCGAGAGGGAAAATCCATATGAGACAGTGGTTGGCACTGAGCTGGAAGGAAAGTCTGTCTGAGACTGTGGTTGGCAAAGAGCAGGAGGGACAATCTGTCTGAGACTGTGGTTGGCACAATGGGGGAGGGACAGTCTGTCTGAGACTGTGGTTGGCACAGAGCGGGAGGGACGGTCTGTCTGAGACGGTGGTTGGCACTGAGCATGAGGGATTACCTGTCTGAGACTTTGGTTGGCACAGTGGGAGAGGGACAGTCTGTCTGAGACTGTTGTTGGCACACTGCAGGAAGGAGATGCTGTCCAAGACTTTGGCTGGCACAAAGCAGGACGGACAGTCTGGCTGAGACTGTGGTTGGCACAGAATGGGATAGACAGTGTGTCTGAGACTGTGGTTGGCACAGAGTGGGAGGGACAGTCTGTCTGAGACTTTGGTTGGCACAGAGTGGGAGGGACATTCCGTCTGATATTCTGAGTTGCACAGAGCCTGAGGGACAGTCTGTCTGAGACTGTGGTTGGCACAGAGCTGCAGGGACAATCTGTCTGTGACTGTAGTTGGCAGAGAGCAGGAGAGACAGACTAACTGAGACTGTGGTTGGCATAGAATGGGATAAACAGTCTGTTTGGGGCAGTGCTTGGCACAGAGCAGGAGGGGCAGTCTGTCTGAGACTGTGGTTGGCACAGCATGGGATGAACAGTCTCTCTGAGACTGTGGTTCGCACTGTGCTGGAGGGACAGTCTGTCTGAGACTGTGGTTGGCACAGAGTCGGAGGGACAGACTGTCTGAGACTGTGGTTGGCACAGAGTGGGAGGGATAGTCTGTCTGAGACTGGTTGGCACAGAGCGGGAGGCACAGTCTGCCTGAGATTGCGGTTGGCACAAATCAGAAGGGACAGTTTTACTGAGACTGTGGTTGGCCCAGAATGGGATAGACAGTCTGTTGGAGACTGTGATTGGCACAGAGTGGGAGGGACAGGCCATCTGAGATTGTGGTTTGCACATGCGTGAGGGGAAAGTCCGTCTGAGACTGTGGTTGGCACAGAGCTGCAGGGACAATCTGTCTGGGACTGTGGTTGGCACAGAACAGGAGGGAAAGTCTGACTTAAACTATGGTTGGCATAGAATGGTTTAGACAGTCTGTTTGAGACAGTGCTTGGCACAGAGTGGGAGGGACAGTCTGAATAAGACTGTGGTTGGAACAGAGTGGGAGGGACATTCTGTCTGAGACTGTGGTTGGCACAGAGTGCGAAGGACAGTCTGTCTGAGACGGTGGTTGGCACAGAGCTGGAGGGACAGTCTGTCTAAGACTGGTTGGCACAGTGAAGGAGGGACAGTCTGACTGAGACTGTGGTTGGCACAGATTGGGATTGACAGTCTGTTGGAGACTGTGATTGGCACAGAGTGGGAGGGCCAGTCTGTCTGAGAATGATGTTGGCACACAGCAGGAAGGACATTCTGTCCCTGAGTTTGGCTAGCACAGAGCAGGAGGGACAGTCTGTCTGAGACTGTGGTTGGCACGGAATGGGATAGACAGTCTGTCTGAGACTGTGGTTGGCACAGAGCGGGTGCGATAGTCTGTCTCAGACTGTGGTTGGCACAGAGCGGGTGGGACAGTCTTTTTGAGACAGTGCTTGGCACAAAGCATAAGGGGTAGTCTGTCTGAGACTGAGTTTGGCACAGACTGGGAGGGACAGTCTGTCTGAGACTGTGGTTGGCACAGACAGGGAGAAACAGTCTGTCTGAGACTGGTTGGCACAATGCAGGAGGGACAGTCTGTCTGTGATGGCGGTTGGCAACAGTGCATGAGGGACATTCTGACTGAGACTGTGGTTGGCACAGAATGGGACAGACATCCTGTTGGAGACTGTGATTGGCACAGAGCTGGGAGGGACAGTCCGTCTGAGACGGTGTTTGGCACAGAGCGGGAGTGACAGTCTGTCTGAGACTGTAGTAGGCACAGAGCTGGAGGGACAGTCTGTCTGAGACTGTGATTGGCACAGAGCGAGAGGGACATTCCGTCTGAGACTGTGGTTGGCACAGAGCGAGAGTGAAGGTCCAAATGGGACAGTGGTTGGTACTGAGCGAGAGGGAAGTTCCATATGAGACTATGGTTGGCACTGTGCTGGAGGTACAATCTGTCTGTGAATGTGGTTGGCACAGAGCAGGAGGGACAGTCTGTCTGAGACTGTTGTTTGCACACAGCAGGAAGGACATTCTGTCCAAGACTTGGGCTGGCACAAAGCAGGACGGACAGTCTGTCTGAGACTGTGGTTGGCACAGAATTGGATAGACAGTCTGTCATGATTGTGCTTGGCAAAGAGTGGGAGAAACAGTCTGTCTGAGACTGTGGCTGGCACAGAGTGGGAAGGACAGTTCGTCTGAGATTGTGGTTTGCACAGAGCATGAGGGACAGTCTGTCTGAGATTGTAGTTGGCACAGAGCTGGAGGGACAGTCTGTCTGAGACTGTGGTTGGCACAGAGAGGGAGGGACATTCTGTCTGAGACTGTGGTTGGCAAAAAGCGGGAGGGAAATTCCGTCTGAGAATGTGGTTGGCACAGAGCGTGAGGGACAGACTGTCTGAGACTGTGGTTGGCACAGAGCGAGAGGGAAAGTCCATATGAGACAGTGGTTGGCAATGAGCTGAAAGGAAAGTCTGTCTGAGACTGTGGTTGGCACAGAGCAGGAGGGACTATCTGTCTGAGACTGTGGTTGGCACAGTGGAGGAGGGACAGTCTGTCTGAGACTGTTATTGGCACACAGCAGGAAGGTCATGCTGTCCAAGACTTTGGCTAGCACAAAGCAGGACGGACAGTCTGGCTGAGACTGTGGTTGGCACAGAATGGGATAGACAGTGTATCTGATACAGTGCTTGGCACAGAGTGGGAGGGACAGTCTGTCTGAGACTTTGGTTGGCACAGAGTGGGTTGGACATTCCGTCTGATATTCTGATTTGCACAGAGCCTGAGGGACAGTCTGTCTGAGACTGTGGTTGGCACAGAGCTGCAGGGACAATCTGTCTGGGACTGTAGTTGGCACAGAGCAGGAGGGACAGTCTAACTGAGACTGTGGTTGGCATAGAATGGGATAGACAGTCTGTTTGAGGCAGTGCTTGGCACAGAGCAGGAGGGGCAGTCTGTCTGAGACTGTGGTTGGCACAGCAAGTGATGAACAGTCTCTCTGAGACTGTGGTTCGCACAGTTCTGGAGGGACAGTCTGTCTGAGACTGTGGTTGGCACAGAGTGGGAGGGACAGAGTGTCTGAGACTGTGGTTGGCACAGAGTGGGAGGGATAGTCTGTCTGAGACTGGTTGGCACAGAGTGGGAGGCACAGTGTGCCTGAGATTGCGGTTGGCACAGATCAGAAGGGACAGTTTCACTGAGACTGTGATTGGCCCAGAATGGGATAGACAGTCTGTCGGAGACTGTGATTGGCACAGAGTGGGAGGGACAGGCCGTCTGAGATTGTGGTTTGCACAAGCGTGAGGGGAAAGTCCGTCTGAGACTGTGGTTGGCACATTGCTGCAGGGACAATCTGTCTTGGACTGTGGTTGGCACAGAACAGGAGGGACAGTCTGACTTAGACTATGGTTGGCATAGAATGGGTTAGACAGTCTGTTTGAGACAGTGCTTGGCACAGAGCGGGAGGGACAGTCTGAATAAGACTGTGGTTGGCACAGAGTGGGAGGGACAGTCTGTCTGAGACTGTGGTTGGCACAGTGTGCGAGGGACAGTCTGTCTGAGACAGTGGTTGGCACAGAGCTGGCGAGACAGTCTGTCTGAAACTGGTTGGCACAGTGCAGGAGGGACATTCTGACTGAGACTGTAGTTGGCACAGAATGGGACAGACATTCTGTTGGAGACTGTGATTGGCACAGAGCGAGAGGGACATTCCGTCTGAGACTGTGGTTGGCACAGAGCGGGTGAGAAAGTCCATCTTAGACTGTGGTTGGCACAGTGCATGAGGGACAGTCTGTCTGAGACTGTGGTTGGCACTGAGCGAGAGGGAATTTCCATATGAGACTGTGGTTGGCACTGAGCTGGAGGGACAATCTGTCTGAGACTGTGGTTGGCACAGAGCGGGAGGGACAGTCTGTCTGAGAATGTGGTTGCCACAGAGCGGGAGGGACAGTTTGTCTGAGACTGTTGTTGGCACACAGCAGGAAGGACATTCTTTCCAAGAATTTGGCGGGCACAAAGCAGGACGGCAGTCTGGCTGAGACTTTTGTTGGCACAGAATGGGATAGACAGTCAGTCTGAGACTGTGCTTGGCACAGAGTGGGAGGGACAGTCTGTCTGAGACTGTGGTTGGCACAGAGTGGGAGGGACTGTCCGTCTGAGACTGTGGTTGGCACAGAGAGGGAGGGACATTCTGTCTGAGACTGTGGTTGGCACAGAGCGGGAGGGACATTCTGTCTGAGATTGTGGTTGGCACAGAGCGTGAGGGGCAGACTGTCTGAGACTGTGGTTGGCACGGAGCGAGAGGGAAAATCCATATGAGACAGTGGTTGGCACTGAGCTGGAAGGAAAGTCTGTCTGAGACTGTGGTTGGCAAAGAGCAGGAGGGACAATCTGTCTGAGACTGTGGTTGGCACAATGGGGGAGGGACAGTCTGTCTGAGACTGTGGTTGGCACAGAGCGGGAGGGACAGTCTGTCTGAGACTGTGGTTGGCACAGTGGAGGAGGGACAGTCTGTCTGAGACTGTTGTTGGCACACAGCAGGAAGGTCATGCTGTCCAAGACTTTGGCTAGCACAAAGCAGGACGGACAGTCTGGCTGAGACTGTGGTTGGCACAGAATGGGATAGACAGTGTATCTGATACAGTGCTTGGCACAGAGTGGGAGGGACAGTCTGTCTGAGACTTTGGTTGGCACAGAGTGGGTTGGACATTCCGTCTGATATTCTGATTTGCACAGAGCCTGAGGGACAGTCTGTCTGAGACTGTGGTTGGCACAGAGCTGCAGGGACAATCTGTCTGGGACTGTAGTTGGCACAGAGCAGGAGGGACAGTCTAACTGAGACTGTGGTTGGCATAGAATGGGATAGACAGTCTGTTTGAGGCAGTGCTTGGCACAGAGCAGGAGGGGCAGTCTGTCTGAGACTGTGGTTGGCACAGCAAGTGATGAACAGTCTCTCTGAGACTGTGGTTCGCACAGTTCTGGAGGGACAGTCTGTCTGAGACTGTGGTTGGCACAGAGTGGGAGGGACAGAGTGTCTGAGACTGTGGTTGGCACAGAGTGGGAGGGATAGTCTGTCTGAGACTGGTTGGCACAGAGTGGGAGGCACAGTGTGCCTGAGATTGCGGTTGGCACAGATCAGAAGGGACAGTTTCACTGAGACTGTGATTGGCCCAGAATGGGATAGACAGTCTGTCGGAGACTGTGATTGGCACAGAGTGGGAGGGACAGGCCGTCTGAGATTGTGGTTTGCACAAGCGTGAGGGGAAAGTCCGTCTGAGACTGTGGTTGGCACATTGCTGCAGGGACAATCTGTCTGGGACTGTGGTTGGCACAGAACAGGAGGGACAGTCTGACTTAGACTATGGTTGGCATAGAATGGGTTAGACAGTCTGTTTGAGACAGTGCTTGGCACAGAGCGGGAGGGACAGTCTGAATAAGACTGTGGTTGGCACAGAGTGGGAGGGACAGTCTGTCTGAGACTGTGGTTGGCACAGTGTGCAAGGGACAGTCTGTCTGAGACAGTGGTTGGCACAGAGCTGGCGAGACAGTCTGTCTGAAACTGGTTGGCACAGTGCAGGAGGTACAGTCTGACTGAGACTGTGGTTGGCACAGAATGGGATAGACAGTCTGTTGGAGACTGTGATTGGCACAGAGTGGGAGGGCCAGTATGTCTGAGAATGTTGTTGGCACACAGCAGGAAGGACATTCTGTCCCAGACTTTGGCTTGCACGGAGCAGGAGGGACAATCTGTCTGAGACTGTGGTTGGCACGGAATGGGATAGACAGTCTGTCTGTGACTGTGGTTGGCACAGAGTGGGTGGGACAGTATGTTTGAGACAGTGCTTGGCACAAAGCGGAAGGGTCAATCTGTCTGAGACTGAGGTTGGCACAGACTGGGAGGGACAGTCTGTCTGAGACTGTGGTTGGCACAGACAGGGAGAAACAGTCTGTCTGAGACTGGTTGGCACAATGCAGGAGGGACAGTCTGTCTGAGACGGCGGTTGGCAACAGAGCATGAGGGACATTCTCACTGAGACTGTAGTTGGCACAGAATGGGGCAGACATCCTGTTGGGAGGGACAGTCCGTCTGAGACGGTGATTGGCACAGAGCAGGAGTGACAATCTGTCTGAGACTGTAGTTGGCACAGAGCTGGAGGGACAGTCTGTCTGAGACTGTGATTGGCACAGAGCGAGAGGGACATTCCGTCTGAGACTGTGGTTGGCACAGAGCGGGAGGGACAGGCCATCTGAGACTGTGGTTGGTACTGAGCGAGAGGGAAGGTCCATATGAGACTGTGGTTGGCACTGTGCTGGAGGTACAATCTGTCTGAGAATGTGGTTGGCACAGAGCGGGAGGGACAGTCTGTCTGAGACTGTAGTTGGCACAGAGCTGGAGGGACAGTCTGTCTGAGACTGTGGTTGGCACAGAGCGGGAGGGACATTCTGTCTGAGACTTTGGTGGGCACTGAGTGGGAGGGACATTCCGTCAGAGATTCTGATTTGCACAGAGCCTGAGGGTCATTCTGTCTGAGACTATGGTTCGCAAAGTGCTGCAGGGACAATCTGGCTGGGACTGTAGTTGGCAGAGAGCAGGAGGGACAGTCTAACTGAGACTGTGGTTGGCATTGAATGTGATAAACAGTCTGTTTGAGACAGTGCTTGGCACAGAGCAGGAGATGCAGTCTGTCTGAGACTGTGGTTGGCACAGCATGGGATGAACAGTCTCTCTGAGACTGTGGTTCGCACTGTGCTGGAGGGACAGTCTGTCTGAGACTGTGGTTGGCACAGAGTGGGAGGGACAGTCTGTCTGAGACTGTGGTTGGCACAGAGTGGGAGGGATAGTCTGTCTGAGACTGGTTGGCACAGAGCGGGAGGCAAAGTCTGCCTGAGATTGTGGTAGGCACAGATCAGAAGGGACAGCTTTACTGAGACGGTGGTTGGCCCAGAATGGGATAGACAGTCTGTTGGAGACTGTGATTGGCACAGAGCGGGAAGGACAGGCCGTCTGAGATTGTGGTTTGCACAGAGCTGCAGGGACAATCTGTCTGGGACTGTGGTTGGCACAGAAGAGGAGGGACAGTCTGACTTAGACTATGGTTGGCATAGAATGGGTTAGAGAGTCTGTTTGAGACAGTGCTTGGTACAGAGCGGGTGGGTCAGTCTGTCTGAGACTGCGGTTGGCACAGAATTGGATGAACAGTTTTTCTGAGACTGTGGTTGGCTCAGTGCTGGAGGGACAGTCTGTCTGCGACTGTGGTTGGCACAGAGTGGGAGGGATAATCTGTCTGAGACTGGTTGGCACAGAGCGGGAGGGACAGTCTGCCTGAGATTGCGGTTGGCACAGAGCAGGAGGGTTTGACTGACAGAGACTGTGGTTGGCACAGAATGGTATAGACAGTCTGTCGGAGACTGTGATTGGCACAGAGCAGGAGGGAGAGTATGTCTGAGACTGTGGTTGGCACAGTGTTGGAGGGACAGTCTGTCTGAGACTGTGGTTGGCACAGAGCGGGAAGGACAGTCTGAAATGACTGTGGTTGTCACAGAGTGGGAGGGACAGTCTGTCTGAGACTGTGGTTGGCACAGAGTGGGAGGGACAGTCTGTCTGAGACTGTGGTTGGCACAGAGCAGGAGGGACAATCTGTCTGAGACTGTGGTTGGCACAGAACAGGAGGGACAGTCCATCTGGGATGGTGCTTGGCACAGAGCGGGAGGGACAGTCTGTCTGAGACTGTTGTTGGCACACAGCAGGAAGGACATTCTGTTCAAATCTTTGGCTGGCACTAGGCAGGAGGGACAGGCTGTCTGAGACTGTGGTTGGCACAGAGCAGTAGGGACAGACTGACTCAGACTATGGTTGGCAGAGCATCGTTTAGACAGTGTGTCTGAGACTCTGGTTGGCACAGAGTGGGAGGGACAGTCTGACTAAGACTATGGTTGGCATAGAATGGGTTAGACAGTCTGTTTGAGACAGTGCTTGGCACAGAGGGGAAGGGTCAGTCTGTCTGAGACTGCGGTTGGCACAGAATTGGATGAACAGTATTTCTGAGACTGTGGTTGGCACAGTGCTGGAGGGAAGTCTGTCTGAGACTGTGTTTGGCACAGAGTGGGAGGGATAATCTGTCTGAGACTGGTTGGCACAGAGAGGGAGGGACAGTCTGCCTGAGATTGCTGTTGGCAAAGAGCAGGAGGGATTGACTGACTGAGAAAGTGGTTGGCACAGAATGGTATAGACAGTCTGTTGGAGACTGTGATTGGCACAGAGCAGGGGGGACAGTATTTCTGAGACTGTGGTTGGCACAGTGTTGGAGGGACAGTCTGTCTGAGACTGTGGTTGGCACAGCACGGGAAAGATTGTCTGAATAAGACTTTGGTTTGCTCAGAGTGGGGGGGTCAGTCTGTCTGAGACTGTGGTTGGCACAGAGTGGGAGGGACAGTCTGTCTGAAACTGTGGTTGGCACAGAGCAGGAGGGACAATCTGTCTGAGACTGTGGTTGGCACAGAGCAGGAGGGACAGTCCGTCTGGGAAGGTGCTTGGCACAGAGCGGGAGGGACAGTCTGAGACTGTTGTTGGCACACAGCAGGAAGGACAATCTGTCCAAATCTTTGGGTGGCACTAAGCAGGAGGGACAGTCTGTCTGAGACTGTGGTTGGCACAGAGTGGGAGGGACAGTCTGTCTGAGTTTGTGGTTGGCACAGAGTGGGAGGGACTGTCTGTCTGAGATTGCGGATGGCTCAGAGCAGGAGGAACATTACGTCTCAGACTGTTTTTGGCACAGTGCATGAGGGACAGACTGTCTGAGACTTTGGTTCACAGAGAGATTGATAGACAGTCTGACTGAGACTGTGGTTGGCTCAGAATGGTATAGACAGTCTGTTGGAGACTGGGATTGGCACAGAGCGGGAGGGACAGTCTGAATAAGACTGTGGTTGGCAGAGAGTGGGAGGGACAGTCTGAGACTGTGGTTGGAACAGAGGGGGAGGGACAGTCTGTCTGAGACTGTGATTGGCACAGAGCGGGAGGGACATTCTGTCTGAGACTGTGCTTGGAACAGAGGGGGAGGGACAGTCTGTCTGAGACTGTGGTTGGCACAGAGCGGGAGGGACATTCTGTCTGAGACTGTGGTTGGCACAGAGCGGGAGGGACATTCCGTCTGAGACTGTGGTTGGCACAGAGCATGAGGGACAGTCTGTCTGAGACTGTGGTTGGCACTGAGCGAGAGGGAAAGTCCATATGAGACTGTGGTTGGCACTGAGCTGGAGGGACAGTATGTCTGAGACTTTGGTTGGCACAGAGCAGGAGGGACAATCTGTCTGAGACTGTGGTAGGCACAGAGGGGGAGGGACAGTCTGTCTGAGACTGTGGTTGGCACGGAGCGGGAGGGACAGCCTGTCTGAGACTGTTGTTGGCACACAGCAGGAAGGACATGCTGTCCAAGACTTTGGCTGGCACAAAGCAGGGCGGACAGTCTGGCTGAGACTGTGGTTGGCACAGAATGGGATAGACAGTGTGTCTGAGACTGTGCTTGGCATAGAGTGGGAGGGACAGTCTCTCTGAGACTTTGGTTGGCACAGAGTGGGAGGGACAGTCTGTCTGAGATTGTGATTTGCACAGAGCCTGAGGGACAGTCTGTCTGAGACTTTAGTTGGCATAGAGCTGCAGGGACAATCTGTCTGGGACTGTAGTTGGCACAGAGCAGGAGGGACAGTCTAACTGAGACTGTGGTTGGCATAGAATGGGAGGGATAGTCTGTCTGAGACTGGTTGGCACTGAGCGGGAGGGACAGTCTGCCTGAGATTGCGGTTGGCACAGAGCAGGAGGGATTGACTGACAGAGACTGTGGTTGGCACAGAATGGTATAGACAGTCTGTTGGAGACAGTGATTGGCACAGAGCAGGGGGGACAGTATGTCTGAGACTGTGGTTGGCACAGTGTTGGAGGGACAGTCTGTCTGAGACTGTGGTTGGCACAGAGCGGGAAGGACAGTCTGAATAAGACTGTGGTTTGCTCAGAGTGGGAGGGTCAGTCGGTCTGAGACTGTGGTTGGCACAGAGTGGGAGGGACAGTCTGTCTGAGATTGTGATTTGCACAGAGCCTGAGGGACAGTCTGTCTGAGACCTTGGTTGGCACAGAGCTGCAGGGACAATCTGTCTGGGACTGTAATTGGCACAGAGCAGGAGGAACAGTCTAACTGAGACTTTGGTTGGCATAGAACGGGATAAACTGTCTGTTTGAGACAGTGCTTGGCACAGAGCAGGAGGGGCAGTCTGTCTGAGATTGTGGTTGGCACAGCATGGGATGAACAGTCTCTCTGAGACTGTGCTTCGCACAGTGCTGGTGGGACAGTCTGCCTGAGATTGTGGTTGGCACAGATCAGAAGGGACAGCTTTACTGAGACGGTGGTTGGCCCAGAATGGGATAGACAGTCTGTTGGAGACTGTGATTGGCACAGAGCGGGAAGGACAGGCCGTCTGAGATTGTGGTTTGCACAGAGCTGCAGGGACAATCTGTCTGGGACTGTGGTTGGCACAGAAGAGGAGGGACAGTCTGACTTAGACTATGGTTGGCATAGAATGGGTTAGAGAGTCTGTTTGAGACAGTGCTTGGTACAGAGCGGGTGGGTCAGTCTGTCTGAGACTGCGGTTGGCACAGAATTGGATGAACAGTTTTTCTGAGACTGTGGTTGGCTCAGTGCTGGAGGGACAGTCTGTCTGCGACTGTGGTTGGCACAGAGTGGGAGGGATAATCTGTCTGAGACTGGTTGGCACAGAGCGGGAGGGACAGTCTGCCTGAGATTGCGGTTGGCACAGAGCAGGAGGGTTTGACTGACAGAGACTGTGGTTGGCACAGAATGGTATAGACAGTCTGTCGGAGACTGTGATTGGCACAGAGCAGGAGGGAGAGTATGTCTGAGACTGTGGTTGGCACAGTGTTGGAGGGACAGTCTGTCTGAGACTGTGGTTGGCACAGAGCGGGAAGGACAGTCTGAAATGACTGTGGTTGTCACAGAGTGGGAGGGACAGTCTGTCTGAGACTGTGGTTGGCACAGAGTGGGAGGGACAGTCTGTCTGAGACTGTGGTTGGCACAGAGCAGGAGGGACAATCTGTCTGAGACTGTGGTTGGCACAGAACAGGAGGGACAGTCCATCTGGGATGGTGCTTGGCACAGAGCGGGAGGGACAGTCTGTCTGAGACTGTTGTTGGCACACAGCAGGAAGGACATTCTGTTCAAATCTTTGGCTGGCACTAGGCAGGAGGGACAGGCTGTCTGAGACTGTGGTTGGCACAGAGCAGTAGGGACAGACTGACTCAGACTATGGTTGGCAGAGCATCGTTTAGACAGTGTGTCTGAGACTCTGGTTGGCACAGAGTGGGAGGGACAGTCTGACTAAGACTATGGTTGGCATAGAATGGGTTAGACAGTCTGTTTGAGACAGTGCTTGGCACAGAGGGGAAGGGTCAGTCTGTCTGAGACTGCGGTTGGCACAGAATTGGATGAACAGTATTTCTGAGACTGTGGTTGGCACAGTGCTGGAGGGAAGTCTGTCTGAGACTGTGTTTGGCACAGAGTGGGAGGGATAATCTGTCTGAGACTGGTTGGCACAGAGAGGGAGGGACAGTCTGCCTGAGATTGCTGTTGGCAAAGAGCAGGAGGGATTGACTGACTGAGAAAGTGGTTGGCACAGAATGGTATAGACAGTCTGTTGGAGACTGTGATTGGCACAGAGCAGGGGGGACAGTATTTCTGAGACTGTGGTTGGCACAGTGTTGGAGGGACAGTCTGTCTGAGACTGTGGTTGGCACAGCACGGGAAAGATTGTCTGAATAAGACTTTGGTTTGCTCAGAGTGGGGGGGTCAGTCTGTCTGAGACTGTGGTTGGCACAGAGTGGGAGGGACAGTCTGTCTGAAACTGTGGTTGGCACAGAGCAGGAGGGACAATCTGTCTGAGACTGTGGTTGGCACAGAGCAGGAGGGACAGTCCGTCTGGGAAGGTGCTTGGCACAGAGCGGGAGGGACAGTCTGAGACTGTTGTTGGCACACAGCAGGAAGGACAATCTGTCCAAATCTTTGGGTGGCACTAAGCAGGAGGGACAGTCTGTCTGAGACTGTGGTTGGCACAGAGTGGGAGGGACAGTCTGTCTGAGTTTGTGGTTGGCACAGAGTGGGAGGGACTGTCTGTCTGAGATTGCGGATGGCTCAGAGCAGGAGGAACATTACGTCTCAGACTGTTTTTGGCACAGTGCATGAGGGACAGACTGTCTGAGACTTTGGTTCACAGAGAGATTGATAGACAGTCTGACTGAGACTGTGGTTGGCTCAGAATGGTATAGACAGTCTGTTGGAGACTGGGATTGGCACAGAGCGGGAGGGACAGTCTGAATAAGACTGTGGTTGGCAGAGAGTGGGAGGGACAGTCTGAGACTGTGGTTGGAACAGAGGGGGAGGGACAGTCTGTCTGAGACTGTGATTGGCACAGAGCGGGAGGGACATTCTGTCTGAGACTGTGCTTGGAACAGAGGGGGAGGGACAGTCTGTCTGAGACTGTGGTTGGCACAGAGCGGGAGGGACATTCTGTCTGAGACTGTGGTTGGCACAGAGCGGGAGGGACATTCCGTCTGAGACTGTGGTTGGCACAGAGCATGAGGGACAGTCTGTCTGAGACTGTGGTTGGCACTGAGCGAGAGGGAAAGTCCATATGAGACTGTGGTTGGCACTGAGCTGGAGGGACAGTATGTCTGAGACTTTGGTTGGCACAGAGCAGGAGGGACAATCTGTCTGAGACTGTGGTAGGCACAGAGGGGGAGGGACAGTCTGTCTGAGACTGTGGTTGGCACGGAGCGGGAGGGACAGCCTGTCTGAGACTGTTGTTGGCACACAGCAGGAAGGACATGCTGTCCAAGACTTTGGCTGGCACAAAGCAGGGCGGACAGTCTGGCTGAGACTGTGGTTGGCACAGAATGGGATAGACAGTGTGTCTGAGACTGTGCTTGGCATAGAGTGGGAGGGACAGTCTCTCTGAGACTTTGGTTGGCACAGAGTGGGAGGGACAGTCTGTCTGAGATTGTGATTTGCACAGAGCCTGAGGGACAGTCTGTCTGAGACTTTAGTTGGCATAGAGCTGCAGGGACAATCTGTCTGGGACTGTAGTTGGCACAGAGCAGGAGGGACAGTCTAACTGAGACTGTGGTTGGCATAGAATGGGAGGGATAGTCTGTCTGAGACTGGTTGGCACTGAGCGGGAGGGACAGTCTGCCTGAGATTGCGGTTGGCACAGAGCAGGAGGGATTGACTGACAGAGACTGTGGTTGGCACAGAATGGTATAGACAGTCTGTTGGAGACAGTGATTGGCACAGAGCAGGGGGGACAGTATGTCTGAGACTGTGGTTGGCACAGTGTTGGAGGGACAGTCTGTCTGAGACTGTGGTTGGCACAGAGCGGGAAGGACAGTCTGAATAAGACTGTGGTTTGCTCAGAGTGGGAGGGTCAGTCGGTCTGAGACTGTGGTTGGCACAGAGTGGGAGGGACAGTCTGTCTGAGATTGTGATTTGCACAGAGCCTGAGGGACAGTCTGTCTGAGACCTTGGTTGGCACAGAGCTGCAGGGACAATCTGTCTGGGACTGTAATTGGCACAGAGCAGGAGGAACAGTCTAACTGAGACTTTGGTTGGCATAGAACGGGATAAACTGTCTGTTTGAGACAGTGCTTGGCACAGAGCAGGAGGGGCAGTCTGTCTGAGATTGTGGTTGGCACAGCATGGGATGAACAGTCTCTCTGAGACTGTGCTTCGCACAGTGCTGGTGGGACAGTCTGCCTGAGATTGTGGTTGGCACAGATCAGAAGGGACAGTTTTACTGAGACTGTGATTGGCACAGAATTGGATAGACAGTCTGTTGGAGACTGTGATTGGCACAGAGCGGGAGGGACAGGCCGTCTGAGATTGTGGTTTGCACAAGCGTGAGGGAAATTCCGTCTGAGACTCTGGTTGGCACAGAGCTGCAGGGACAATCTGACTGGGACTGTGGTTGGCACAGAGCAGGAGGGACATTCTGACTTAGACTATGGTTGGCATAGAATGGGTTAGACAGTCTGTTTGAGACAGTCCTTGGCACAGAGCGGGAGGGTCAGTCTGTCTGAGACTGTGGTTGGCACAGAATTGGATGTACAGTATTTCTGAGACTGTGGTTGGCACAGTGCTGGAGGGAGGTCTGTCTGAGACTGTGGTTGGCACAGAGTGGGAGGAATAATCTGTCTGAGACTGGTTGGCACAGAGCGGGAGGGACAGTCTGCCTGAGATTGCGGTTGGCACAGAGCAGGAGGGATTGACTGACGGAGACTGTGGTTGGCATAGAATGGTGTAGACAGTCTGTTGGAGACAGTGATTGGCACAGAGCAGGGGGGACAGTATGTATGAGACTGTGGTTGGCACAGTGTTGGAGGGACAGTCTGTCTGAGACTGTGGTTGGCACAGAGCGGGAAGGACAGTCTGAATAAGACTGTGGTTTGCTCAAAGTGGGAGGGTCAGTCTGTCTGAGACTGTGGTTGGCACAGAGTGGGAGGGACAGTCTGTCTGAGACTGTGGTTGGCACAGAGCAGGAGGGACAATCTGTCTGATACTGTGGTTGGCACAGAGCGGGAGGGACAGTCCGTCTGGGATGGTGCTTGGCACAGAGCGGGAGGGACAGTCTGTCTGAGACTGTTGTTGGCACACAGCAGGAAGGACATTCTGTCCAAATCTTTGGCTGGCACTAGGCAGGAGGGACAGTCTGTCTGAGACTGTGGTTGGCACTAAGTGGGAGGGACAGTCTGTCTGAGTTTGTGGTTGGCACAGAGCGGGAGGGACAGTCTGTCTGAGACTGTAGTTGGCACAGAGCTGGAGGGACAGTCTGTCTGAGACTTGTTGGCACAGAGTGGGAGGGACAGTCTGAGTTTGTGGTTGGCACAGAGCGGGAGGGACAGTGTGTTGGAGACTGTGCTTGGCTCAGAGCAGGAGGGACACTCCGTCTCAAACTGTTTTTGGCACAGAGCATGAGGGACAGACTGTCTGAGACTGTGGTTCACAGAAAGATTGATGGACAGTCTGACTGAGACTGTGGTTGGTTCAGAATGGTATAGACAGTCTGTTGGAGACGGGGATTGGCACAGAGCGGGAGGGACAGCCTGAATAAGACTTTGGTTGGCACAGAGTGGGGGGGACAGTCTGTCTGAGACTGTGGTTGGCACAGAGTGCGAGGGACAGTCTGTCTGAGACTGTGGTTGGCACAGAATGGGATAGACAGTCTGTTGGAGACTGTGATTGGCACAGAGTGGGAGGGCCAGTCTGTCTGAGAATGTTGTTTGCACACAGCAGGAAGGACAGTCCGTCTGAGACAGTGGTTGGCACAGAGCGAGAGGGAAAGTCCATATGAGACTGCGTTGGCATTGAGCTGGAGGGACAGTATGTGTGAGACTGTGGTTGGCACAGAGCAAGAGGGACAATCTGTCTGAGACTCTGGTTGGAACAGAGGGGGAGGGACAGTCTGTCTGAGACTGTGGTTGGCACAGAGCGGGAGGGACATTCTGTCTGAGACTGTGGGTGGCACAGAGTGGGAGGGACATTCCGTCTCAGACTGTGGTTGGCACAGAGCGGGAGGCACAGTCTGCCTGAGATTGCGGTTGGCACAGAGCAGAAGGGACCGTTTTACTGATACTGTGGTTGGCACAGAATGGGATACACAGTCTGTTGGAGACTGTGATTGGCACAGAGCGGGAGGGCCAGTCTATCTGAGAATGTTGTTGGCACACAGCAGGAAGGACAGTCCGTCTGAGACAGTGGTTGGCACAGAGCGAGAGGGAAAGTCCATATGAGACTGCGTTGGCATTGAGCTGGAGGGACAGTATGTCTGAGACTGTGGTTGGCACAGAGCAAGAGGGACAATCTGTCTGAGACTGTGGTTGGAACAGAGGGGGAGGGACAGTCTGTCTGACACTGTGGTTGGCACAGAGCGGGAGGGACATTCTGTCTGAGACTGTGGGTGGCACAGAGCGGGAGGGACATTCCGTCTGAGACTGTGGTTGGCACAGAGCGGGAGGCACAGTCTGCCTGAGATTGCGGTTGGCACAGAGCAGAAGGGACAGTTTTACTGATACTGTGGTTGGCACAGAATGGGATAGACAGTCTGTTGGAGACTGTGATTGGCACAGAGCGGGACGGACAGGCTATCTGAGATTGTGGTTTGCACAAGCATGAGGGAAATTACCTCTGAGACTCTGGTTGGCACAGAGCTGCAGGGACAATCAGACTGGGACTGTTGTTGGCACAGAGCAGGAGGGACATTCTGACTTAGACTATGGTTGGCATAGAATTGGTTAGACAGTCTTTTTGAGACAGTGCTTGGCACAGAGGGGGAGGGTCAGTCTGTCTGAAACTGCGGTTGGCACAGAATTGGATGAACAGTATTTCTGAGACTGTGGTTGGCACAGTGCTGGAGGGAAGTCTGTCTGAGACTGTGGTTGGCACAGAGTGGGAGGGATAATCTGTCTGAAACTGGTTGGCACAGAGCGGGAGGGACAGTATGCTGGAGATTGCGGTTGGCACAGAGCAGGAGGGAATGACTGACTGAGACTGTGGTTGGCACAGAATGGTATAGACAGTCTGTTGGAGACTGTGATTGGCACAGAGCAGGGGGGACAGTATGTCTGAGACTGTGGTTGGCACAGTGTAGGAGGGACAGTCTGTCTGAGACTGTGGTTGGCACAGAGCGGGAAGGACAGTCTGAATAAGACTGTGGTTTGCTCAGAGTGGGGTGGTCAGTCTCTCTGAGACTGTGGTTGGCACAGAGTGGGAGGGACGGTCTGTCTGAGACTGTGGTTGGCACAGAGCAGGAGCGACAATCTGTCTGAGACTGTGGTTGGCACAGAGCGGGAGGGACAGTCCGTCTGGGATGGTGCTTGGCACAGAGCGGGAGGGACAGTCTGTCTGAGACTGTTGTTGGCACACAGCAGGAAGGACATTCTGTCCAAATCTTTGGCTGGCAATAGGCAGGAGGGACAGTCTGTCTGAGACTGTGGTTGGCACAGAGTGGGACGGACAGTCTGTCTGAGTTTGTGGTTGGCTCAGAGCAGGAGGGACATTCCATCTCAGACTGTTTTTGGCACAGAGCATGAGGGACAGACTGTCTGAGACTGTGGTTCACAGAGAGATTGATGGACAGTCTAACTGAGACTGTGGTTGGCTCAGAATGGTATAGACAGTCTGCTGGAGACTGGGATTGGCACAGAGCGGGAGGGACAGTCTGAATAAGACTGTGGTTGGCACAGAGTGGGAGGGACAGTCTGTCTGAGACTGTGGTTGGCACAGAGTGCGAGGGACAGTCTGTCTGAGACGGTGGTTGGCACAGAGTAGGAGGGACAGTCTGACTGAGACTGGGTGGCACAGTGCAGGAGGGACAGTCTGACTGAGACTGTGGTTGGCAGAAAATGGGATAGACAGTCTGTTGGAGACTGTGATTGGCACAGATTGGGAGGGCCAGTCTGTCTGAGAATGTTGTTGGCACACAGCAGGAAGGACAGTCCGTCTGAGACAGTGGTTGGCACTGAGCGAGAGGGAAAGTCCATATGAGACTGCGTTGGCACTGAGCTGGAGGGAAAGTATGTCTGAGACTGTGGTTGGAACAGAGGGGGAGGTACAGTCTGTCTGAGACGGTGGTTGGTACAGAGCGGGAGGGACATTCTGTCTGAGACTGTGGGTGGCACAGAGTGGGAGGGACAGTCTGTCTGAGACTGTGGTTGGCACAGAGTGCAAGGGACAGTCTGTCTGAGACGGTGGTTGGCACAGAGTAGGAGGGACAGTCTGTCTCAGATTGCGGTTAGCTCAGAGCAGGAGGGACATTCCGTCTCAGACTGTTTTTGGCACAGAGCATGAGGGACAGACTGTCTGAGACTGTGGTTCACAGAGAGATTTATGGACAGTCTAACTGAGACTGTGGTTGGCTCAGAATGGTATAGACAGTCTGTTGGAGACTGGGATTGGCACAGTGCGGGAGGGACAGTCTGAATAAGACTGTGGTTGGCACAGAGTGGGAGGGACAGTCTGTCTGAGACTGTGGTTGGCACAGAGTGCGAGGGACAGTCTGTCTGAGACGGTGGTTGGCACAGAGTAGGAGGGACAGTCTGTCTGAGACTGGGTGGCACAGTGCAGGAGGGACAGTCTGACTGAGACTGTGGTTGGCAGATAATGGGATAGACAGTCTGTTGGAGACTGTGATTGGCACAGAGTGGGAGGGCCAGTCTGTCTGAGAATGTTGTTGGCACACAGCAGGAAGGACAGTCCGTCTGAGACAGTGGTTGGCACTGAGCGAGAGGGAAAGTCCATATGAGACTGCGTTGGCACTGAGCTGGAGGGAAAGTATGTCTGAGACTGTGGTTGGCACAGAGCAGGAGGGACAATCTGTCTGAGACTGTGGTTGGAACAGAGGGGGAGGGACAGTCTGTCTGAGACGGTGGTTGGCACAGAGTGGGAGGGACATTCTGTCTGAGTCTGTGGTTGGCACAGAGTGGGAGGGACATTCCGTCTGAGACTGTGGTTGGCACAGAACGTGAGGGACAGTCTGTCTGAGACTATGGTTGGCACTGAGAGAGAGGGAAAGTCCATATGAGACTGTGGTTGGCACTGATCTGGAGGGACAGTCTGTCTGAGACTGTGGTTGGCACAGAGCAGGAGGGACAATCTGTCTGAGACTGTGGTTGGGACAGAGGAGGAGGGACAGTCTGTCTGACACTGTGGTTGGCACGGAGCGGGAGGGACAGCCTGTCTGAGACTGTTGTTGGCACAGAGCAGGAAGGATATGCTGTCCAAGACTTTGGCTGGCACGAAGCAGGACGGACCGTCTGGCTGAGACTGTGGTTGGCACAGAATGGGATAGACAGTCTGTTGAGACTGTGCTTGGCACAGAGTGGGAGGGACAGTCTCTCTGAGACTTTGGTTGGCACAGAGTGGGAGGGACAGTCCGTCTGAGATTGTGATTTGCACTGAGCTGGAGGGACAGTATGTCTGAGACTGTGGTTGGCACATAGCTGCAGGGACAATCTGTCTGGGACTGTGGTTGGCACAGAACAGGAGGGACAGTCTGACTTAGACTATGGTTGGCATAGAATGGGTTAGACAGTCTGTTTGAGACAGTGCTTGGCACAGAGCGGGAGGGACAGTCTGAATAAGACTGTGGTTGGCACAGAATGGGATACACAATCTGTTGGAGACTGTGATTGGCACACAGTGGGAGGGCCAGTATGTCTGAGAATGTTGTTGGCACACAGCAGGAAGGACATTCTGTCCCAGACTTTGGCTTGCACAGAGCAGGAGGGACAATCTGTCTGAGACTGTGGTTGGCACGGAATGGGATAGACAGTCTGTCTGAGACTGTGGTTGGCACAGAGCGGGTGGGACAGTCTGTTTGAGACAGTGCTTGGCACAAAGCGGAAGGGGCAATCTGTCTGAGACTGAGGTTGGCACAGACTGGGAGGGACAGTCTGTCTGAGACTGTGGTTGGCACAGACAGGGAGAAACAGTCTGTCTGAGACTGGTTGGCACAATGCAGGAGGGACAGTCTGTCCGAGATGGCGGTTGGCAACAGGGTAAGAGGGACATTCTCACTGAGACTGTAGTTGGCACAGAATGGGGCAGACATTCTGTTGGGAGGGACAGTCCGTCTGAGACAGTGATTGGCAGAGACCGGGAGTGACAATCTGTCTGAGACTGTAGTTGGCACAGAGCTGGAGGGACAGTCTGTCTGAGACTGTGATTGGCACAGAGCGAGAGGGACATTCCGTCTGAGACTGTGGTTGGCACAGAGCGGGAGGGACAGGCCATCTGAGACTGTGGTTGGTACTGAGCGAGAGGGAAGGTCCATATGAGACTGTGGTTGGCACTGTGCTGGAGGTACAATCTGTCTGAGAATGTGGTTGGCACAGAGCGGGAGGGACAGTCTGTCTGAGGCTGTAGTTGGCACAGAGCGGGAGGGACAGTCTGTCTGAGACTGTTGTTGGCACACAGCAGGAAGGACATTCTGTCCAAATCTTTGGCTGGCAATAGGCAGGAGGGACAGTCTGTCTGAGACTGTGGTTGGGACAGAGGAGGAGGGACAGTCTGTCTGACACTGTGGTTGGCACGGAGCGGGAGGGACAGCCTGTCTGAGACTGTTGTTGGCACAGAGCAGGAAGGATATGCTGTCCAAGACTTTGGCTGGCACGAAGCAGGACGGACCGTCTGGCTGAGACTGTGGTTGGCACAGAATGGGATAGACAGTCTGTTGAGACTGTGCTTGGCACAGAGTGGGAGGGACAGTCTCTCTGAGACTTTGGTTGGCACAGAGTGGGAGGGACAGTCCGTCTGAGATTGTGATTTGCACTGAGCTGGAGGGACAGTATGTCTGAGACTGTGGTTGGCACATAGCTGCAGGGACAATCTGTCTGGGACTGTGGTTGGCACAGAACAGGAGGGACAGTCTGACTTAGACTATGGTTGGCATAGAATGGGTTAGACAGTCTGTTTGAGACAGTGCTTGGCACAGAGCGGGAGGGACAGTCTGAATAAGACTGTGGTTGGCACAGAATGGGATACACAATCTGTTGGAGACTGTGATTGGCACACAGTGGGAGGGCCAGTATGTCTGAGAATGTTGTTGGCACACAGCAGGAAGGACATTCTGTCCCAGACTTTGGCTTGCACAGAGCAGGAGGAACAATCTGTCTGAGACTGTGGTTGGCACGGAATGGGATAGACAGTCTGTCTGAGACTGTGGTTGGCACAGAGCGGGTGGGACAGTCTGTTTGAGACAGTGCTTGGCACAAAGCGGAAGGGGCAATCTGTCTGAGACTGAGGTTGGCACAGACTGGGAGGGACAGTCTGTCTGAGACTGTGGTTGGCACAGACAGGGAGAAACAGTCTGTCTGAGACTGGTTGGCACAATGCAGGAGGGACAGTCTGTCCGAGATGGCGGTTGGCAACAGGGTAAGAGGGACATTCTCACTGAGACTGTAGTTGGCACAGAATGGGGCAGACATTCTGTTGGGAGGGACAGTCCGTCTGAGACAGTGATTGGCAGAGACCGGGAGTGACAATCTGTCTGAGACTGTAGTTGGCACAGAGCTGGAGGGACAGTCTGTCTGAGACTGTGATTGGCACAGAGCGAGAGGGACATTCCGTCTGAGACTGTGGTTGGCACAGAGCGGGAGGGACAGGCCATCTGAGACTGTGGTTGGTACTGAGCGAGAGGGAAGGTCCATATGAGACTGTGGTTGGCACTGTGCTGGAGGTACAATCTGTCTGAGAATATGGTTGGCACAGAGCGGGAGGGACAGTCTGTCTGAGGCTGTAGTTGGCACAGAGCGGGAGGGACAGTCTGTCTGAGACTATTGTTGGCACACAGCAGGAAGGACATTCTGTCCAAGACTTGGGCTGGCACAAAGGAGGATGGACAGTCTGTCTGAGACTGTGGTTGGCACAGAATTGGATAGACAGTCTGCCATGATTGTGCTTGGCAAAGATTGGGAGGGACAGTCTGTCTGAGACTGTGGTTGGCACAGGGTGGGAAGGACAGTCCGTCTGAGATTGTGGTTTGCACAGAGCATGAGGAACAGTCTGTCTGAGACTGTAGTTGGCACAGAGCTGGAGGGACAGTCTGTCTGAGACTGTGGTTGGCACAGAGCGGGAGGGACATTCTGTCTGAGACTGTGGTTGGCACAGAGCGGGAGGGACATTCCGTCTGAGACTGTGGTTGGCACAGAGCGTGAGGGACAGTCTGTCTGAGACTGTGGTTGGCACTGAGCGAGAGGGAAAGTCCATATGAGACCAGTGGTTGGCACTGAGCTGGAGGCACAGTCTGTCTGAGACTGTGGTTGCACAGAGCGGGAGGGACATTGTGTTGGAGACTGTGTTTGGCTCAGAGCAGGAGGGACACTCCGTCTCAGACTTTTTTTGGCACAGAGCATGAGGGACAGACTGTCTGAGACTGTGGTTCACAGAGAGATTGATGGACAGTCTGACTGAGACTGTGGTTGGCTCAGAATGGTATAGACAGTCTGTTGGAGACTGGGATTGGCACAGAGCGGGTGGGACAGTCTGAATAAGACTTTGGTTGGCACAGAGTGGGAGGGACAGTCTGTCTGAGACTGTGGTTGGCACAGAGTGCGAGGGACAGTCTGTCTGAGACGGTGGTTGGCACAGAGCGGGAGGGACAGTCAGTCTGAGATTGGTTGGCACAGTGCAGGAGGGACAGTCTGTCTGAGACTGTGGTTGGCACAGAGTGGGAGGAATAATCTGTCTGAGACTGGTTGGCACAGAGTGGGAGGGCCAGTCTGCCTGAGATTGCGGTTGGCACAGAGCAGGAGGGATTGACTGACAGAGACTGTGGTTGGCACAGAATGGTATAGACAGTCTGTTGGAGACAGTGATTGGCACAGAGCAGGGGGGACAGTAGGTCTGAGACTGTGGTTGGCACAGTGTTGGAGGGACAGTCTGTCTGAGACTGTGGTTGGCACAGAGCGGGAAGGACAGTCTGAATAAGACTGTGGTTTGCTCAGAGTGGGAGGGTCAGTCTGTCTGAGACTGTGGTTGGCACAGAGTGGGAGGGACAGACTGTCTGAGACTGTGGTTGGCACAGAGCAGGAGGGACAATCTGTCTGAGAATGTGGTTGGCACAGAGCGGGAGGGACAGTCCGTCTGGGATGGTGCTTGGCACAGAGCGGGAGGGTCAGTCTGTCTGAGACTGTTGTTGGCACACAGCAGGAAGGACATTGTGTCCAAATCTTTGGCTGGCACTAGGCAGGAGGGACAGTCTGTCTGAGACTGTGGTTGGCACTAAGTTGGAGGGACAGTCTGTCTGAGTTTGTGGTTGGCACAGAGCGGGAGGGACAGTCTGTCTGAGACTGTAGTTGGCACAGAGCTGGAGGGACAGTCTTTCTGAGACTTGTTGGCACAGTGTGGGAGGGACAGTCTGTCTGAGTTTGTGGTTGGCACAGAGCGGGAGGGACAGTGTGTTGGAGACTGTGTTTGGCTCAGAGCAGGAGGGACACTCCGTCTCAGACTGTTTTTGGCACAGAGCATGAGGGACAGACTGTCTGAGACTGTGGTTCACAGAGAGATTGATGGACAGTCTGACTGAGACGGTTGGCTTAGAATGGTATAGACAGTCTGTTGGAGACTGGAATTGGCACAGAGCGGGAGGGACAGTCTGAATAAGACTTTGGTTGGCAGAGAGTGGGAGGGACAGTCTGTCTGAGACTGTGGTTGGCACAGAGTGCGAGGGACAGTCTGTCTGAGATGGTAGTTGGCACAGAGTAGGAGGGACAGTCAGTCTGAGATTGGTTGGCACAGTGCAGGAGGGACAGTCTGACTGAGACTGTGGTTGGCACAGAATGGGATAGACAGTCTGTTGGAGACTGTGATTGGCACAGAGTGGGAGGGCCAGTCTGTTTGAGAATGTTGTTGGCACACAGCAGGAAGGACAGTCCGTCTGAGACAGTGGTTGGCACAGAGCGAGAGGGAAAGTCCATATGAGACTGTGTTGGCATTGAGCTGGAGGGACAGTATGTCTGAGACTGTGGTTGGCACAGAGCAGGAGGGTCAATCTGTCTGAGACTGTGGTTGGAACAGAGGGGGAGGGACAGTCTGTCTGACACTGTGGTTGGCACAGAGTGGGAGGGACATTCTGTCTGAGACTGTGGGTGGCACAGAGCGGGAGGGACATTCCGTCTGAGACTGTGGTTGGCACAGAGCGGGAGGCACAGTCTGCCTGAGATTGCGGTTGGCACAGAGCAGAAGGGACAGTTTTACTGAGACTGTGGTTGGCACAGAATGGGATAGACAGTCTGTTGGAGACTGTGATTGGCACAGAGCGGGACGGACAGGCTGTCTGAGATTGTGGTTTGCACAAGCATTAGGGAAATTCCCTCTGAGACTCTGGTTGGCACAGAGCTGCAGGGACAATCTGACTGGGACTGTTGTTGGCACAGAGCAGGAGGGACATTCTGACTTAGACTATGGTTGGCATAGAATGGGTTAGACAGTCTTTTTGAGACAGTGCTTGGCACAGAGGGTGAGGGTCAGTCTGTCTGAAACTGCGGTTGGCACAGAATTGGATGAACAGTATTTCTGAGACTGTCGTTGGCACAGTGCTGGAGGGAAGTCTGTCTGAGACTGTGGTTGGCACAGAGTGGGAGGGATATTCTGTCTGAAACTGGTTGGCACAGAGCGGGAGGGACAGTCTGCTGGAGATTGCGGTTGGCACAGAGCAGGAGGGAATGACTGACTGAGACTGTGGTTGGCACAGAATGGTATAGACTGTCTGTTGGAGACAGTGATTGGCACAGAGCAGGGGGGACAGTATGTCTGAGACTGTGGTTGGCACAGTGTTGGAGGGACAGTCTGTCTGAGACTGTGGTTGGCACAGAGCGGGAAGCACAGTCTGAATAAGACTGTGGTTTGCTCAGAGTGGGAGGGTCAGTCTGTCTGAGACTGTGGTTGGCACAGAGTGGGAGGGACAGTCTGTCTGAGACTGTGGTTGGCACAGAGCAGGAGCGACAATCTGTCTGAGACTGTGGTTGGCACAGAGCGGGAGGGACAGTCCGTCTGGGATGGTTCTTGGCACAGAGCGGGAGGGACAGTCTGTCTGAGACTGTTGGCACACAGCAGGAAGGACATTCTGTCCAAATCTTTGGCTGTCACTAGGCAGGAGGGACAGTCTGTCTGAGACTGTGGTTGGCACAGAGTGGGAGGGACAGTCTGTCTGAGTTTGTGGTTGGCACAGAGCGGGAGGGACAGTCTGTCACAGATTGCGGATGGCTCAGAGCTGGAGGGACATTCCGTCTCAGACTGTTTTTGGCACAGAGCATGAGGGACAGACTGTCTGAGACTGTGGTTCACAGAGAGATTGATGGACAGTCTAACTGAGACTGCGGTTGGCTCAGAATGGTATAGACAGTCTGTTCGAGACTGGGATTGGCACAGAGCGGGAGGGACAGTCTGAATAAGACTGTGGTTGGCACAGAGTGGGAGGGACAGTCTGTCTGAGACTGTGGTTGGCACAGAGTGTGAGGCACAGTCTGTCTGAGACGGTGGTTGGCACAGAGTAGGAGGGACAGTCTGTCTGAGACTGGGTGGCACAGTGCAGGAGGGACAGTCTGACTGAGACTGTGGTTGGCAGAAAATGGGATAGACAGTCTGTTGGAGACTGTGATTGGCACAGAGTGGGAGGGCCAGTCTGTCTGAGAATGTTGTTGGCACACAGCAGAAAGGACAGTCTGTCTGAGACAGTGGTTGGCACAGAGCGAGAGGGAAAGTCCATGTGAGACTGCGTTGGCACTGAGCTGGAGGGAAAGTATGTCTGAGACTGTGGTTGGCACAGAGCAGGAGGGACAATCTGTCTGAGACTGTGGTTGGAACAGAGGGGGAGGGACAGTCTGTCTGAGACGGTGGTTGGCACAGAGCGGGAGGGACATTCTGTCTGAGTCTGTGGTTGGCACAGAGCGGGCGGGACATTCCGTCTGAGACTGTGGTTGGCACAGAGCAGGAGGGACAGTCTGTCTGAGACTGTGGTTGGGACAGAGGAGGAGGGACAGTCTGTCTGAGACTGTGGTTGGCACGGAGCGGGAGGGACAGCCTGTCTGAGACTGTTGTTGGCACACAGCAGGAAGGATATGCTGTCCAAGACTTTGGCTGGAACGAAGCAGGACGGACAGTCTGGCTGAGACTGTGGTTGGCACAGAATGGGATAGACAGTCTGTCTGAGACTGTGGTTGGCACAGAGTGGGAGGGAGAGTCTCTCTGAGACTTTGGTTGGCACAGAGTGGGAGGGACACTCCGTCTGAGATTGTGATTTGCACAGAGCCTGAGGGACAGTCTATCTGAGACTTTGGTTGGCACAGAGCTGCAGGGACAATCTGTCTGGGACTGTAGTTGGCACAGAGCAGGAGGGACAGTCTAACTGAGACTGTGGTTGGCATAGAACGGGATAAACAGTCTGTTTGAGACAGTGCTTGGCACAGAGCAGGAGGGGCAGTCTGTCTGAGATTGTGGTTAGCACAGTGCTGGAGAGACAGTCTGTCTGAGACTGTGGTTGGCACAGAGTGGGAGGGACAGTCTGTCTGAGACTGTGGTTGGCTCAGAGTGGTAGGGATAGTCTGTCTGAGACTGTTTGGCACAGAGCGGGAGGCACAATCTGCCTGAGATTGCGGTTGGCACAGAGCAGAAGGGACAGTTTTACTGAGACTGTGGTTGGCCCAGAATGGGATAGACAGTCTGTTGGAGACTGTGATTGGCACAGAGCAGGAGGGACAGGCCGTCTGAGATTGTGGTTTGCACAAGCGTGAGGGAATGTCCGTCTGAGACTCTGGTTGGCACAGAGCTGCAGGGACAATCTGACTGGGACTGTGGTTGGCACAGAGCAGGAGGGACATTCTTACTTAGACTATGGTTGGCATAGAATGAGTTAGACAATCTGTTTGAGACAGTGCTTGGCACAGAGCGGGAGGGTCAGTCTGTCTGAGACTGCGGTTGGCACAGAATTGGATGAACAGTATTTCTGAGACTGTGGTTGGCACAGTGCTGGAGGGACAGTCTGTCTGAGACTGTGGTTGGCACAGAGTGGGAGGGATAATCTGTCTGAGACTGGTTGGCACAGAGTGGGAGGGACAGTCTGCCTGAGATTGCAGATGGCAAAGAGCAGGAGGGATTGACTGACTGAGACTGTGGTTTGCACAGAATGGTGTAGACAGTCTGTTGGAAACTGTGATTGGCACAGAGCAGGAGGGACATTATGTCTGAGACTGTGATTGGCACAGTGTTGGAGGGACAGTCTGTCTGAGACTGTGGTTGGCACAGAACGGGAGGGACAGTCTGATTAAGACTGTGGTTGGCACAGAGTGGCAGGGACAGTCTGTCTGAGACTGAGGTTGGCACAGAGCAGGAGGGACAATCCTTCTGAGACTGTGGTTGGCACAGAGCGGGAGGGACAGTCCATCTGGGATGGTGCTTGGCACAGAGTGGGAGGGACAGTCTGTCTGAGACTGTTGTTGGCACACAGCAGGAAGGACATTCTGGCTGGCACTAGGCAGGAGGGACAGTCTGTGTGAGACTGTGGTTGGCACAGAGCAGTAGGGACAGTCTGTCTGAGACTGTCGTTGGCATAGCATCGTTTAGACAGTGTGTCTGAGACTGTGGTTGGCACAGAGTGGGAGGGACAGTCTGTCTGAGTTTGTGGTTAGCACAAAGAGGGAGGGACAGTCTGTCTGAGATTGCAGTTGGCACAGAGCAGGAGGGACATTCCGTCTCAGACTCTGTTTGGCAGAAGGCATGAGGGACAGAATGTCTGAGACTGTGGTTCACAGAGAGCTTGATGGACAGTCTGACTGAGACTTTGGTTGGCACAGAATGGTATAGAAAGCCTGTTGGGGACTGGGATTGGCACAGAGTGGGAGGGACAGTCTGAATAAGACTGTGTTTGGCAAAGAGTGGGAGGGACAGTCTGTCTGAGACTGTGGTTGGCACAGAGTGCGAGGGACAGTCTGTCTGAGACGGTGGTTGGCACAGACCGGGAGGGACAGTCTGTTGGAGACTGTGATTGGCACAGAATGGGAGGGCCAGTCTGTCTGAGAATGTTCTTGGCACACAGCAGGAAGGACATTCTGTCCCAGACTTTGGCTAGCACAGAGCAGGAGGGACAGTCTGTCTGAGACTGTGGTTGGCACGGAATGGGATAGACAGTCTGTCTGAGACTGTGGTTGGCAAAGAGCGGGAGCGACAGCCTGTCTCAGACTGTGGTTGGCACAAAGCGGGTGGGACAGTCTGTTTGAGACAGTGCTTGGCAAAAAGCGGGAGGGGCAGTCTGCCTGAGACTGAGGTTGGCATAGACTGGGAGGGACAGTCTGTCTGAGACTGTGGTTGGCACAGACAGGGAAGGACAGTCTGTCTGAGACAGTGGTTGGCACAGTGCAGGAGGGACAGTCTGTCTGAGACTGGTTGGCAAAGTGCAGGAGGGACAGTCTGACTGAGACTGTGGTAGGCACAGAGTGGGAGGGCAGTCTGTCTGAGAATGTTGTTGGCACACAGCAGGAAGGACATTCTGTCCCAGACTTTGGCTAGCACAGAGCAGGAGGGACAGTCTGTCTGAGACTGTGGTTGGCACGGAATGGGATAGACAGTCTGTCTGAGACTTTGGTTGGCACAGAACGGGAGCGACAGTCTGTCTCAGACTGTGGTTGGCACAGAGCGGGTGGGACAGTCTGTTTGAGACAGTGCTTGGCAAAAAGCGGGAGGGGCAGTCTGCCTGAGACTGAGGTTGGCATAGACTGGGAGGGACAGTCTGTCTGAGACTGTGGTTGGCACAGACAGGGAAGGACAGTCTGTCTGAGACAGTGGTTGGCACAGTGCAGGAGGGACAGTCTGTCTGAGACTGGTTGGCACAGTGCAGGAGGGACAGTCTGACTGAGACTGTGGTTGGCACAGAATGGGATAGGCAGTCTGTTGGAGACTGTGATTGGCACAGAGTGGGAGGGCAGTCTGTCTGAGAATGTTGTTGGCACACAGCAGGAAGGACATTCTGTCCCAGACTTTGGCTAGCACAGAGCAGGAGGGACAGTCTGTCTGAGACTGTGGTTGGCACGGAATGGGATAGACAGTCTGTCTGAGACTTTGGTTGGCACAGAACGGGTGCGACAGTCTGTCTCAGACTGTGGTTGGCACAGAGCGGGTGGGACAGTCTGTTTGAGACAGTGCTTGGCAAAAAGCGGGAGGGGCAGTCTGCCTGAGACTGAGGTTGGCATAGACTGGGAGGGACAGTCTGTCTGAGACTGTGGTTGGCACAGACAGGGAAGGACAGTCTGTCTGAGACAGTGGCTGGCACAGTGCAGGAGGGACAGTCTGTCTGAGACTGGTTAGCACAGAGCAGGAGGGACAGTCTGTCTGAGACTGTGGTTGGCACGGAATGGGATAGACAGTCTGTCTGAGACTTTGGTTGGCACAGAACGGGTGCGACAGTCTGTCTCAGACTGTGGTTGGCACAGAGCGGGTGGGACAGTCTGTTTGAGACAGTGCTTGGCAAAAAGCGGGAGGGGCAGTCTGCCTGAGACTGAGGTTGGCATAGACTGGGAGGGACAGTCTGTCTGAGACTGTGGTTGGCACAGACTGGGAGGGACAGTCTGTCTGAGACTGTGGTTGACACAGACAGGGAGGGACAGTCTGTCTGAGACAGTGGTTGGCACAGTGCAGGAGGGACAGTCTTTCTGAGATAGCTGTTGGCAACAGAGCATGAGGGACATTCTGACTGAGACTGTGGTTGGCAAAGAATGGGACACACATTCTGTTGGAGACTGTGATTGGCACAGAGCTGGGTAGACAGTCTGTCTGAGATGGTGATTGGCACAGAGTGGGAGTGACAGTCTGTCTGAGACTGAAGTTCGCAGAGAGCGGGAGGGACAGTCTGTCTGAGACTGTGATTGGCACAGAGCGAGAGGGACATTCCGTCTGAGACTATTGTTGGCACACAGCAGGAAGGACATTCTGTCCAAGACTTGGGCTGGCACAAAGCAGGACGGACCATCTGTCTGAGACTGTGGTTGGCACAGAAAGGGATACACAGTCTGTCATGATTCTGCTTGGCAAAGAGTGGGAGGGACAGTCTGTCTGAGAATGTTGTTGGCACAGAGCTGGAGGGACAGTATGGCTGAGACTGTGGTTGGCACAGAGCGGGAGGGACATTCTGTCTGAGACTGTGGTTGGCACAGAGCGGGAGGGAAATTCCGTCTGAGACTGTGGTTGGCACAGAGCGTGAGGGACAGTCTGTCTGAGAATGTGGTTGGCACTTTTCGAGAGGGAAAGTCCATATGAGTCTGTGGTTGGCACTGAGCTGGAGGGAAAGTATGTCTGAGACTGTGGTTGGCACAGAGCAGGAGGGACAATCTGTCTGAGAATGTGGTTGGCACAGAGGGGGAGGGACAGTCTGTCTGAGACTGTGGTTGGCACGGAGCGGGAGGGACAGCCTGTCTGAGACTGTTGTTGGCACACAGCAGGAAGGACATGCTGTCCAAGACTTTGGCTGGCACAAAGCAGGACGGACAGTCTGGCTGAGACTGTGGTTGGCACAGAATGGGATAGACAGTCTGTCTGAGACTGTGCTTGGCACAGAGTGGGAGGGACAGTCTCTCTGAGACTATGGTTGGCACAGAGTGGGAGGGACAGTCCGTCTGAGATTGTGATTTGCACAGAGCCTGAGGGACAGTCTGTCTGAGACTGTGGTTGGCACAGAGCTGCAGGGACAATCTGTCTGGGACTGTAGTTGGCACAGAGCAGGAGGGACAGTCTAACTGAGACTGTGGTTGGCATAGAATGGGATAAACAGTCTGTTTGAGACAGTGCTTGGCACAGAGCAGGAGGGGCAGTCTCTCTGAGACTTTGGTTCGCACAATGCTGGAGTGACAATCTGTCTGGGACTGTGGTTGGCACAGAGCAGGAGGGACAGTCTGACTTAGGCTATGGTTGGCATAGAATGGATTAGATAATCTGTTTGAGTCAGTGCTTGGCACAGAGCGTGAGGGGCAGTCTGTCTGAGACAGCAGTTGGCACAGAATTGGATGAACAGTATCTCTGAGAATTTGGTTGGCACAGTGCTGGAGGGACAGTCTGTCTGAGACTGTGGTTGGCCCAGAGTGGGAGGGATAGTCTGTATGAGACTGGTTGGCACTGAGCGGGAGGGATAGTCTGCCTGAGATTGCGGTTGGCATAGAGCAGGAGGGATAGTCTAACTGAGACTGTGGTTGGCACAGAATGGTATAGACAGTCTGTTGGAGACTTTGATTGGCACAGAGCGGGAGGGACAGTCTGTCTAAGACTGTGGTTGGCACAGAGTGGGAGGGACAGTCTGTCTGAGATGGTGGTTGGCACGGGGCGGGAGGGACAGCCTGTCTGAGACTGTTGTTGGCACACAGCAGGAAGGACATGCTGTCCAAGACTTTGGCTGGCACAAAGCAGGACGGACAGTCTGGCTGAGACTGGGGTTGGCACAGAATGGGATAGACAGTCTGTCTGAGACTGTGCTTGGCACAGAGTGGGAGGGACAGTCTCTCTGAGACTATGGTTGGCACAGAGTGGGAGGGACAGTCCGTCTGAGATTGTGATTTGCACAGAGCCTGAGGGACAGTCTGTCTGAGACAGTGCTTGGCACAGAGCTGCAGGGACAATCTGTCTGGGACTGTAGTTGGCACAGAGCAGGAGGGACAGTCTAACTGAGACTGTGGTTGGCATAGAATGGGATAAACAGTCTGTTTGAGACAGTGCTTGGCAAAGAGCAGGAGGGGCAGTCTCTCTGAGACTTTGGTTCGCACAATGCTGGAGGGACAATCTGTCTGGGACTGTGGTTGGCACAGAGTAGGAGGGACAGTCTGACTTAGGCTATGGTTGGCATAGAATGGATTAGATAATCTGTTTGAGTCAGTGCTTGGCACAGAGCGTGAGGGGCAGTCTGTCTGAGACAGCAGTTGGCACAGAATTGGATGAACAGTATCTCTGAGAATTTGGTTGGCACAGTGCTGGAGGGACAGTCTGTCTGAGACTGTGGTTGGCCCAGAGTGGGAGGGATAGTCTGTATGAGACTGGTTGGCACTGAGCGGGAGGGATAGTCTGCCTGAGATTGCGGTTGGCATAGAGCAGGAGGGATAGTCTAACTGAGACTGTGGTTGGCACAGAATGGTATAGACAGTCTGTTGGAGACTTTGATTGGCACAGAGCGGGAGGGACAGTCTGTCTAAGACTGTGGTTGGCACAGAGTGGGAGGGACAGTCTGTCTGAGACGGTGGTTGGCACAGAACAGGAGGGACAGTCAGTATGAGACTGGTTGGCACAGTGCAGGAGGGACAGTCTGACTGAGACTGTGGTTGGCACAGAATGGGATAGACAGTCTGTTGGAGACTGTGATTGGCACAGAGTGGGAGGGCCAGTCTGTCTGAGAATGTTGTTGGCACACAGCAGGAAGGACAGTCCTTCTGAGACAGTGGTTGGCACAGAGCGAGAGGGAAAGTCCATATGAGACTGCGTTGGCATTGAGCTGGAGGGACAGTATGTCTGAGACTGTGGTTGGCACAGAGCAGGAGGGACAATCTGTCTGAGACTGTGGTTGGAACAGAGGGGGAGGGACAGTCTGTCTGAGACTGTGGTTGGCACAGAGTGGGAGGGATATTCCGTCTGAGACTGTGGTTGGCACAGAGCAGGAGGCACAGTCTGCCTGAGATTGCGGTTGGCACAGAGCAGAAGGGACAGTTTTAATGAGACTGTGGTTGGCACAGAATGGGATAGACAGTCTGTTGGAGACTGTGATTGGCACAGAGCGGGAGGGACAGGCCGTCTGAGATTGTGGTTTGCACAAGCATGAGGGAAATTCCGTCTGAGACTTTGGTTGGCACAGAGCTGCAAGACAATCTGACTGGGACTGTGGTTGGCACAGAGCAGGAGGGACATTCTGACTTAGACTATGGTTGGCATAGAATGGGTTAGACAGTCTGTTTGAGACAGTGCTTGGCACAGAGGGGGAGGGTCAGTCTGTCTGAAACTGCGGTTGGCACAGAATTGGATGAACAGTATTTCTGAGACTGGTTGGCACAGTGCTGGAGGGGAGTCTGTCTGAGACTGTGGTTGGCACAGAGTGGGAGGGACAGTCTGCTGGAGATTGCGGTTGGCACAGAGCAGGAGGGAATGACTGACTGAGACTGTGGTTGGCACAGAATGGTATAGACAGTCTGTTGGAGACTGTGATTGGCACAGAGCAGGGGGGACAGTAGGTCTGAGACTGTGGTTGGCACAGTGTTGGAGGGACAGTCTGTCTGAGAATGTGGTTGGCACTGAGCGAGAGGGAAAGTCCATTTGAGACTGTGGTTGGCACTGAGCTGGAGGGACAGTATGTCTGAGACTGTGGTTGGCACAGAGCAGGAGGGACAATCTGTCTGAGAATGTGGTTGGCACAGAGGGGGAGGGACAGATGTCTGAGACTGTGGTGGGCACGGAGCGGGAGGGACAGTCCGTCTGAGATTGTGATTTGCACAGAGCCTGAGGGACAGTCTGTCTGAGACTGTGGTTGGCACAGAGCTGCAGGGACAATCTGTCTGGGACTGTAGTTGGCACAGAGCAGAAGGGACAGTCTAACTGAGACTGTGCTTGGCATAGAATGGGATAAACAGTCTGTTTGAGACAGTGCTTGGCACAGAGCAGGAGGGGCAGTCTCTCTGAGACTTTGGTTCGCACAGTGCTGGAGGGACAATCTGTCTGGGACTGTGGTTGGCACAGAGCAGGAGGGACAGTCTGACTTAGGCTATGGTTGGCATAGAATGGATTAGATAATCTGTTTGAGTCAGTGCTTGGCACAGAGCGTGAGGGGCAGTCTGTCTGAGACAGCAGTTGGCACAGAATTGGATGAACAGTATCTCTGAGAATTTGGCTGGCACAGTGCTGGATGGACAGTCTGTCTGAGACTGTGGTTGGCCCAGAGTGGGAGGGATAGTCTGTATGAGACTGGTTGGCACTGAGCGGGAGGGACAGTCTGCCTGAGATTGCGGTTGGCATAGAGCAGGAGGGATAGTCTAACTGAGACTGTGGTTGGCACAGAATGGTATAGACAGTCTGTTGGAGACTTTGATTGGCACAGAGCGGGAGGGACAGTCTGTCTAAGACTGTGGTTGGCACAGAGTGGGAGGGACAGTCTGTCTGAGACGGTGGTTGGCACAGAACAGGAGGGACAGTCAGTATGAGACTGGTTGGCACAGTGCAGGAGGGACAGTCTGACTGAGACTGTGGTTGGCACAGAATGGGATAGACAGTCTGTTGGAGACTGTGATTGGCACAGAGTGGGAGGGCCAGTCTGTCTGAGAATGTTGTTGGCACACAGCAGGAAGGACAGTCCTTCTGAGACAGTGGTTGGCACAGAGCGAGAGGGAAAGTCCATATGAGACTGCGTTGGCATTGAGCTGGAGGGACAGTATGTCTGAGACTGTGGTTGGCACAGAGCAGGAGGGACAATCTGTCTGAGACTGTGGTTGGAACAGAGGGGGAGGGACAGTCTGTCTGAGACTGTGGTTGGCACAGAGTGGGAGGGATATTCCGTCTGAGACTGTGGTTGGCACAGAGCAGGAGGCACAGTCTGCCTGAGATTGCGGTTGGCACAGAGCAGAAGGGACAGTTTTAATGAGACTGTGGTTGGCACAGAATGGGATAGACAGTCTGTTGGAGACTGTGATTGGCACAGAGCGGGAGGGACAGGCCGTCTGAGATTGTGGTTTGCACAAGCATGAGGGAAATTCCGTCTGAGACTCTGGTTGGCACAGAGCTGCAAGACAATCTGACTGGGACTGTGGTTGGCACAGAGCAGGAGGGACATTCTGACTTAGACTATGGTTGGCATAGAATGGGTTAGACAGTCTGTTTGAGACAGTGCTTGGCACAGAGGGGGAGGGTCAGTCTGTCTGAAACTGCGGTTGGCACAGAATTGGATGAACAGTATTTCTGAGACTGGTTGGCACAGTGCTGGAGGGGAGTCTGTCTGAGACTGTGGTTGGCACAGAGTGGGAGGGATAATCTGTCTGAAACTGGTTGGCACAGAGCGGGAGGGACAGTCTGCTGGAGATTGCGGTTGGCACAGAGCAGGAGGGAATGACTGACTGAGACTGTGGTTGGCACAGAATGGTATAGACAGTCTGTTGGAGACTGTGATTGGCACAGAGCAGGGGGGACAGTATGTCTGAGACTGTGGTTGGCACAGTGTTGGAGGGACAGTCTGTCTGAGAATGTGGTTGGCACTGAGCGAGAGGGAAAGTCCATTTGAGACTGTGGTTGGCACTGAGCTGGAGGGACAGTATGTCTGAGACTGTGGTTGGCACAGAGCAGGAGGGACAATCTGTCTGAGAATGTGGTTGGCACAGAGGGGGAGGGACAGATGTCTGAGACTGTGGTTGGCACGGAGCGGGAGGGACAGTCCGTCTGAGATTGTGATTTGCACAGAGCCTGAGGGACAGTCTGTCTGAGACTGTGGTTAGCACAGAGCTGCAGGGACAATCTGTCTGGGACTGTAGTTGGCACAGAGCAGGAGGGACAGTCTAACTGAGACTGTGGTTGGCATAGAATGGGATAAACAGTCTGTTTGAGACAGTGCTTGGCACAGAGCAGGAGGGGCAGTCTGTCTGAGATTGTGGTTGGCACAGCATGGGATGAACAGTCTCTCTGAGACTGTGGTTCGCACAGTGCTGGAGGGACAATCTGTCTGGGACTGTGATTGGCACAGAGCAGGAGGGACAGTCTGACTTAGGCTATGGTTTGCATAGAATGGATTAGACAATCTGTTTGAGTCAGTGCTTGGCACAGAGCATGAGGGGCAGTCTGTCTGAGACAGCAGTTGGCACAGAATTGGATGAACAGTATCTCTGAGACTGTGGTTGGCACAGTGTTGGAGGGACAGTCTGTCTGAGACTGTGGTTGACACAGAGCGGGAAGGACAGTCTGAATAAGACTGTGGTTTGCTCAGAGTGGGAGAGTCAGTCTGTCTGAGACTGTGGTTGGCACAGAGTGGGAGGGACAGTCTGCCTGAGACTGTGGTTGGCACAGAGCAGGAGGGACAATCTGTCTGAGACTGTGGTTGGCACAGAGTGGGAGGGACAGTCCGTCTGGGATGGTTCTTGGCACAGAGCGGGAAGGACAGTCTGTCTGAGACTGTTGTTGGCACACAGCAGGAAGGACATTCTGTCCAAATCTTTGGCTGGCACTTGGCAGGAGGGACACTCTGTCTGAGACTGTGGTTGGCACAGAGTGGGAGGGACAGTCTGTCTGAGTTTGTGGTTGGCACAGAGCAGGAGGGACAGTCTGTCTGAGATTGCGGTTGGCTCAGAGCAGGAGGGACATTCCGTCTCAGACTGTTTTTGGCACAGAGCATGAGGGACAGACTGTCTGAGACTGTGGTTCACAGAAAGATTGATGGACAGTCTGACTGAGACTGTGGTTGGCTCAGAATGATATAGACAGTCTGTTGGAGACTGGGATTGGCACAGAGCGGGAGGGACAGTCTGAATAAGACTGTGGTTGGCACAGAGTGGGAGGGACAGTCTGTCTGAGACTGTGGTTGGCACAGAGTGCGAGGGACAGTCTGTCTGAGACGGTGGTTGGCACAGAGTAGGAGGGACAGTCTGTCTGAGACTGGGTGGCACAGTGCAGGAGGGACAGTCTGACTGAGACTGTGGTTGGCAGAAAATGGGATAGACAGTCTGTTGGAGACTGTGATTGGCACAGATTGGGAGGGCCAGTCTGTCTGAGAATGTTGTTGGCACACAGCAGGAAGGACAGTCTGTCTGAGACAGTGGTTGGCACTGAGCGAGAGGGAAAGTCCATGTGAGACTGCGTTGGCACTGAGCTGGAGGGAAAGTATGTCTGAGACTGTGGTTGGCACAGAGCAGGAGGGACAATCTGTCTGAGACTGTGGTTGGAACAGAGGGGGAGGGACAGTCTGTCTGAGACGGTGGTTGGCACAGAGCGGGAGGGACATTCTGTCTGAGTCTGTGGTAGGCACAGAGCGGGCGGGACATTCCGTCTGAGACTGTGGTTGGCACAGAGCAGGAGGGACAGTCTGTCTGAGACTGTGGTTGGGACAGAGGAGGAGGGACAGTCTGTCTGAGACTGTTGTTGGCACACAGCAGGAAGGATATGCTGTCCAAGACTTTGGCTGGCACGAAGCAGGACGGACAGTCTGGCTGAGACTGTGGTTGGCACAGAATGGGATAGACAGTCTGTCTGAGACTGTGCTTGGCACAGAGTGGGAGGGAGAGTCTCTCTGAGACTTTGGTTGGCACAGAGTGGGAGGGACACTCCGTCTGAGATTGTGATTTGCACAGAGCCTGAGGGACAGTCTATCTGAGACTTTGGTTGGCACAGAGCTGCAGGGACAATCTGTCTGGGACTGTAGTTGGCACAGAGCAGGAGGGACAGTCTAACTGAGACTGTGGTTGGCATAGAACGGGATAAACAGTCTGTTTGAGACAGTGCTTGGCACAGAGCAGGAGGGGCAGTCTGTCTGAGATTGTGGTTGGCACAGCATGGGATGAACAGTCTCTCTGAGACTGTGGTTCGCACTGTGCTGGAGGGACAGTCTGCTGGAGATTGCGGTTGGCACAGAGCAGGAGGGAATGACTGACTGAGACTGTGGTTGGCACAGAATGGTATAGACAGTCTGTTGGAGACTGTGATTGGCACAGAGCAGGGGGGACAGTATGTCTGAGACTGTGGTTGGCACAGTGTTGGAGGGACAGTCTGTCTGAGAATGTGGTTGGCACTGAGCGAGAGGGAAAGTCCATTTGAGACTGTGGTTGGCACTGAGCTGGAGGGACAGTATGTCTGAGACTGTGGTTGGCACAGAGCAGGAGGGACAATCTGTCTGAGAATGTGGTTGGCACAGAGGGGGAGGGACAGATGTCTGAGACTGTGGTTGGCACGGAGCGGGAGGGACAGTCCGTCTGAGATTGTGATTTGCACAGAGCCTGAGGGACAGTCTGTCTGAGACTGTGGTTGGCACAGAGCTGCAGGGACAATCTGTCTGGGACTGTAGTTGGCACAGAGCAGGAGGGACAGTCTGACTTAGGCTATGGTTTGCATAGAATGGATTAGACAATCTGTTTGAGTCAGTGCTTGGCACAGAGCATGAGGGGCAGTCTGTCTGAGACAGCAGTTGGCACAGAATTGGATGAACAGTATCTCTGAGACTGTGGTTGGCACAGTGTTGGAGGGACAGTCTGTCTGAGACTGTGGTTGGCACAGAGCGGGAAGGACAGTCTGAATAAGACTGTGGTTTGCTCAGAGTGGGAGAGTCAGTCTGTCTGAGACTGTGGTTGGCACAGAGTGGGAGGGACAGTCTGCCTGAGACTGTGGTTGGCACAGAGCAGGAGGGACAATCTGTCTGAGACTGTGGTTGGCACAGAGTGGGAGGGACAGTCCGTCTGGGATGGTTCTTGGCACAGAGCGGGAAGGACAGTCTGTCTGAGACTGTTGTTGGCACACAGCAGGAAGGACATTCTGTCCAAATCTTTGGCTGGCACTTGGCAGGAGGGACAGTCTGTCTGAGACTGTGGTTGGCACAGAGTGGGAGGGACAGTCTGTCTGAGATTGCGGTTGGCTCAGAGCAGGAGGGACATTCCGTCTCAGACTGTTTTTGGCACAGAGCATGAGGGACAGACTGTCTGAGACTGTGGTTCACAGAAAGATTGATGGACAGTCTGACTGAGACTGTGGTTGGCTCAGAATGATATAGACAGTCTGTTGGAGACTGGGATTGGCACAGAGCGGGAGGGACAGTCTGAATAAGACTGTGGTTGGCACAGAGTGGGAGGGACAGTCTGTCTGAGACTGTGGTTGGCACAGAGTGCGAGGGACAGTCTGTCTGAGACGGTGGTTGGCACAGAGTGCGAGGGACAGTCTGTCTGAGACTGGGTGGCACAGTGCAGGAGGGACAGTCTGACTGAGTCTGTGATTGGCACAGAATGGGATAGACAGTCTGTTGGAGACTGTGATTGGCACAGAGCGGGAGGGGCAGTCTGTCTGAGACTGTGGTTGGCACTGAGCGAGAGGGAAAGTCCATATGAGACTGTGGTTGGCACTGAGCTGGAGGGACAGTATGTCTGAGACTGTGGTTGGCACAGAGCATGAGGGACAATCTGTCTGAGACTGTGGTTGGGACAGAGGGGGAGGGACAATCTGTCTGAGACTGTGGTTGGCACGGAGCGGGAGGAACAGCCTGTCTGAGACTGTTGTTGGCACACAGCAGGAAGGGCATGCTGTCCAAGACTTTGGCTGGCACAAAGCAGGATGGACAGTCTGGCTGAGACTGTGGTTGGCACAGAATGGGATAGACAGTCTGTCTGAGACAGTGCTTGGCACAGAGTGGGAGGGAGAGTCTCTCTGAGACTTTGGTTGGCAAAGAGTGGGAGGGACAGTCCGTCTGAGATTGTGATTTGCACAGAGCCTGAGGGACAGTCTGTCTGAGACTTTGGTTGGCACAGAGCTGCAGGGACAATCTGTCTGGGACTGTAGTTGGCACAGAGCAGGAGGGACAGTCTAACTGAGACTGTGGTTGGCATAGAACGGGATAAACAGTCTGTTTGAGACAGTGCTTGGCACAGAGCAGGAGGGGCAGTCTGTCTGAGATTGTGGTTGGCACAGCATGGGATGAACAGTCTCTCTGAGACTGTGGTTCGCACTGTGCTGGAGGGACAGTCTGTCTGAGACTGTGGTTGGCACAGAGTGTGAGGGACAGTCTGTCTGAGACTGTGGTTGGCACAGAGTGGTAGGGATAGTCTGTCTGAGACTGTTTGGCACAGAGTGGGAGGCACAGTCTGCCTGAGATTGCAGTTGGCACAGAGCAGAAGGGACAGTTTTACTGAGACTGTGGTTGGCACAGAATGGGATAGACAGTCTGTTGGAGACTGTGATTGGCACAGAGCGGGAGGGACAGGCCGTCTGAGATTGTGGTTTGCACAAGCGTGAGGGAAATTCCGTCTGAGACTCTGGTTGGCACAGAGATGCAGGGACAATCTGACTGGGACTGTGGTTGGCACAGAGCAGGAGGGACATTCTGACTTAGACTATGGTTGGCATAGAATGGGTTAGACAGTCTGTTTGAGACAGTGCTTGGCACAGAGCGGGAGGGTCAGTCTGTCTGAGACTGCGGTTGGCACAGAATTGGATGAACAGTATTTCTGAGACTGTGGTTGGCACAGTTCTGGAGGGACAGTCTGTCTGAGACTGTGGTTGGCACAGAGTGGGAGGGATAATCTGTCTGAGACTGGTTGGCACAGAGTGGGAGGGACAGTCTGCCTGAGATTGCGGATGGCACAGAGCAGGAGGGATTGACTGACTGAGACTGTGGTTGGCACAGAATGGTGTAGACAGTCTGTTAGAAACTGTGATTGGCATAGAGCAGGAGGGACATTATGTCTGAGACTGTGGTTGGCACAGTGATGGAGGGACAGTCTGTCTGAGACTGTGGTTGGCACAGAGCGGGAGGGACAGTCTGAATAAGACTGTGGTTGGCACCGAGTGGGAGGGACAGTCTGTCTGAGACTGTGGTTGGCACAGAGTGGGAGGGACAGTCTGCCTGAGACTGTGGTTGGCACAGAGCAGGAGGGACAATCTGTCTGAGACTGTGGTTGGCACAGAGCGGGAGGGACAGTCCATGTGGGATGGTGCTTGGCACAGAGCGGGAGGGACAGTCTGTCTGAGACTTTTGTTGGCACACAGCAGGAAGGACATTCTGTCCATATCTTTGGCTGGCACTAGGCAGGAGGGACAGTCTTTCTGAGACTGTGGTTGGCACAGAGCAGTAGGGACAGTCTGATGAGACTGTCGTTGGCATAGCATCGTTTAGACAGTGTGTCTGAGACTGTGGTTGGCACAGAGTGGGAGAGACAGTCTGTCTGAGTTTGTGGTTAGCACAGACAGGGAGGGACAGTCTGTCTGAGATTGCGGTTGGCACAGAGCAAGAGGGACATTCCGTCTCAGACTCTGTTTGGCACAAGGCATGAGGGACAGAATGTCTGAGACTGTGGTTCACAGAAAGCATGTTGGACAGTCTGACTGAGACTTTGGTTGGCACAGAATGGTATAGACAGCCAGTTGGAGACTGGGATTGGCACAGAGTAGGAGGGACAGTCTGAATAAGACTGTGTTTGGCAACGAGTGGGAGGGACAGTCTGTCTGAGATTGTGGTTGGCACAGAGTGCTAGGGACAGTCTGTCTGAGACGGTGGTTGGCACAGAGCGGGAGGGACAGTCTGTCTGAGACTGTGATTGGCACAGAGTGGGAGGGCCAGTCTGTCTGAGAATGTTCTTGGCACACAGCAGGAAGGACATTCTGTCCCAGACTTTGGCTAGCACAGAGCAGGAGGGACAGTCTGTCTGAGACTGTGGTTGGCATGGAATGGGATAAACAGTCTGTCTGAGACTGTGGTTGGCACAGAGCGGGAGCGTAAGTCTGTCTCAGACTGTGGTTGGCACAAAGCGGGTGGGATAGTTTGTTTGAGACAGTGCTTGTCACAAAGCAGGAGGGGCAGTCTGCCTGAGACTGAGGTTGGCATAGACTGGGAGGGACAGTCTGTCTGAGACAGTGTTTGGCACAGTGCAGGAGGGAGAGTCTGTCTGAGATGGTGGTTGGCATCAGAGCATGAGGGACATTCTGACTGAGACTGTGGTTGGCACAGAATGGGACAGACATCCTGTTGGAGACTGTGATTGGCACAGAGCTGGGTAGACAGTCCATCTGAGATGGTGATTGGCACAGAGCGGGAGTGACAGTCTATCTGAGACTGTTGTTGGCACAGAGCTGGAGGGACAGTCTGTCTGAAACTGATTGGCACAGTGCAGGAGGGACAGTCTGACTGAGACTGTGGTTGGCACAGAATGGGATAGACAGTCTGTTGGAGACTGTGATTGGCACAGAGTGGGAGGGCAGTCTGTCTGAGAATGTTGCAGGCACACAGCAGGAAGGACATTCTGTCCCAGACTTTGGCTAGCACAGAGCAGGAGGGACAGTCTGTGTGAGACTGTGGTTGGCACGGAACGGGATAGACAGTCTGTCTGAGAAAGTGGTTGGCACAGAGCGGGAGCGACAGTCTGTCTCAGACTGTGGTTGGCACAGAGCAGGTGAGACAGTCTGAGACAGTGCTTGGCACCAAGCGGGAGGGGCAGTCTGCCTGAGACTGAGGTTGGCATAGACTGGGAGGGACAGTCTGTCTGAGACTGTGGATGGCACAGAGAGGGAGGGACAGTCTGTCTGAGACAGTGCTTGGCAAAGTGCAGGAGGGACAGTCTGACTGAGATGGCGGTTGGCAACAGAGCATGAGGGACATTCTGACTGAGACTGTGGTTGGCACAGAATGGGACAGACATTCTGTTGGAGACTTTGATTGGCACAGAGCTGGGTAGACAGTCTGTCTGAGATGGTGATTGGCACAGAGCGGGAGAGACAGTCTGTCTGAGACTGAAGATGGCAGAGAGCGGGAGGGACAGTCTGTCTGAGACTGTGATTGGCACAGAGCGAGAGGGACATTCCGTCTGAGACTGTGGTTGGCACAGAGCGGGAGGGACAGTCCGTCTGAGACTGTGGTTGGCACAGAGCGTGAGGGACAGTCTGTCTGAGGCTGTAGTTGGCACAGAGCGGGACGGACAGTCTGTCTGAGACTGTTGTTGGCACACAGCAGGAAGGACATTCTGTCCAAGTCTTGGGCTGGCACAAAGCAGGACGGACCATCTGTCTGAGACTGTGGTTGGCAAGGAATGGGATACACAGTCTGTCATGATTCTGCTTGGCAAAGAGTGGGAGGGACAGTCTGTATGAGAATGTTGTTGGCATTGAGCTGGAGGGACAGTCTGTCTGAGACTGTGGTTGGCACAGAGCGGGAGGGACATTCTGTCTGAGACTGTGGTTGGCACAGAGCGGGAGGGACATTCCGTCTGAGACTGTGGTTGGCACAGAGCGTGAGGGACAGTCTGTCTGAGAATGTGGTTGGCACTGAGCGAGAGGGAAAGTCCATATGAGTCTGTGGTTGGCACTGAGCTGGAGGGACAGTATGTCTGAGACTGTGGTTGGCACAGAGCAGGAGGGACAATCTGTCTGAGAATGTGGTTGGCACAGAGGAGGAAGGACAGTCTGTCTGAGACTGTGGTTGGCACGGAGCGGGAGGGACAGCCTGTCTGAGACTGTTGTTGGCACATAGCAGGAAGGACATGCTGTCCAAGACTTTGGCTGGCACAAAGCAGGACGGACAGTCTGGCTGAGACTGTGGTTGGCACAGAATGGGATAGACAGTCTGTCTGAGACTGTGCTTGGCACAGAGGGGGAGCGACAGTCTGTCTGAGACTGTGGTTGGCACAGAGTGGGAGGGACAGTCCGTCTGAGATTGTGATTTGCACAGAGCCTGAGGGACAGTCTGTCTGAGACTGTGGTTGGCACAGAGCTGCAGGGACAATCTGTCTGGGACTGTAGTTGGCACAGAGCAGGAGGGAGAGTCTAACTGAGACAGTGGTTGGCATAGAATGGGATAAACAGTCTGTTTGAGACAGTGCTTGGCACAGAGCAGGAGGGGCAGTCTGTCTGAGATTGTGGTTGGCACAGCATGGGATGAACTGTCTCTCTGAGACTGTGGTTCGCACAGTGCTGGAGGGACAATCTGTCTGGGACTGTGGTTGGCACAGAGCAGGAGGGACAGTCTGACTTAGGCTATGGTTGGTATAGAATGGATTAGATAATCTGTTTGAGTCAGTGCTTGGCACAGAGCGTGAGGGGCAGTCTGTCTGAGACAGCAGTTGGCAGAGAATTGGATGAACAGTATCTCTGAGAATTTGGTTGGCACAGTGCTGGAGGGACAGTCTGTCTGAGACTGTGGTTGGCCCAGAGTGGGAGGGATAGTCTGTCTGAGACTGGTTGGCACTGAGCGGGAGGGACAGTCTGCCTGAGATTGCGGTTGGCACAGAGCAGGAGGGATAGTCAAACTGAGACTGTGGTTGGCACAGAATGGTATAGACAGTCTGTTGGAGACTTTGATTGGCACAGAGCGGGAGGGACAGTCTGTCTAAGACTGTGGTTGGCACAGAGTGGGAGGGACAGTCTGTCTGAGATGGAGGTTGGCACAGAGCAGTAGGGACATTCAGTCTGAGACTGGTTGGCACAGTGCAGGAGGGACAGTCTGACTGAGACTGTGGTTGGCAGGAAATGGGATAGACAGTCTGTTGGAGACTGTGATTGGCACAGAGTGGGAGGGCCAGTCTGTCTGAGAATGTTGTTGGCACACAGCAGGAAGGACAGTCTGTCTGAGACAGTTGTTGGCACTGAGCGAGAGGGAAAGTCCATATGAGACTGCGTTGGCACTGAGCTGGAGGGACAGTATGTCTGAGACTGTCGTTGGCACAGAGCAGGAGGGACAATCTGTCTGAGACTGTGGTTGGAACAGAGGGGGAGGGACAGTCTGTCTGAGACTGTGGTTGGCACAGAGAGGGTGGGACATTCTGTCTGAGACTGTGGTTGGCACAGAGCGGTAGGGACATTCCGTCTGAGACTGTGGTTGGCACAGAGCAGGAGGGACAGTCTGTCTGAGACTGTGGTTGTCACTGAGCAAGAGGGAAAGTCCATATGAGACTGTGGTTGGCACTGAGCTGGAGGGACAGTATGTCTGAGACTGTGGTTGGCACAGAGCAGGAGGGACAATCTGTCTGAGACTGTGGTTGGCACAGAGGGGGAGGGACAGTCTGTCTGAGACTTTGGTTGGCACGGAGCAGGAGGGACAGTCTGTCTGAGTCTGTGGTTGGCACAGAGCAGCAGGGACAATCTGTCTGGGACTGTAGTTGGCACAGAGCAGGAGGGACAGTCTAACTGAGACTGTGGTTGGCATAGAATGGGATAAACAGTCTGTTTGAGACAGTGCTTGGCACAGAGCAGGAGGGGCAGTCTGTCTGAGATTGTGGTTGGCACAGCATGGGATGAACAGTCTCTCTGAGACTGTGGTTCGCACTGTGCTGGAGGGACAGTCTGTCTGAGACTGTGGTTGGCACAGAGTGGGAGGGACAGTCTCTCTGAGACTGTGGTTGGCACCGAGTGGTAGGGATAGTCTGTCTGAGACTGTTTGGCACAGTGCGGGAGGCACAGTCTGCCTAAGTTTCCGGTTGGCACAGAGCAGAAGGGACAGTTTTACTGAGACTGTTGTTGGCACAGAATGGGATAGACAGTCTGTTGGAGACTGTGATTGGCACAGAGCGGGAGGGACAGGCCGTCTGAGATTCTGGTTTGCACAAGCGTGAGGGAAATTCCGTCTGAGATTCTGGTTGGCACAGAGCTGCAGGGACAATCTGACTGGGACTGTGGTTGGCACAGAGCAGGAGGGACATTCTGACTTAGACTATGGTTGGCATACAATGGGTTAGACAGTCTGTTTGAGACAGTGCTTGGCACAGAGCGGGAGGGTCAGTCTGTCTGAGACTGTGGTTGGCATAGAATTGGATGAACATTATTTCTGAGACTGTGGTTGGCACAGTGCTGGAGGGACAGTCTGTCTGAGAATGAGGTTGGCACAGAGTGGGAGGAATAATCTGTCTGAGACTGGTTGGCACAGAGTGGGATGGACAGTCTGCCTGAGATTGCGGATGGCACAGAGCAGGAGGGATTGACTGACTGAGACTGTGGTTGGCACAGAATGGTGTAGACAGTCTGTTGGAAACTGTGATTGGCACAGAGCAGGAGGGTCAGTATGTCTGAGACTGTGGTTGGCACAGTGTTGGAGGGACAGTCTGTCTGAGACTGTGGTTGGCACAGAGTGGGAGGGACAGTCTGAATAAGTCTGTGGTTGGCACCGAGTGGGAGGTACAGTCTGTCTGAGACTGTGGTTGGCACAGAGCAGGAGGGACAATCTGTCTGAGACTGTGGTTGGCACAGAGCGGGAGGGACAGTCCATCTGGGATGGTGCTTGGCACCGAACGGGAGGGACAGTCTGTCTGAGACTGTTGTTGGCACACAGCAGGAAGGACATTCTGTCCAAATCTTTGCCTGGCACTAGGCAGGAGGGACAGTCTGTCTGAGACTGTGGTTGGCACTAGGCAGGAGAGACAGTCTGTCTGAGACTGTGGTTGGCATAGCATCGTTTAGACAGTGTGTCTGAGACTGTGGTTGGCACAGAGTGGGAGGGACAGTCTGTCTGAGTTTGTGGTTAGCACAGACAGGGAGGGACAGTCTGTATGAGATTGCGGTTGGCACAGAGCAGGAGGGACATTCCGTCTCAGACTGTATTTGGCACAGAGCATGAGGGACAGACTGTCTGAGACTGTGTTTCACAGAGAGCTTGATGGACATTCTGACTGAGACTGTGGTTGGCACAGAATGGTATAGACAGCCTGTCGGAGACTGGGATTGGCACAGAGCGGGAGGGACAGTCTGAATAAGACTGTGTTTGGCAAAGAGTGGGAGGGACAGTCTGTCTGAGATTGTGGTTAGCACAGAGTGCGAGGGACAGTCTGTCTGAGACGGTGGTTGGCACAGAGCGGGAGGGACAGTGTGTTGGAGACTGTGATTGGCACAGAGTGGGAGGGCCAGTCTGTCTGAGACTGTTGTTGGCACACAGCAGGAAGGACATTCTTTCCCAGACTTTGGATAGAACAGAGCAGGAGGGACAGTCTGTCTGAGACTGCGGTTGGCACGGAATGGGATAGACAGTCTGTCTGAGACTGTGGTTGGCACAGAACAGGAGCGACAGTCTGTCTCATACTGTGGTGGGCACAAAGCGGGTGGGACAGTCTGTTTGAGACAGTGCTTGGCACAAAGCGGGAGGGGCAGTCTTCCTGAGACTGAGGTTGGCATAGACTGGGAGGGACAGTCTGTCTGAGACTGTGGTTGGCACAGACAGGGAGGGACAGTCTGTCTAAGACAGTGGTTGGCACAGTGCAGGAGCGACAGTCTGTCTGAGATGGCGGTTGGCAAAAGAACATGAGGGACATTCGGACTGAGACTGTGGTTGGCACAGAATGGGAAGACATCCTGTTGGAGACTGTGATTGGCACAGAGCTGGGTAGACAGTCCATCTGATATGGTGATTGGCACAGAGCGGGAGTGACAGTCTATCTGAGACTGTAGTTGGCACAGAGCTGGTGGGACAGTCTGTCTGAGACTGGTTGACACAGTGCAGAAGGACAGTCTGACTGAGACTGTGGTTGGCACAGAATGGGATAGACAGTCTGTTGGAGACTGTGATTGGCACAGAGTGGGATGGCCAGTCTGTCTGAGAATGTTGTTGGCACACAGCAGGAAGGACATTCTGACCCAGACTTTGGCTAGCACAGAGCAGGAGGGACAGTCTGTCTGAGACTGTGGTCGGCACGGAATGGGATAGACAGTCTGTCTGAGACTGTGGTTGACACAGAGCGGGTGGGACAGTCTGTTTGAGACAGTGCTTGGCACAAAGCGGGAGGGGCAGTCTGTCTGAGACTGTGATTGGCACAGAGCTGGGTAGACAGTCCATCTGAGATGGTGATTGGCACGGAGCGGGAGTGACAGTCTGTCTGAGACTGAAGTTGGCAGAGAGCGGGAGGGACAATCTGTCTGAGACTGTGATTGGCAGAGAGCGAGAGGGAAATTCCGTCTGAGACTGTGGTTGGCACAGAGCGGGAGGGACAGTCCGTCCGAGAATGTGGTTGGCACAGAGCGTGAGGGACAGTCTGTCTGAGGCTGTAGTTGGCACAGAGTGGGAGGGACAGTCTGTCTGAGACTGTTGTTGGCACACAGCAGGAAGGACATTCTGTCCAAGACTTGGGCTGGCACAAAGCAGGACGGACTGTCTGTCTGAGACTGTGGTTGGCACAGAATGGGATACACAGTCTGTCATGATTGTGCTTGGCAAAGAGTGGGAAGGACAGACTGTCTGAGAATGTTGTTGGCACAGAGCTGGAGGGACAGTCTGTCTGAGACTGTGGTTGGCTCAGAGTGGGAGGGACAGTCCGTCTGAGATGATGATTTGCACAGAGCCTGAGGGACAGTCTGGCTGAGACTGTGAATGTTGTTGGCACAGAGCGGGAGGGACAGTCTGTCTGAGACTGTGGTTGGCACACAGCGGGAGGGACATTCCGTCTGAGACTGTGGTTGGCACAGAGTGTGAGGGACAGTCTGTCTGAGAATGTGGTTGGCACTGAGCGAGAGGGAAAGTCCATATGAGACTGGTTGGCACTGAGCTGGAGGGACAATATGTCTGAGACTGTGGTTGGCACAGAGCAGGAGGGACAATCTGTCTGAGAATGTGGTTGGCACTGAGGGGGAGGGACAGTCTGTCTGAGACTGTGGTTGGCACGGAGCGGGAGGGACAGCCTGACTGAGACTGTTGTTGGCACACAGCAGGAAGGACATGCTGTCCAAGACTTTGGCTGGCACAAAGCAGGACGGACAGTCTGGCTGAGACTGTGGTTGGCACAGAATGGGATAGACAGTCTGTCTGAGACTGTGCTTGGCACAGAGGGGGAGGGACAGTCTGTCTGAGACTATGATTGGCACAGAGTGGGAGGGACAGTCCGTCTGAGATTGTGATTTGCACAGAGCCTGATGGACAGAGCTGGTGGGACAGTCTGTTTGAGACAGTGCTTGGCACAAAGCGGGAGGGGCAGTCTGTCTGAGACTGAGGTTGGCACAGACTGGGAGGGACAGTCTGTCTGAGAATGTGGTTGGCACAGACAGGGAGGGACAGTCTGTCTGAGACAGTGGTTGGCACAGTGCAGGAGGGACAGTCTGTCTGAGATGGCGGTTGGCAACAGAGCATGAGGGACATTCTGACTGAGACTGTGGTTGGCACAGAATGGGACAGACATTCTGTTGGAGACTGTGATTGGCACAGAGCTTGGTAGACAGTCCGTCTGAGATGGTGATTGGCACAGAGCGGGAGTGACAGTCTGTCTGAGACTGAAGTTGGCAGAGAGCGGGAGGGACAGTCTGTCTGAGACTGTGATTGGCACAGAGCGAGAGGGACATTCCGTCTGAGACTGTGGTTGGCACAGAGCAGGAGGGACAGTCTGTCTGAGACTGTGGTTGTCACTGAGCAAGAGGGAAAGTCCATATGAGACTGTGGTTGGCACTGAGCTGGAGGGACAGTATGTCTGAGACTGTGGTTGGCACAGAGCAGGAGGGACAATCTGTCTGAGACTGTGGTTGGCACAGAGGGGGAGGGACAGTCTGTCTGAGACTGTGGTTGGCACGGAGCAGGAGGGACAGTCTGTCTGAGTCTGTGGTTGGCACAGAGCAGCAGGGACAATCTGTCTGGGACTGTAGTTGGCACAGAGCAGGAGGGACAGTCTAACTGAGACTGTGGTTGGCATAGAATGGGATAAACAGTCTGTTTGAGACAGTGCTTGGCACAGAGCAGGAGGGGCAGTCTGTCTGAGATTGTGGTTGGCACAGCATGGGATGAACAGTCTCTCTGAGACTGTGGTTCGCACTGTGCTGGAGGGACAGTCTGTCTGAGACTGTGGTTGGCACAGAGTGGGAGGGACAGTCTGTCTGAGACTGTGGTTGGCACCGAGTGGTAGGGATAGTCTGTCTGAGACTGTTTGGCACAGTGCGGGAGGCACAGTCTGCCTAAGTTTCCGGTTGGCACAGAGCAGAAGGGACAGTTTTACTGAGACTGTTGTTGGCACAGAATGGGATAGACAGTCTGTTGGAGACTGTGATTGGCACAGAGCGGGAGGGACAGGCCGTCTGAGATTCTGGTTTGCACAAGCGTGAGGGAAATTCCGTCTGAGACTCTGGTTGGCACAGAGCTGCAGGGACAATCTGACTGGGACTGTGGTTGGCACAGAGCAGGAGGGACATTCTGACTTAGACTATGTTGGCATACAATGGGTTAGACAGTCTGTTTGAGACAGTGCTTGGCACAGAGCGGGAGGGTCAGTCTGTCTGAGACTGTGGTTGGCATAGAATTGGATGAACATTATTTCTGAGACTGTGGTTGGCACAGTGCTGGAGGGACAGTCTGTCTGAGAATGAGGTTGGCACAGAGTGGGAGGAATAATCTGTCTGAGACTGGTTGGCACAGAGTGGGATGGACAGTCTGCCTGAGATTGCGGATGGCACAGAGCAGGAGGGATTGACTGACTGAGACTGTGGTTGGCACAGAATGGTGTAGACAGTCTGTTGGAAACTGTGATTGGCACGGAGCAGGAGGGTCAGTATGTCTGAGACTGTGGTTGGCACAGTGTTGGAGGGACAGTCTGTCTGAGACTGTGGTTGGCACAGAGTGGGAGGGACAGTCTGAATAAGTCTGTGGTTGGCACCGAGTGGGAGGTACAGTCTGTCTGAGACTGTGGTTGGCACAGAGCATGAGGGACAATCTGTCTGAGACTGTGGTTGGCACAGAGCAGGAGGGACAGTCCATCTGGGATGGTGCTTGGCACCGAACGGGAGGGACAGTCTGTCTGAGACTGTTGTTCGCACACAGCAGGAAGGACATTCTGTCCAAATCTTTGCCTGGCACTAGGCAGGAGGGACAGTCTGTCTGAGACTGTGGTTGGCACTAGGCAGGAGAGACAGTCTGTCTGAGACTGTGGTTGGCATAGCATCGTTTCGACAGTGTGTCTGAGACTGTGGTTGGCACAGAGTGGGAGGGACAGTCTGTCTGAGTTTGTGGTTAGCACAGACAGGGAGGGACAGTCTGTATGAGATTGCGGTTGGCACAGAGCAGGAGGGACATTCCGTCTCAGACTGTGTTTGGCACAGAGCATGAGGGACAGACTGTCTGAGACTGTGTTTCACAGAGAGCTTGATGGACATTCTGACTGAGACTGTGGTTGGCACAGAATGGTATAGACAGCCTGTCGGAGACTGGGATTGGCACAGAGCGGGAGGGACAGTCTGAATAAGACTGTGTTTGGCAAAGAGTGGGAGGGACAGTCTGTCTGAGATTGTGGTTAGCACAGAGTGCGAGGGACAGTCTGTCTGAGACGGTGGTTGGCACAGAGCGGGAGGGACAGTGTGTTGGAGACTGTGATTGGCACAGAGTGGGAGGGCCAGTCTGTCTGAGACTGTTGTTGGCACACAGCAGGAAGGACATTCTTTCCCAGACTTTGGATAGAACAGAGCAGGAGGGACAGTCTGTCTGAGACTGCGGTTGGCACGGAATGGGATAGACAGTCTGTCTGAGACTGTGGTTGGCACAGAACAGGAGCGACAGTCTGTCTCATACTGTGGTGGGCACAAAGCGGGTGGGACAGTCTGTTTGAGACAGTGCTTGGCACAAAGCGGGAGGGGCAGTCTTCCTGAGACTGAGGTTGGCATAGACTGGGAGGGACAGTCTGTCTGAGACTGTGGTTGGCACAGACAGGGAGGGACAGTCTGTCTAAGACAGTGGTTGGCACAGTGCAGGAGCGACAGTCTGTCTGAGATGGCGGTTGGCAAAAGAACATGAGGGACATTCGGACTGAGACTGTGGTTGGCACAGAATGGGAAGACATCCTGTTGGAGACTGTGATTGGCACAGAGCTGGGTAGACAGTCCATCTGATATGGCGATTGGCACAGAGCGGGAGTGACAGTCTATCTGAGACTGTAGTTGGCACAGAGCTGGTGGGACAGTCTGTCTGAGACTGGTTGACACAGTGCAGAAGGACAGTCTGACTGAGACTGTGGTTGGCACAGAATGGGATAGACAGTCTGTTGGAGACTGTGATTGGCACAGAGTGGGATGGCCAGTCTGTCTGAGAATGTTGTTGGCACACAGCAGGAAGGACATTCTGACCCAGACTTTGGCTAGCACAGAGCAGGAGGGACAGTCTGTCTGAGACTGTGGTCGGCACGGAATGGGATAGACAGTCTGTCTGAGACTGTGGTTGACACAGAGCGGGTGGGACAGTCTGTTTGAGACAGTGCTTGGCACAAAGCGGGAGGGGCAGTCTGTCTGAGACTGTGATTGGCACAGAGCTGGGTAGACAGTCCATCTGAGATGGTGATTGGCACGGAGCGGGAGTGACAGTCTGTCTGAGACTGAAGTTGGCAGAGAGCGGGAGGGACAATCTGTCTGAGACTGTGATTGGCAGAGAGCGAGAGGGAAATTCCGTCTGAGACTGTGGTTGGCACAGAGCGGGAGGGACAGTCCGTCCGAGAATGTGGTTGGCACAGAGCGTGAGGGACAGTCTGTCTGAGGCTGTAGTGGGCACAGAGCGGGAGGGACAGTCTGTCTGAGACTGTTGTTGGCACACAGCAGGAAGGACATTCTGTCCAAGACTTGGGCTGGCACAAAGCAGGACGGACTGTCTGTCTGAGACTGTGGTTGGCACAGAATGGGATACACAGTCTGTCATGATTCTGCTTGGCAAAGAGTGGGAGGGACAGACTGTCTGAGAATGTTGTTGGCACAGAGCTGGAGGGACAGTCTGTCTGAGACTGTGGTTGGCTCAGAGTGGGAGGGACAGTCCGTCTGAGATGATGATTTGCACAGAGCCTGAGGGACAGTCTGGCTGAGACTGTGAATGTTGTTGGCACAGAGCGGGAGGGACAGTCTGTCTGAGACTGTGGTTGGCACACAGCGGGAGGGACATTCCGTCTGAGACTGTGGTTGGCACAGAGTGTGAGGGACAGTCTGTCTGAGAATGTGGTTGGCACTGAGCGAGAGGGAAAGTCCATATGAGACTGGTTGGCACTGAGCTGGAGGGACAATATGTCTGAGACTGTGGTTGGCACAGAGCAGGAGGGACAATCTGTCTGAGAATGTGGTTGGCACTGAGGGGAGGGACAGTCTGTCTGAGACTGTGGTTGGCACGGAGCGGGAGGGACAGCCTGACTGAGACTGTTGTTGGCACACAGCAGGAAGGACATGCTGTCCAAGACTTTGGCTGGCACAAAGCAGGACGGACAGTCTGGCTGAGACTGTGGTTGGCACAGAATGGGATAGACAGTCTGTCTGAGACTGTGCTTGGCACAGAGGGGGAGGGACAGTCTGTCTGAGACTATGATTGGCACAGAGTGGGAGGGACAGTCCGTCTGAGATTGTGATTTGCACAGAGCCTGATGGACAGAGCTGGTGGGACAGTCTGTTTGAGACAGTGCTTGGCACAAAGCGGGAGGGGCAGTCTGTCTGAGACTGAGGTTGGCACAGACTGGGAGGGACAGTCTGTCTGAGAATGTGGTTGGCACAGACAGGGAGGGACAGTCTGTCTGAGACAGTGGTTGGCACAGTGCAGGAGGGACAGTCTGTCTGAGATGGCGGTTGGCAACAGAGCATGAGGGACATTCTGACTGAGACTGTGGTTTGCACAGAATGGGACAGACATTCTGTTGGAGACTGTGATTGGCACAGAGCTTGGTAGACAGTCCGTCTGAGATGGTGATTGGCACAGAGCGGGAGTGACAGTCTGTCTGAGACTGAAGTTGGCAGAGAGCGGGAGGGACAGTCTGTCTGAGACTGTGATTGGCACAGAGCGAGAGGGACATTCCGTCTGAGACTGTGGTTGGCACAGAGCGGGAGGGACAGTCCGTCTGAGACTGTGGTTGGCACAGAGCTTGAGAGACAGTCTGTCTGAGGCTGTAGTTGGCACAGAGCGGGAGGGACAGTCTGTCTGAGACTGTTGTTGGCACACAGCAGTAAGGACATTCTGTCCAAGACTTGGGCTGGCACAAAGCAGGACGGACTGTCTGTCTGAGACTGTGGTTGGCACAGAATGGGATACACAGTCTGTCATGATTGTGCTTGGCAAAGAGTGGGAGGGACAGACTGTCTGAGAATGTTGTTGGCACAGAGCTGGAGGGACAGTCTGTCTGAGACTGTGGTTGGCACAGAATGGGATAGACAGTCTGTCTGAGACTGTGCTTGGCACAGAGGGGGAGGGACAGTCTGTCTGAGACTATGGTTGGCACAGATTGGGAGGGACAGTTCATCAGAGATCGTGATTTGCACAGAGCCTGAGGGACAGTCTGGCTGAGACTGTGAATGTTGTTGGCACAGAGCTGGAGGGACAGTCTGTCTGAGACTCTGGTTGGCACAGAGCGGGAGGGACATTCCGTCTGAGACTGTGGTTGGCACAGAGCGTGAGGGACAGTCTGTCCGAGAATGTGGTTGGCACTGAGCAAGAGGGAAAGTCCATATGAGACTGTGGTTGGCACTGAGCTGGAGGGACAGTATGTCTGAGACTGTGGTTGGCACAGAGCAGGAGGGACAATCTGTCTGAGAATGTGGTTGGCACAGAGGGGGAGGGACAGTCTGTCTGAGACTGTGGTTGGCACGGAGCGGGAGGGACAGCCTGTCTGAGACTGTTGTTGGCACACAGCAGGAAGGACATGCTGTCCAAGCCTTTGGCTGGCACAAAGCAGGACGGACAGTCTGTCTGAGACGGTGGTTGTCACAGAATGGGATAGACAGTCTGTCTGAGACTGTGCTTGGCACAGAGGGGGAGGGACAGTCTGTCTGAGACTATGGTTGGCACAGAGTGGGAGGGACAGTCCGTCTGAGATTGTGATTTGCACAGAGCCTGAGGGACAGAGCGGGTGGGACAGTCTGTTTGAGACAGTGCTTGGCACAAAGCGGGAGGGGAAGCCTGTCTGAGACTGAGGTTGGCACAGACTTGGAGGGACAGTCTGTCTGAGACTATGGTTGGCACAGACAGGGAGGGACAGTCTGTCTGATACAGTGGTTGGCACAGAGCAGGAGGGACAATCTGTCTGAGAATGTGGTTGGCACAGAGGGGGAGGGACAGTCTGTCTGAGACTGTGGTTGCCACAGAATGGGATAGACATTCTGTCTGAGACTGTGCCTGGCACAGAGGGGGAGGGACAGTCTGTCTGAGACTATGGTTGGCACAGATTGGGAGGGACAGTCCGTCTGAGATGGTGATTTGCACAGAGCCTGATGGACAGTCTGGCTGAGACTGTGAATGTTGCTGGCACAGAGCTGGAGGGACAGTCTGTCTGAGACTGTGGTTGGCACAGAGCGTGAGGGACAGTCTGTCTGAGAATGTGGTTGGCACTGAGCAAGAGGGAAAGTCCATATGAGACTGTGGTTGGCACTGAGCTGGAGGGACAATCTGTCTGAGAATGTGGTTGGCACAGAGGGGGAGGGACAGTCTGTCTGAGACTGTGGTTGGCACGGAGCGGGAGGGACAGCCTGTCTCAGACTGTTGTTGGCACACAGCAGGAAGGACATGCTGTCCAAGACTTTGGCTGGCACAAAGCAGGACGGACAGTCTGGCTGAGACTGTGGTTGGCACAGAATGGGATAGACAGTCTGTCTGAGACTGTGCTTGGCACAGAGGGGGAGGGACAGTCTGTCTGAGAATATGGTTGGCACAGAGTGGGAGGGACAGTCCGTCTGAGATTGTGATTTGCACAGAGCCTGAGGGACAGAGCGGGTGGGACAGTCTGTTTGAGACAGTGCTTGGCACCAAGCGGGAGGGGCAGTCTGTCTGAGACTGAGGTTGGCACAGACTGGGAGGGACAGTCTGTCTGAGAATGTGGTTGGCACAGACAGGGAGGGACAGTCTGTCTGAGACAGTGGTTGGCACAGTGCAGGAGGGACAGTCTGTCTGAGATGGCGGTTGGCAACAGAGCATGAGGGACATTCTGACTGAGACTGTGGTTGGCACAGAATGGGACAGACATTCTGTTGGAGACTGTGATTGGCACAGAGCTTGGTGACAGTCCGTCTGAGATGGTGATGGGCACAGAGCGGGAGTGACAGTCTGTCTGAGACTGAAGTTGGCAGAGAGCGGGAGGGACAGTCTGTCTGAGACTGTGATTGGCACAGAGCGAGAGGGACATTCCGTCTGAGACTGTGGTTGGCACAGAGCGGGAGGGACAGTCCGTCTGAGACTGTGGTTGGCACAGAGCTTGAGAGACAGTCTGTCTGAGGCTGTAGTTGGCACAGAGCGGGAGGGACAGTCTGTCTGAGACTGTTGTTGGCACACAGCAGTAAGGACATTCTGTCCAAGACTTGGGCTGGCACAAAGCAGGACGGACTGTCTGTCTGAGACTGTGGTTGGCACAGAATGGGATACACAGTCTGTCATGATTGTGCTTGGCAAAGAGTGGGAGGGACAGACTGTCTGAGAATGTTGTTGGCACAGAGCTGGAGGGACAGTCTGTCTGAGACTGTGGTTGGCACAGAATGGGATAGACAGTCTGTCTGAGACTGTGCTTGGCACAGAGGGGGAGGGACAGTCTGTCTGAGACTATGGTTGGCACAGATTGGGAGGGACAGTCCATCTGAGATCGTGATTTGCACAGAGCCTGAGGGACAGTCTGGCTGAGACTGTGAATGTTGTTGGCACAGAGCTGGAGGGACAGTCTGTCTGAGACTCTGGTTGGCACAGAGCGGGAGGGACATTCCGTCTGAGACTGTGGTTGGCACAGAGCGTGAGGGACAGTCTGTCTGAGAATGTGGTTGGCACTGAGCAAGAGGGAAAGTCCATATGAGACTGTGGTTGGCACTGAGCTGGAGGGACAGTATGTCTGAGACTGTGGTTGGCACAGAGCAGGAGGGACAATCTGTCTGAGAATGTGGTTGGCACAGAGGGGGAGGGACAGTCTGTCTGAGACTGTGGTTGGCACGGAGCGGGAGGGACAGCCTGTCTGAGACTGTTGTTGGCACACAGCAGGAAGGACATGCTGTCCAAGCCTTTGGCTGGCACAAAGCAGGACGGACAGTCTGTCTGAGACGGTGGTTGTCACAGAATGGGATAGACAGTCTGTCTGAGACTGTGCTTGGCACAGAGGGGGAGGGACAGTCTGTCTGAGACTATGGTTGGCACAGAGTGGGAGGGACAGTCCGTCTGAGATTGTGATTTGCACAGAGCCTGAGGGACAGAGCGGGTGGGACAGTCTGTTTCAGACAGTGCTTGGCACAAAGCGGGAGGGGAAGCCTGTCTGAGACTGAGGTTGGCACAGACTTGGAGGGACAGTCTGTCTGAGACTGTGGTTGGCACAGACAGGGAGGGACAGTCTGTCTGATACAGTGGTTGGCACAGAGCAGGAGGGACAATCTGTCTGAGAATGTGGTTGGCACAGAGGGGGAGGGACAGTCTGTCTGAGACTGTGGTTGCCACAGAATGGGATAGACATTCTGTCTGAGACTGTGCCTGGCACAGAGGGGGAGGGACAGTCTGTCTGAGACTATGGTTGGCACAGATTGGGAGGGACAGTCCGTCTGAGATGGTGATTTGCACAGAGCCTGATGGACAGTCTGGCTGAGACTGTGAATGTTGCTGGCACAGAGCTGGAGGGACAGTCTGTCTGAGACTCTGGTTGGCTAGAGCGGGAGGGACATTCCGTCTGAGACTGTGGTTGGCACAGAGCGTGAGGGACAGTCTGTCTGAGAATGTGGTTGGCACTGAGCAAGAGGGAAAGTCCATATGAGACTGTGGTTGGCACTGAGCTGGAGGGACAGTATGTCTGAGACTGTGGTTGGCACAGAGCAGGAGGGACAATCTGTCTGAGAATGTGGTTGGCACAGAGGGGGAGGGACAGTCTGTCTGAGACTGTGGTTGGCACGGAGCGGGAGGGACAGCCTGTCTGAGACTGTTGTTGGCACACAGCAGGAAGGACATGCTGTCCAAGACTTTGGCTGGCACAAAGCAGGACGGACAGTCTGGCTGAGACTGTGGTTGGCACAGAATGGGATAGACAGTCTGTCTGAGACTGTGCTTGGCACAGAGGGGGAGGGACAGTCTGTCTGAGAATATGGTTGGCACAGAGTGGGAGGGACAGTCCGTCTGAGATTGTGATTTGCACAGAGCCTGAGGGACAGAGCGGGTGGGACAGTCTGTTTGAGACAGTGCTTGGCACCAAGCGGGAGGGGCAGTCTGTCTGAGACTGAGGTTGGCACAGACTGGGAGGGACAGTCTGTCTGAGACTGTGGTTGGCACAGACAGGGAGGGACACTCTGTCTGAGACAATGGTTAGCACAGTGCAGGAGGGACAGTCTGTCTGAGATGGCCGTTGGCAACAGAGCATGAGGGACATTCTGACTGAGACTGTGGTTGGCACAGAATGGGACAGACATTCTGTTGGAGACTGTGACTGGCACAGAGCTGGGTAGACAGTCCGTCTGAGATGGTGATTGGCACAGAGCGGCAGTGACAGTCTGTCTGAGACTGAAGTTGGCAGAGAGAGGGAGGGACAGTCTGTCTGAGACTGTGATTGGCACAGAGCGAGAGGGACATTCCGTCTGAGACTGTGATTGGCACAGAGCGAGAGGGACATTCCGTCTGAGACTGTGGTTGGCACAGAGCGGGAGGGACAGTCCGTCTGAGACTGTGGTTGGCACAGAGCGTGAGGGACAGTCTGTCTGACGCTGTAGTTGGCACAGAGCGGGAGGGACAGTCTGTCTGAGACTGTTGTTGGCACACAGCAGGAAGGACATTCTGTCCAAGACTTGGGCTGGCACAAAGCAGGACGGACCGTCTGTCTGAGACTGTGTTTGGCACAGAATGGGATACACAGTCTGTCATGATTGTGCTTGGCAAAGAGTGGGAGGGACAGTCTGTCTGAGAATGTTGTTGGCACAGAGCTGGAGGGACAGTCTGTCTGAGACTGTGGTTGGCACAGAATGGGATAGACAGTCTGTCTGAGACTGTGCTTGGCACAGAGGGGGAGGGCAGTCTGTCTGAGACTATGGTTGGCACAGATTGGGAGGGACAGTCCGTCTGAGATGGTGATTAGCACAGAGACTGAGGGACAGTATGGCTGAGACTGTGAATGTTGTTGGCACAGAGCTGTAGGGACAGTCTGTCTGAGACTGTGGTTGGCACAGAGCGGGATGGACATTCCGTCTGAGACTGTGGTTGGCACAGAGCGTGAGGGACAGTCTGTCTGAGAATGTGGTTGGCACTGAGCAAGAGGGAAAGTCCATATGAGACTGTGGTTGGCCCTGAGCTGGAGGGACAGTATGTCTGAGACTGTGGTTGGCACAGAGCAGGAGGGACAATCTGTCTGAGAATGTGATTGGCACAGAGGGGGAGGGACAGTCTGTCTGAGACTGTGGTTGGCACGGAGCGGGAGGGACAGCCTGTCTGAGACTGTTGTTGGCACACAGCAGGAAGGACATGCTGTCCAAGACTTTGGCTGGCACAAAGCAGGACGGACAGTCTGGCTGAGACTGTGGTTGGCACAGAATGGGATAGACAGTCTGTCTGAGACTGTGCTTGGCACAGAGAGGGAGGGACAGTCTGTCTGAGAATATGGTTGGCACAGAGTGGGAGGGACAGTCCGTCTGAGATTGTGATTTGCACAGAGCCTGAGGGACAGAGCGGGTGGGACATTCTGTTTGAGACAGTGCTTGGCACAAAGCGGGAGGGGCAGTCTGTCTGAGACTGAGGTTGGCACAGACTGGGAGGGACAGTCTGTCTGAGATTGTGGTTGGCACAGTGCAGGAGGGACAGTCTGTCTGAGACAGTGGTTGGCACAGAGCAGGAGGGACAATCAGTCTGAGAATGTGGTTGGCACAGAGGGGGAGGGACAGTCTGTCTGAGACTGTGGTTGGCACAGAATGGGATAGACAGTCTGTCTGAGACTGTGCTTGGCACAGAGGGGGAATGACAGTCTGTCTGAGACTATGGTTGGCACAGATTGGGAGGGACAGTCCGTCTGAGACTGTGATTTGCACAGAGCCTGAGGGACAGTCTGTCTGAGACTGTGAATGTTGCTGGCACAGAGCTGGAGGGACAGTCTGTCTGAGACTCTGGTTGGCATAGAGCGGGAGGGACATTCCGTCAGAGACTGTGGTTGGCACAGAGCGTGAGGGACAGTCTGTCTGAGAATGTGGTTGGCACTGAGCAAGAGGGAAAGTCCATATGAGACTGTGGTTGGCACTGAGCTGGAGGGACAGTATGTCTGAGACTGTGGTTGGCACAGAGCAGGAGGGACAATCTGTCTGAGAATGTGGTTGGCACAGAGGGGGAGGGACAGTCTGTCTGAGACTGTGGTTGGCACGGAGCGGGAGGGACAGCCTGTCTGAGACTGTTGTTGGCACACAGCAGGAAGGACATGCTGTCCAAGACTTTGGCTGGCACAAAGCAGGACGGACAGTCTGGCTGAGACTGTGGTTGGCACAGAATGGGATAGACAGTCTGTCTGAGACTGTGCTTGGCACAGAGGGGGAGGGACAGTCTGTCTGAGACTATGGTTGGCACAGAGTGGGAGGGACAGTCCGTCTGAGATTGTGATTTGCACAGAGCCTGAGGGACAGAGCGGGTGGGACAGTCTGTTTGAGACAGTGCTTGGCACCAAGCGGGAGGGGCAGTCTGTCTGAGACTGAGGTTGGCACAGACTGGGAGGGACAGTCTGTCTGAGACTGTGGTTGGCACAGACAGGGAGGGACAGTCTGTCTGAGACAGTGGTTGGCACAGTGCAGGAGGGACAGTCTGTCTGAGATGGCGGTTGGCAACAGAGCATGAGGGACATTCTGACTGAGACTGTGGTTGGCACAGAATGGGACAGACATTCTGTTGGAGACTGTGATTCGCACAGAGCTGGGTAGACAGTCCATCTGAGATGGTGATTGGCACAGAGCGGCAGTGACAGTCTGTCTGAGACTGAAGATGGCAGAGAGAGGGAGGGACAGTCTGTCTGAGATGGTGATTGGCACAGAGCGAGAGGGACATTCCGTCTGAGACTGTGATTGGCACAGAGCGAGAGGGACATTCCGTCTGAGACTGTGGTTGGCACAGAGCGGGAGGGACAGTCCGTCTGAGACTGTGGTTGGCACAGAGTTTGAGGGACAGTCTGTCTGACGCTGTAGTTGGCACAGAGCGGGAGGGACAGTCTGTCTGAGACTGTTGTTGGCACACAGCAGGAAGGACATTCTGTCCAAGACTTGGGCTGGCACAAAGCAGGACGGACCGTCTGTCTGAGACTGTGTTTGGCACAGAATGGGATAGACAGTCTGTCTGAGACTGTGCTTGGCACAGAGAGGGAGGAACAGTCTGTCTGAGAATATGATTGGCACAGAGTGGGAAGGACAGTCCGTCTGAGATTGTGATTTGCACAGAGCCTGAGGGACAGAGCGGGTGGGACAGTCTGTTGAGACATGCTTGGCACAAAGCAGGAGGGGCAGTCTGTCTGAGACTGAGGTTGGCACAGACTGGGAGGGACAGACTGTCTGAGACTGTGGTTGGCACAGACAGGGAGGGACAGTCTGTCTGAGATGGTGGTTGGCAACAGAGCATGAGGGACATTCTGACTGAGACTGTGGTTGGCACAGAATGGGACAGACATTCTGTTGGAGACTGTGATTGGCACAGAGCGTGGTAGACAGTCTGGCTGAGATGGTGATTGGCACAGAGCAGCAGTGACAGTCTGTCTGAGACTGAAGTTGGCAGAGAGCGGGAGGGACAGTCTGTCTGAGACTGTGATTGGCACAGAGCGAGAGGGACATTCCGTCTGAGACTGTGGTTGGCACAGAGCGGGAGGGACAGTCCGTCTGAGACTGTGGTTGGCACAGAGCGTGATGGACAGTCTGAGGCTGTAGTTGGCACAGAGCGGGAGGGACAGCCTGTCTGAGACTGTTGTTGGCACACAGCAGGAAGGACATGCTGTCCAAGACTTTGGCTGGCACAAAGCAGGACGGACAGTCTGGCTGAGACGGTGGTTGGCACAGAATGGGATAGACAGTCTGTCTGAGACTGTGCTTGGCACAGAGGGGGAGGGACAGTCTGTCTGAGACTATGGTTGGCACAGAGTGGGAGGGACAGTCCGTCTGAGATTGTGATTTGCACAGAGCCTGAGGGACAGAGCGGGTGGGACAGTCTGTTTCAGACAGTGCTTGGCACAAAGCGGGAGGGGAAGCCTGTCTGAGACTGAGGTTGGCACACAGCAGGAAGGACATGCTGTCCAAGACTTTGGCTGGCACAAAGCAGGACGGACAGTCTGGCTGAGACTGTGGTTGGCACAGAATGGGATAGACAGTCTGTCTGAGACTGTGCTTGGCACAGAGGGGGAGGGACAGTCTGTCTGAGAATATGGTTGGCACAGAGTGGGAGGGACAGTCCGTCTGAGATTGTGATTTGCACAGAGCCTGAGGGACAGAGCGGGTGGGACAGTCTGTTTGAGACAGTGCTTGGCACCAAGCGGGAGGGGCAGTCTGTCTGAGACTGAGGTTGGCACAGACTGGGAGGGACAGTCTGTCTGAGACTGTGGTTGGCACAGACAGGGAGGGACACTCTGTCTGAGACAATGGTTAGCACAGTGCAGGAGGGACAGTCTGTCTGAGATGGCCGTTGGCAACAGAGCATGAGGGACATTCTGACTGAGACTGTGGTTGGCACAGAATGGGACAGACATTCTGTTGGAGACTGTGACTGGCACAGAGCTGGGTAGACAGTCCGTCTGAGATGGTGATTGGCACAGAGCGGCAGTGACAGTCTGTCTGAGACTGAAGTTGGCAGAGAGAGGGAGGGACAGTCTGTCTGAGACTGTGATTGGCACAGAGCGAGAGGGACATTCCGTCTGAGACTGTGATTGGCACAGAGCGAGAGGGACATTCCGTCTGAGACTGTGGTTGGCACAGAGCGGGAGGGACAGTCCGTCTGAGACTGTGGTTGGCACAGAGCGTGAGGGACAGTCTGTCTGACGCTGTAGTTGGCACAGAGCGGGAGGGACAGTCTGTCTGAGACTGTTGTTGGCACACAGCAGGAAGGACATTCTGTCCAAGACTTGGGCTGGCACAAAGCAGGACGGACCGTCTGTCTGAGACTGTGTTTGGCACAGAATGGGATACACAGTCTGTCATGATTGTGCTTGGCAAAGAGTGGGAGGGACAGACTGTCTGAGAATGTTGTTGGCACAGAGCTGGAGGGACAGTCTGTCTGAGACTGTGGTTGGCACAGAATGGGATAGACAGTCTGTCTGAGACTGTGCTTGGCACAGAGGGGGAGGGCAGTCTGTCTGAGACTATGGTTGGCACAGATTGGGAGGGACAGTCCGTCTGAGATGGTGATTAGCACAGAGACTGAGGGACAGTATGGCTGAGACTGTGAATGTTGTTGGCACAGAGCTGTAGGGACAGTCTGTCTGAGACTGTGGTTGGCACAGAGCGGGATGGACATTCCGTCTGAGACTGTGGTTGGCACAGAGCGTGAGGGACAGTCTGTCTGAGAATGTGGTTGGCACTGAGCAAGAGGGAAAGTCCATATGAGACTGTGGTTGGCCCTGAGCTGGAGGGACAGTATGTCTGAGACTGTGGTTGGCACAGAGCAGGAGGGACAATCTGTCTGAGAATGTGATTGGCACAGAGGGGGAGGGACAGTCTGTCTGAGACTGTGGTTGGCACGGAGCGGGAGGGACAGCCTGTCTGAGACTGTTGTTGGCACACAGCAGGAAGGACATGCTGTCCAAGACTTTGGCTGGCACAAAGCAGGACGGACAGTCTGGCTGAGACTGTGGTTGGCACAGAATGGGATAGACAGTCTGTCTGAGACTGTGCTTGGCACAGAGAGGGAGGGACAGTCTGTCTGAGAATATGGTTGGCACAGAGTGGGAGGGACAGTCCGTCTGAGATTGTGATTTGCACAGAGCCTGAGGGACAGAGCGGGTGGGACATTCTGTTTGAGACAGTGCTTGGCACAAAGCGGGAGGGGCAGTCTGTCTGAGACTGAGGTTGGCACAGACTGGGAGGGACAGTCTGTCTGAGATTGTGGTTGGCACAGTGCAGGAGGGACAGTCTGTCTGAGACAGTGGTTGGCACAGAGCAGGAGGGACAATCAGTCTGAGAATGTGGTTGGCACAGAGGGGGAGGGACAGTCTGTCTGAGACTGTGGTTGGCACAGAATGGGATAGACAGTCTGTCTGAGACTGTGCTTGGCACAGAGGGGGAATGACAGTCTGTCTGAGACTATGGTTGGCACAGATTGGGAGGGACAGTCCGTCTGAGACTGTGATTTGCACAGAGCCTGAGGGACAGTCTGTCTGAGACTGTGAATGTTGCTGGCACAGAGCTGGAGGGACAGTCTGTCTGAGACTCTGGTTGGCATAGAGCGGGAGGGACATTCCGTCAGAGACTGTGGTTGGCACAGAGCGTGAGGGACAGTCTGTCTGAGAATGTGGTTGGCACTGAGCAAGAGGGAAAGTCCATATGAGACTGTGGTTGGCACTGAGCTGGAGGGACAGTATGTCTGAGACTGTGGTTGGCACAGAGCAGGAGGGACAATCTGTCTGAGAATGTGGTTGGCACAGAGGGGGAGGGACAGTCTGTCTGAGACTGTGGTTGGCACGGAGCGGGAGGGACAGCCTGTCTGAGACTGTTGTTGGCACACAGCAGGAAGGACATGCTGTCCAAGACTTTGGCTGGCACAAAGCAGGACGGACAGTCTGGCTGAGACTGTGGTTGGCACAGAATGGGATAGACAGTCTGTCTGAGACTGTGCTTGGCACAGAGGGGGAGGGACAGTCTGTCTGAGACTATGGTTGGCACAGAGTGGGAGGGACAGTCCGTCTGAGATTGTGATTTGCACAGAGCCTGAGGGACAGAGCGGGTGGGACAGTCTGTTTGAGACAGTGCTTGGCACCAAGCGGGAGGGGCAGTCTGTCTGAGACTGAGGTTGGCACAGACTGGGAGGGACAGTCTGTCTGAGACTGTGGTTGGCACAGACAGGGAGGGACAGTCTGTCTGAGACAGTGGTTGGCACAGTGCAGGAGGGACAGTCTGTCTGAGATGGCGGTTGGCAACAGAGCATGAGGGACATTCTGACTGAGACTGTGGTTGGCACAGAATGGGACAGACATTCTGTTGGAGACTGTGATTCGCACAGAGCTGGGTAGACAGTCCATCTGAGATGGTGATTGGCACAGAGCGGCAGTGACAGTCTGTCTGAGACTGAAGATGGCAGAGAGAGGGAGGGACAGTCTGTCTGAGATGGTGATTGGCACAGAGCGAGAGGGACATTCCGTCTGAGACTGTGATTGGCACAGAGCGAGAGGGACATTCCGTCTGAGACTGTGGTTGGCACAGAGCGGGAGGGACAGTCCGTCTGAGACTGTGGTTGGCACAGAGTTTGAGGGACAGTCTGTCTGACGCTGTAGTTGGCACAGAGCGGGAGGGACAGTCTGTCTGAGACTGTTGTTGGCACACAGCAGGAAGGACATTCTGTCCAAGACTTGGGCTGGCACAAAGCAGGACGGACCGTCTGTCTGAGACTGTGTTTGGCACAGAATGGGATAGACAGTCTGTCTGAGACTGTGCTTGGCACAGAGAGGGAGGAACAGTCTGTCTGAGAATATGATTGGCACAGAGTGGGAAGGACAGTCCGTCTGAGATTGTGATTTGCACAGAGCCTGAGGGACAGAGCGGGTGGGACAGTCTGTTGAGACATGCTTGGCACAAAGCAGGAGGGGCAGTCTGTCTGAGACTGAGGTTGGCACAGACTGGGAGGGACAGACTGTCTGAGACTGTGGTTGGCACAGACAGGGAGGGACAGTCTGTCTGAGATGGTGGTTGGCAACAGAGCATGAGGGACATTCTGACTGAGACTGTGGTTGGCACAGAATGGGACAGACATTCTGTTGGAGACTGTGATTGGCACAGAGCGTGGTAGACAGTCTGGCTGAGATGGTGATTGGCACAGAGCAGCAGTGACAGTCTGTCTGAGACTGAAGTTGGCAGAGAGCGGGAGGGACAGTCTGTCTGAGACTGTGATTGGCACAGAGCGAGAGGGACATTCCGTCTGAGACTGTGGTTGGCACAGAGCGGGAGGGACAGTCCGTCTGAGACTGTGGTTGGCACAGAGCGTGATGGACAGTCTGAGGCTGTAGTTGGCACAGAGCGGGAGGGACAGCCTGTCTGAGACTGTTGTTGGCACACAGCAGGAAGGACATGCTGTCCAAGACTTTGGCTGGCACAAAGCAGGACGGACAGTCTGGCTGAGACGGTGGTTGGCACAGAATGGGATAGACAGTCTGTCTGAGACTGTGCTTGGCACAGAGGGGGAGGGACAGTCTGTCTGAGACTATGGTTGGCACAGAGTGGGAGGGACAGTCCGTCTGAGATTGTGATTTGCACAGAGCCTGAGGGACAGAGCGGGTGGGACAGTCTGTTTCAGACAGTGCTTGGCACAAAGCGGGAGGGGAAGCCTGTCTGAGACTGAGGTTGGCAAAAACTGGGAGGGACAGTCTGTCTGAGATTGTGGTTGGCACAGACAGGGAGGGACAGTCTGTCTGATACAGTGGTTGGCACAGAGCAGGAGGGACAATCTGTCTGTGAATGTGGTTGGCACAGAGGGGGAGGGACAGTCTGTCTGAGACTGTGGTTGCCACAGAATGGGATAGACATTCTGTCTGAGACTGTGCTTGGCACAGAGGGGGAGGGACAGTCTGTCTGAGACTATGGTTGGCACAGATTGGGAGGGACAGTCCGTCTGAGATGGTGATTTGCACAGGGCCTGATGGACAGTCTGGCTGAGACTGTGAATGTTGCTGGCACAGAGCTGGAGGGAAAGTCTGTCTGAGACTCTGGTTGGCATAGAGCGGGAGGGACATTCCGTCTGAGACTGTGGTTGGCACAGAGCGTGAGGGACAGTCTGTCTGAGAATGTGGTTGGCACTGAGCAAGAGGGAAAGTCCATATGAGACTGTGGTTGGCACTGAGCTGGAGGGACAGTATGTCTGAGACTGTTGTTGGCACTGAGCAGGAGGGACAATCTGTCTGAGAATGTGGTTGGCACAGAGGGGGAGGGACAGTCTGTCTGAGACTGTGGTTGGCACGGAGCGGGAGGGACAGCCTGTCTGAGACTGTTGTTGGCACACAGCAGGAAGGACATGCTGTCCAAGACTTTGGCTGGCACAAAGCAGGACGGACAGTCTGGCTGAGACTGTGGTTAGCACAGAATGGGATAGACAGTCTGTCTGAGACTGTGCTTGGCACAGAGGGGGAGGGACAGTCTGTCTGAGAATATGGTTGGCACAGAGTGGGAGGGACAGTCCGTCTGAGATTGTGATTTGCACAGAGCCTGAGGGACAGAGCGGGTGGGACAGTCTGTTTGAGACAGTGCTTGGCACCAAGCGGGAGGGGCAGTCTGTCTGAGACTGAGGTTGGCACAGACTGGGAGGGACAGTCTGTCTGAGACTGTGGTTGGCACAGACAGGGAGGGACACTCTGTCTGAGACAGTGGTTAGCACAGTGCAGGAGGGACAGTCTGTCTGAGATGGCGGTTGGCAACAGAGCATGAGGGACATTCTGACTGAGACTGTGGTTGGCACAGAATGGGACAGACATTCTGTTGGAGACTGTGATTGGCACAGAGCTGGGTAGACAGTCCGTCTGAGATGGTGATTGGCACAGAGCGGCAGTGACAGTCTGTCTGAGACTGAAGTTGGCAGAGAGAGGGAGGGACAGTCTGTCTGAGACTGTGATTGGCACAGAGCGAGAGGGACATTCCGTCTGAGACTGTGATTGGCACAGAGCGAGAGGGACATTCCGTCTGAGACTGTGGTTGGCACAGAGCGGGAGGGACAGCCCGTCTGAGACTGTGGTTGGCACAGAGTGTGAGGGACAGTCTGTCTGACGCTGTAGTTGGCACAGAGCGGGAGGGACAGTCTGTCTGAGACTGTTGTTGGCACACAGCAGGAAGGACATTCTGTCCAAGACTTGGGCTGGCACAAAGCAGGACGGACCGTCTGTCTGAGACTGTGTTTGGCACAGAATGGGATACACAGTCTGTCATGATTGTGCTTGGCAAAGAGTGGGAGGGACAGACTGTCTGAGAATGTTGTTGGCACAGAGCTGGAGGGACAGTCTGTCTGAGACTGTGGTTGGCACAGAATGGGATAGACAGTCTGTCTGAGACTGTGCTTGGCACAGAGGGGGAGGGCAGTCTGTCTGAGACTATGGTTGGCACAGATTGGGAGGGACAGTCCGTCTGAGATGGTGATTAGCACAGAGCCTGAGGGACAGTATGGCTGAGACTGTGAATGTTGTTGGCACAGAGCTGTAGGGACAGTCTGTCTGAGACTGTGGTTGGCACAGAGCGGGATGGACATTCCGTCTGAGACTGTGGTTGGCACAGAGCGTGAGGGACAGTCTGTCTGAGAATGTGGTTGGCACTGAGCAAGAGGGAAAGTCCATATGAGACTGTGGTTGGCCCTGAGCTGGAGGGACAGTATGTCTGAGACTGTGGTTGGCACAGAGCAGGAGGGACAATCTGTCTGAGAATGTGATTGGCACAGAGGGGGAGGGACAGTCTGTCTGAGACTGTGGTTGGCACGGAGCGGGAGGGACAGCCTGTCTGAGACTGTTGTTGGCACACAGCAGGAAAGACATGCTGTCCAAGACTTTGGCTGGCACAAAGCAGGACGGACAGTCTGGCTGAGACGGTGGTTGGCACAGAATGGGATAGACAGTCTGTCTGAGACTGTGCTTGGCACAGAGGGGGAGGGACAGTCTGTCTGAGACTATGGTTGGCACAGAGTGGGAGGGACAGTCCGTCTGAGATTGTGATTTGCACAGAGCCTGAGGGACAGAGCGGGTGGGACAGTCTGTTTCAGACAGTGCTTGGCACAAAGCGGGAGGGGAAGCCTGTCTGAGACTGAGGTTGGCAAAAACTGGGAGGGACAGTCTGTCTGAGATTGTGGTTGGCACAGACAGGGAGGGACAGTCTGTCTGATACAGTGGTTGGCACAGAGCAGGAGGGACAATCTGTCTGAGAATGTGGTTGGCACAGAGGGGGAGGGACAGTCTGTCTGAGACTGTGGTTGCCACAGAATGGGATAGACAGTCTGTCTGAGACTGTGCTTGGCACAGAGGGGGAGGGACAGTCTGTCTGAGACTATGGTTGGCACAGATTGGGAGGGACAGTCCGTCTGAGATGGTGATTTGCACAGAGCCTGATGGACAGTCTGGCTGAGACTGTGAATGTTGCTGGCACAGAGCTGGAGGGACAGTCTGTCTGAGACTCTGGTTGGCATAGAGCGGGAGGGACATTCCGTCTGAGACTGTGGTTGGCACAGAGCGTGAGGGACAGTCTGTCTGAGAATGTGGTTGGCACTGAGCAAGAGGGAAAGTCCATATGAGACTGTGGTTGGCACTGAGCTGGAGGGACAGTATGTCTGAGACTGTGGTTGGCACAGAGCAGGAGGGACAATCTGTCTGAGAATGTGGTTGGCACAGAGGGGGAGGGACAGCCTGTCTGAGACTGTGGTTGGCACGGAGCGGGAGGGACAGCCTGTCTGAGACTGTTGTTGGCACACAGCAGGAAGGACATGCTGTCCAAGACTTTGGCTGGCACAAAGCAGGACGGACAGTCTGGCTGAGACTGTGGTTGGCACAGAATGGGATAGACAGTCTGTCTGAGACTGTGCTTGGCACAGAGGGGGAGGGACAGTCTGTCTGAGAATATGGTTGGCACAGAGTGGGAGGGACAGTAGTCTGAGATTGTGATTTGCACAGAGCCTGAGGGACAGAGCGGGTGGGACAGTCTGTTTGAGACAGTGCTTGGCACCAAGCGGGAGGGGCAGTCTGTCTGAGACTGAGGTTGGCACAGACTGGGAGGGACAGTCTGTCTGAGACTGTGGTTGGCACAGACAGGGAGGGACACTCTGTCTGAGACAGTGGTTAGCACAGTGCAGGAGGGACAGTCTGTCTGAGATGGCGGTTGGCAACAGACCATGAGGGACATTCTGACTGAGACTGTGGTTGGCACAGAATGGGACAGACATTCTGTTGGAGACTGTGATTGGCACAGAGCTGGGTAGACAGTCCGTCTGAGATGGTGATTGGCACAGAGCGGTAGTGACAGTCTGTCTGAGACTGAAGTTGGCAGAGAGAGGGAGGGACAGTCTGTCTGAGACTGTGATTGGCACAGAGTGTGAGGGACAGTCTGTCTGACGCTGTAGTTGGCACAGAGCGGGAGGGACAGTCTGTCTGAGACTGTTGTTGGCACACAGCAGGAAGGACATTCTGTCCAAGACTTGGGCTGGCACAAAGCAGGACGGACCGTCTGTCTGAGACTGTGTTTGGCACAGAATGGGATACACAGTCTGTCATGATTGTGCTTGGCAAAGAGTGGGAGGGACAGACTGTCTGAGAATGTTGTTGGCACAGAGCTGGAGGGACAGTCTGTCTGAGACTGTGGTTGGCACAGAATGGGATAGACAGTCTGTCTGAGACTGTGCTTGGCACAGAGGGGGAGGGCAGTCTGTCTGAGACTATGGTTGGCACAGATTGGGAGGGACAGTCCGTCTGAGATGGTGATTAGCACAGAGCCTGAGGGACAGTATGGCTGAGACTGTGAATGTTGTTGGCACAGAGCTGTAGGGACAGTCTGTCTGAGACTGTGGTTGGCTCAGAGCGGGATGGACATTCCGTCTGAGACTGTGGTTGGCACAGAGCGTGAGGGACAGTCTGTCTGAGAATGTGGTTGGCACTGAGCAAGAGGGAAAGTCCATATGAGACTGTGGTTGGCACTGAGCTGGAGGGACAGTATGTCTGAGACTGTGGTTGGCACAGAGCAGGAGGGACAATCTGTCTGAGAATGTGATTGGCACAGAGGGGGAGGGACAGTCTGTCTGAGACTGTGGTTGGCACGGAGCGGGAGGGACAGCCTGTCTGAAACTGTTGTTGGCACACAGCAGGAAGGACATGCTGTCCAAGACTTTGGCTGGCACAAAGCAGGACGGACAGTCTGGCTGAGACTGTGGTTGGCACAGAATGGGATAGACAGTCTGTCTGAGACTGTGCTTGGCACAGAGAGGGAGGGACAGTCTGTCTGAGAATATGGTTGGCAAAGAGTGGGAGGGACAGTCCGTCCGAGATTGTGATTTGCACAGAGCCTGAGGGACAGAGCGGGTGGGACATTCTGTTTGAGACAGTGCTTGGCACAAAGCGGGAGGGGCAGTCTGTCTGAGACTGAGGTTGGCACAGACTGGGAGGGACAGTCTGTCTGAGATTGTGGTTGGCACAGACAGGGAGGGACAGTCTGTCTGAGACAGTGGTTGGCACAGAGCAGGAGGGACAATCTGTCTGAGAATGTGGTTGGCACAGAGGGGGAGGGACAGTCTGTCTGAGACTGTGGTTGGCATAGAATGGGATAGACAGTCTGTCTGAGACTGTGCTTGGCACAGAGGGGGAAGGACAGTCTGTCTGAGACTATGGTTGGCACAGATTGGGAGGGACAGTCCGTCTGAGACTGTGATTTGCACAGAGCCTGAGGGACAGTCTGTCTGAGACTGTGAATGTTGCTGGCACAGAGCTGGAGGGACAGTCTGTCTGAGACTCTGGTTGGCATAGAGCGGGAGGGACATTCCGTCTGAGACTGTGGTTGGCACAGAGCGTGAGGGACAGTCTGTCTGAGAATGTGGTTGGCACTGAGCAAGAGGGAAAGTCCATATGAGACTGTGGTTGGCACTGAGCTGGAGGGACAGTATGTCTGAGACTGTGGTTGGCACAGAGCAGGAGGGACAATCTGTCTGAGAATGTGGTTGGCACAGAGGGGGAGGGACAGTCTGTCTGAGACTGTGGTTGGCACGGAGCGGGAGGGACAGCCTGTCTGAGACTGTTGTTGGCACACAGCAGGAAGGACATGCTGTCCAAGACTTTGGCTGGCACAAAGCAGGACGGACAGTCTGGCTGAGACTGTGGTTGGCACAGAATGGGATAGACAGTCTGTCTGAGACTGTGCTTGGCACAGAGGGGGAGGGACAGTCTGTCTGAGACTATGGTTGGCACAGAGTGGGAGGGACAGTCCGTCTGAGATTGTGATTTGCACAGAGCCTGAGGGACAGAGCGGGTGGGACAGTCTGTTTGAGACAGTGCTTGGCACCAAGCGGGAGGGGCAGTCTGTCTGAGACTGAGGTTGGCACAGACTGGGAGGGACAGTCTGTCTGAGACTGTGGTTGGCACAGACAGGGAGGGACAGTCTGTCTGAGACAGTGGTTGGCACAGTGCAGGAGGGACAGTCTGTCTGAGATGGCGGTTGGCAACAGAGCATGAGGGACATTCTGACTGAGACTGTGGTTGGCACAGAATGGGACAGACATTCTGTTGGAGACTGTGATTCGCACAGAGCTGGGTAGACAGTCCGTCTGAGCTGGTGATTGGCACAGAGCGGCAGTGACAGTCTGTCTGAGACTGAAGTTGGCAGAGAGAGGGAGGGACAGTCTGTCTGAGATGGTGATTGGCACAGAGCGAGAGGGACATTCCGTCTGAGACTGTGATTGGCACAGAGCGAGAGGGACATTCCGTCTGAGACTGTGGTTGGCACAGAGCGGGAGGGACAGTCCGTCTGAGACTGTGGTTGGCACAGAGTTTGAGGGACAGTCTGTCTGACGCTGTAGTTGGCACAGAGCGGGAGGGACAGTCTGTCTGAGACTGTTGTTGGCACACAGCAGGAAGGACATTCTGTCCAAGACTTGGGCTGGCACAAAGCAGGACGGACCGTCTGTCTGAGACTGTGTTTGGCACAGAATGGGATAGACAGTCTGTCTGAGACTGTGCTTGGCACAGAGAGGGAGGAACAGTCTGTCTGAGAATATGATTGGCACAGAGTGGGAAGGACAGTCCGTCTGAGATTGTGATTTGCACAGAGCCTGAGGGACAGAGCGGGTGGGACAGTCTGTTGAGACATGCTTGGCACAAAGCAGGAGGGGCAGTCTGTCTGAGACTGAGGTTGGCACAGACTGGGAGGGACAGACTGTCTGAGACTGTGGTTGGCACAGACAGGAGGGACAGTCTGTCTGAGATGGTGGTTGGCAACAGAGCATGAGGGACATTCTGACTGAGACTGTGGTTTGCACAGAATGGGACAGACATTCTGTTGGAGACTGTGATTGGCACAGAGCGTGGTAGACAGTCTGTCTGAGATGGTGATTGGCACAGAGCGGCAGTGACAGTCTGTCTGAGACTGAAGTTGGCAGAGAGCGGGAGGGACAGTCTGTCTGAGACTGTGATTGGCACAGAGCGAGAGGGACATTCCGTCTGAGACTGTGGTTGGCACAGAGCGGGAGGGACAGTCCGTCTGAGACTGTGGTTGGCACAGAGCGTGATGGACAGTCTGAGGCTGTAGTTGGCACAGAGCGGGAGGGACAGTCTGTCTGAGACTGTTGTTGGCACAGAATGGGATACACAGTCTGTCATGATTGTGCTTGGCAAAGAGTGGGAGGGACAGACTGTCTGAGAATGTTGTTGGCACAGAGCTGGAGGGACAGTCTGTCTGAGACTATGGTTGGCACAGATTGGGAGGGACAGTCCGTCTGAGATGGTGATTTGCACAGAGCCTGAGGGACAGTCTGGCTGAGAATGTGAATGTTGTTGGCACAGAGCTGGAGGGACAGTCTGTTTGAGACTCTGGTTGGCACAGAGCGGGTGGGACATTCCGTCTGAGACTGTGGTTGGCACAGAGCATGAGGGACAGTCTGTCTGAGAATGTGGTTGGCACTGAGCAAGAGGGAAAGTCCATATGAGACTGTGGTTGGCACGGAGCTGGAGGGACAGTATGTTTGAGACTGTGGTTGGCACAGAGCAGGAGGGACAATCTGTCTGAGAATGTGGTTGGCACAGAGGGGGAGGGACAGTCTGTCTGAGACTGTGGTTGGCACGGAGCGGGAGGGACAGCCTGTCTGAGACTGTTGTTGGCACACAGCAGGAAGGACATGCTGTCCAAGACTTTGGCTGGCACAAAGCAGGACGGACAGTCTGGCTGAGACTGTGGTTGGCACAGAATGGGATAGACAGTCTGTCTGAGACTGTGCTTGGCACAGAGGGGGAGGGACAGTCTGTCTGAGACTATGGTTGGCACAGAGTGGGAAGGACAGTCGGTCTGAGATTGTGATTTGCACAGAGCCTGAGGGACAGAGCGGGTGGGACAGTCTGTTTGAGACAGTGCTTGGCACAAAGCGGGAGGGGCAGTCTGTCTGAGACTGAGGTTGGCACAGACTGGGAGGGACAGTCTGTCTGAGACTGTGGTTGGCACAGACAGGGAGGGACAGTCTGTCTGAGACAGTGGTTGGCACAGTGCAGGAGGGACAGTCTGTCTGAGATGGCCGTTGGCAACAGAGCATGAGGGACAATCTGACTGAGACTGTGGTTGGCACAGAATGGGACAGACATTCTGTTGGAGACTGTGATTGGCACAGAGCTGGGTAGACAGTCCGTCTGAGATGGTTATTGGCACAGAGCGGGAGTGACAGTCTGTCTGAGACTGACGTTGGCAGAGAGAGGGAGGGACAGTCTGTCTGAGACTGTGATTGGCACAGAGCGAGAGGGACATTCCGTCTGAGACTGTGGTTGGCACAGAGCGGGAGGGACAGTCCGTCTGAGACTGTGGTTGGCACAGAGCGTGAGGGACAGTCTGTCTGACGCTGTAGTTGGCACAGAGCGGGAGGGACAGTCTGTCTGAGACTGTTGTTGGCACACAGCAGGAAGGACATTCTGTCCAAGACTTGGGCTGGCACAAAGCAGGACAGACCGTCTGTCTGAGACTGTGTTTGGCACAGAATGGGATACACAGTCTGTCATGATTGTGCTTGGCAAAGAGTGGGAGGGACCGACTGTCTGAGAATGTTGTTGGCACAGAACTGGAGGGACAGTCTGTCTGAGACTGTGGTTGGCACAGAATGGGATAGACAGTCTGTCTGAGTCTGTGCTTGGCACATAGGGTGAGGGCAGTCTGTCTGAGACTATGGTTGGCACAGATTGGGAGGGACAGTCCGTCTGAGATGGTGATTTGCACAGAGCCTGAGGGACAGTCTGGCTGAGACTGTGAATGTTGTTGGCACAGAGCGGGAGGGACAGTCTGTCTGAGACTCTGGTTGGCACAGAGCGGGAGGGACATTCCGTCTGAGACTGTGGTTGGCACAGAGTGTGAGGGACAGTCTGTCTGAGAATGTGGTTGGCACTGAGCAAGAGGGAAAGTCCATATGAGACTGTGGTTGGCACTGAGCTGGAGGGACAGTCTGTCTGAGACTGTGGTTGGCACGGAGCGGGAGGAACAGCCTGTCTGAGACTGTTGTTGGCACACAGCAGGAAGGACATGCTGTCCAAGACTTTGGCTGGCACAAAGCAGGACGGACAGTCTGGCTGAGACTGTGGTTGGCACAGAATGGGATAGACAGTCTGTCTGAGACTGTGCTTGGCACAGAGAGGGAGGGACAGTCTGTCTGAGAATATGGTTGGCACAGAGTGGGAGGGACAGTCCGTCTGAGATTGTGATTTGCACAGAGTCTGAGGGACAGAGCGTGTGGGACAGTCTGTTTGAGACAGTGCTTGGCACAAAGCAGGAGGGGCAGTCTGTCTGAGACTGAGGTTGGCACAGACAGGGAGGGACAGTCTGTCTGAGACAATGGTTGGCACAGTGCAGGAGGGACAGTCTGTCTGAGATGGCGGTTGGCAACAGAGCATGGGGGACATTCTGACTGAGACTGTGGTTGGCACAGAATGGGACAGACATTCTGTTGGAGACTGTGATTGGCACAGAGCTTGGTAGACAGTCCGTCTGAGATGGTGATTGGCTCAGAGCGGGAGTGACAGTCTGTCTGAGACTGAAGTTGGCAGGGAGCGGGAGGGACAGTCTGTCTGAGACTGTGATTGGCACAGAGTGAGAGGGACATTCCGTCTGAGACTGTGGTTGGCACAGAGTGGGAGGGACAGTCCGTCTGAGACTGTGGTTGGCACAGAGCGTGAGGGACAGTATGTCTGAGGCTGTAGTTGGCACAGAGCGGGAGGGACAGTCTGTCTGAGACTGTTGTTGGCACACAGCAGGAAGGACATTCTGTCCAAGACTTGGGCTGGCACAAAGCAGGACGGACTGTCTGTCTGAGACTGTGGTTGGCACAGAATGGGATACACAGTCTGTCATGATTGTGCTTGGCAAAGAGTGGGAGGGACAGACTGTCTGAGAATGTTGTTGGCACAGAGCTGGAGGGACAGTCTGTCTGAGACTGTGGTTGGCACAGAATGGGATAGACAGTCTGTCTGAGTCTGTGCTTGGCACAGAGGGGGAGGGACAGTCTGTCTGAGACTATGGTTGGCACAGATTGGGAGGGACAGTCCGTCTGAGATGGTGATTTGCACAGAGCCTGAGGGACAGTCTGGCTGAGACTGAAGTTGGCAGAGAGAGGGAGGGACAGTCTGTCTGAGACTGTGATTGGCACAGAGCGAGAGGGACATTCCGTCTGAGACTGTGATTGGCACAGAGCGAGAGGGACATTCCGTCTGAGACTGTGGTTGGCACAGAGCGGGAGGGACAGTCCGTCTGAGACTGTGGTTGGCACAGAGCGTGAGGGACAGTCTGTCTGACGCTGTAGTTGGCACAGAGCGGGAGGGACAGTCTGTCTGAGACTGTTGTTGGCACACAGCAGGAAGGACATTCTGTCCAAGACTTGGGCTGGCACAAAGCAGGATGGACCGTCTGTCTGAGACTGTGGTTGGCACAGAATGGGATACACAGTCTGTCATGATTGTGCTTGGCAAAGAGTGGGAGGGACAGACTGTCTGAGAATGTTGTTGGCACAGAACTGGAGGGACAGTCTGTCTGAGACTGTGGTTGGCACAGAATGGGATAGACAGTCTGTCTGAGACTGTGCTTGGCACAGAGGGGGAGGGCAGTCTGTCTGAGACTATGGTTGGCACAGATTGGGAGGGACAGTCCGTCTGAGATGGTGATTTGCACAGAGCCTGAGGGACAGTCTGGCTGAGACTGTGAATGTTGTTGGCACAGAGCTGGAGGGACAGTCTGTCTGAGACTCTGGTTGGCACAGAGCGGGAGGGACATTCCGTCTGAGACTGTGGTTGGCACAGAGTGTGAGGGACAGTCTGTCTGAGAATGTGGTTGGCACTGAGCAAGAGGGAAAGTCCATATGAGACTGTGGTTGGCACTGAGCTGGAGGGACAGTATGTCTGAGACTGTGGTTGGCACAGAGCAGGAGGGACAATTTGTCTGAGAATGTGGTTGGCACAGAGGGGGAGGGACAGTCTGTCTGAGACTGTGGTTGGCACGGAGGGGGAGGGACAGCCTGTCTGAGACTGTTGTTGGCACACAGCAGGAAGGACATGCTGTCCAAGACTTTGGCTGGCACAAAGCAGGACGGACAGTCTGGCTGAGACTGTGGTTGGCACAGAATGGGATAGACAATCTGTCTGAGACTGTGCTTGGCACAGAGATGGAGGGATAGTCTGTCTGAGAATATGGTTGGCACAGAGTGGGAGGGACAGTCCGTCTGAGATTGTGATTTGCACAGAGCCTGAGGGACAGAGCGTGTGGGACAGTCTGTTTGAGACAGTGCTTGGCACAAAGCAGGAGGGGCAGTCTGTCTGAGACTGAGGTTGGCACAGACAGGGAGGGACAGTCTGTCTGAGACAGTGGTTGGCACAGTGCAGGAGGGACAGTCTGTCTGAGATGGCGGTTGGCAACAGAGCATGGGGGACATTCTGACTGAGACTGTGGTTGGCACAGAATGGGACAGACATTCTGTTGGAGACTGTGATTGGCACAGAGCTTGGTAGACAGTCCGTCTGAGATGGTGATTGGCTCAGAGCGGGAGTGACAGTCTGTCTGAGACTGAAGTTGGCAGGGAGCGGGAGGGACAGTCTGTCTGAGACTGTGATTGGCACAGAGCGAGAGGGACATTCCGTCTGAGACTGTGGTTGGCACAGAGCGGGAGGGACAGTCCGTCTGAGACTGTGGTTGGCACAGAGCGTGAGGGACAGTATGTCTGAGGCTGTAGTTGGCACAGAGCGGGAGGGACAGTCTGTCTGAGACTGTTGTTGGCACACAGCAGGAAGGACATTCTGTCCAAGACTTGGGCTGGCACAAAGCAGGACGGACTGTCTGTCTGAGACTGTGGTTGGCACAGAATGGGATTCACAGTCTGTCATGATTGTGCTTGGCAAAGAGTGGGAGGGACAGACTGTCTGAGAATGTTGTTGGCACAGAGCTGGAGGGACAGTCTGTCTGAGACTGTGGTTGGCACAGAATGGGATAGACAGTCTGTCTGAGTCTGTGCTTGGCACAGAGGGGGAGGGACAGTCTGTCTGAGACTATGGTTGGCACAGATTGGGAGGGACAGTCCGTCTGAGATGGTGATTTGCACAGAGCCTGAGGGACAGTCTGGCTGAGACTGTGAATATTGTTGGCACAGAGCTGGAGGGACAGTCTGTCTGAGACTCTGGTTGGCACAGAGCGGGAGGGACATTCCATCTGAGACTGTGGTTGGCACAGAGCATGAGGGACAGTCTGTCTGAGAATGTGGTTGGCACGGAGCGGGAGGGACAGCCTGTCTGAGACTGTTGTTGGCACGGAGCGGGAGGGACAGCCTGTCTGAGACTGTTGTTGGCACACAGCAGGAAGGACATGCTGTCCAAGACTTTGGCTGGCACAAAGCAGGACGGACAGTCTGGCTGAGACTGTGGTTGGCACAGAATGGGATAGACAGTCTGTCTGAGACTGTGCTTGGCACAGAGGGGGAGGGACAGTCTGTCTGAGACTATGGTTGGCACAGAGTGGGAAGGACAGTCCGTCTGAGATTGTGATTTGCACAGAGCCTGAGGGACAGAGCGGGTGGGACAGTCTGTTTGAGACAGTGCTTGGCACAAAGCGGGAGGGGCAGTCTGTCTGAGACTGAAGTTGGCACAGACTGGGAGGGACAGTCTGTCTGAGACTGTGGTTGGCACAGACAGGGAGGGACAGTCTGTCTGAGACAGTGGTTGGCACAGTGCAGGAGGGACAGTCTGTCTGAGATGGCCGTTGGCAACAGAGCATGAGGGACATTCTGACTGAGACTGTGGTTGGCACAGAATGGGACAGACATTCTGTTGGAGACTGTGATTGGCACAGAGCTGGGTAGACAGTCCATCTGAGATGGTTATTGGCACAGAGCGGGAGTGACAGTCTGTCTGAGACTGAAGTTGGCAGAGAGAGGGAGGGACAGTCTGTCTGAGACTGTGATTGGCACAGAGCGAGAGGGACATTCCGTCTGAGACTGTGATTGGCACAGAGTGAGAGGGACATTCCGTCTGAGACTGTGGTTGGCACAGAGCGGGAGGGACAGTCCGTCTGAGACTGTGGTTGGCACAGAGCGTGAGGGACAGTCTGTCTGACGCTGTAGTTGGCACAGAGCGGGAGGGACAGTCTGTCTGAGACTGTTGTTGGCACACAGAAGGAAGGACATTCTGTCCAAGACTTGGGCTGGCACAAAGCAGGACAGACAGTCTGTCTGAGACTGTGGTTGGCACAGAATGGGATACACAGTCTGTCATGATTGTGCTTGGCAAAGAGTGGGAGGGACAGACTGTCTGAGAATGTTGTTGGCACTGAACTGGAGGGACAGTCTGTCTGAGACTGTGGTTGGCACAGAATGGGATAGACAGTCTGTCTGAGACTGTGCTTGGCACAGAGGGGGAGGGACAGTCTGTCTGAGACTATGGTTGGCACAGATTGGGTGGGACAGTCCGTCTGAGATGGTGATTTGCACAGAGCCTGAGGGACAGTCTGTCTGAGACTGTGGTTGGCACAGAGCGGGATGGACATTCCGTCTGAGACTGTGGTTGGCACAGAGCGTGAGGGACAGTCTGTCTGAGAATGTGGTTGGCTCTGAGCAAGAGGGAAAGACCATATGAGACTGTGGTTGGCACTGAGCTGGAGGGACAGTATGTCTGAGACTGTGGTTGGCACAGAGCAGGAGGGACAATCTGTCTGAGAATGTGGTTGGCACAGAGGGGGAGGGACAGTCTGTCTGAGACTGTGGTTGGCACGGAGCGGGAGGGACAGCCTGTCTGAGACTGTTGTTGGCACACAGCAGGAAGGACATGCTGTCCAAGACTTTGGCTGGCACAAAGCAGGACGGACAGTCTGGCTGAGACTGTGGTTGGCACAGAATGGGATAGACAGTCTGTCTGAGACTGTGCTTGGCACAGAGAGGGAGGGACAGTCTGTCTGAGAATATGGTTGGCACAGAGTGGGAGGGACAGTCCGTCTGAGATTGTGATTTGCATAGAGCCTGAGGGACAGAGATTGTGGGACAGTCTGTTTGAGACAGTGCTTGGCACAAAGCGGGAGGGGCAGTCTGTCTGAGACTGAGGTTGGCACAGACTGGGAGGGACAGTCTGTCTGAGACTGTGGTTGGCACAGACAGGGAGGGACAGTCTGTCTGAGACAGTGGTTGGCACAGTGCAGGAGGGACAGTCTGTCTGAGATGGCGGTTGGCAACAGAGCATGAGGGACATTCTGACTGAGACTGTGGCTGGCACAGAATGGGACAGACATTCTGTTGGAGACTGATTGGCACAGAGCTTGGTAGACAGTCCATCTGAGATGGTGATTGGCACAGATCGGGAGTGACAGTCTGTCTGAGACTGAAGTTGGCAGAGAGCGGGCGGGACAGTCTGTCTGAGACTGTGATGGGCACAGAGCGAGAGGGACATTCCGTCTGAGACTGTGGTTGGCACAGAGCGTGAGGGACAGTCTGTCTGAGGCTGTAGTTGGCACACAGCAGGAAGGACATTCTGTCCAAGACGTGGGCTGGCACAAAGCAGGACAGACTGTCTGTCTGAGACTGTGGTTGGCACAGAATGGGATACACAGTCTGTCATGATTGTGCTTGGCAAAGAGTGGGAGGGACAGACTGTCTGAGAATGTTGTTGGCACAGAACTGGAGGGACAGTCTGTCTGAGACTGTGGTTGGCACAGAATGGGATAGACAGTCTGTCTGAGACTGTGCTTGGCACAGAGGGGGAGGGACAGTCTGTCTGAGACTATGGTTGGCACAGATTGGGAGGGACAGTCCGTCTGAGAAGGTGATTTGCACAGAGCCTGAGGGACAGTCTGGCTGAGACTGTGAATGTTGTTGGCACAGAGCTGTAGGGACAGTCTGTCTGAGACTGTGCTGGCACAGAGCGGGAGGGACATTCCGTCTGAGACTGTGGTTGGCACAGAGCGTGAGGGACAGTCTGTCTGAGAATGTGGTTGGCACTGAGCAAGAGGGAAAGTCCATATGAGACTGTGGTTGGCACTGAGCTGGAGGGACAGTCTGTCTGAGACTGTGGTTGGCACAGACAGGGAGGGACAGTCTGTCTGAGACAGTGGTTGGCACAGTGCAGGAGGGACAGTCTGTCTGAGATGGCGGTTGACAACAGAGCATGAGGGACATTCTGACTGAGACTGTGGTTGGCACAGAATGGGACAGACATTCTGTTGGAGACTGTGATTGGCACAGAGCTTGGTAGACAGTCCGTCTGAGATGGTGATTGGCTCAGAGCGGGAGTGACAGTCTGTCTGAGACTGTAGTTGGCAGGGAGCGGGAGGGACAGTCCGTCTGAGACTGTGGTTGGCACAGAGCGTGAGGGACAGTCTGTCTGAGGCTGTAGTTGGCACAGAGCGGGAGGGACAGTCTGTCTGAGACTGTTGTTGGCTCACAGCAGGAAGGACATTCTGTCCAAGACATGGGCTGGCACAAAGCAGGACGGACTGTCTGTCTGAGACTGTGGTTGGCCCAGAATGGGATACACAGTCCGTCATGATTGTGCTTGGCAAAGAGTGGGAGGGACAGACTGTCTGAGAATGTTGTTGGCACAGAGCTGGAGGGACAGTCTGTCTGAGACTGTGGTTGGCACAGAATGGGATAGACAGTCTGTCTGAGACTGTACTTGGCACAGAGGGGGAGTGACAGTCTGTCTGAGACTATGGTTGGCACAGATTGGGAGGGACAGTCCGTCTGAGATGGTGATTTGCACTGAGCCTGAGGGACAGTCTGGCTGAGACTGTGAATGTTGTTGGCACAGAGCTGGAGGGACAGTCTGTCTGAGACTCTGGTTGGCACAGAGCGGGAGGGACATTCCGTCTGAGACTGTGGTTGGCACAGAGCATGAGGGACAGTCTGTCTGAGAATGTGGTTGGCACTGAGCAAGAGGGAAAGTCCATATGAGACTGTGGTTGGCACGGAGCTGGAGGGACAGTATGTCTGAGACTGATGTTGGCACAGAGCAGGAGGGACAATTTGTCTGAGAATGTGGTTGGCACAGAGGGGGAGGGACAGTCTGTCTGAGACTGTGGTTGGCACGGAGCGGGAGGGACAGCCTGTCTGAGACTGTTGTTGGCACACAGCAGGAAGGACATGCTGTCCAAGACTTTGGCTGGCACAAAGCAGGACGGACAGTCTGGCTGAGACTGTGGTTCGCACAGAATGGGATAGACAGTCTGTCTGAGGCTGTGCTTGGCACAGAGAGGGAGGGACAGTCTGTCTGAGAGTGTGATTTGCACAGAGCCTGAGGGACAGAGCGGGTGGGACAGTTTGTTTGAGACAGTGCTTGGCACCAAGCGGGAGGGGCAGTCTGTCTGAGACTGAGGTTGGCACAGACTGGGAGGGACAGTCTGTCTGAGACAGTGGTTGGCACAGACAGGGAGGGACACTCTGTCTGAGACAGTGGTTGGCACAGTGCAGGAGGGACAGTCTGTCTGAGATGGCCGTTGGCAACAGAACATGAGGGACATTCTGACTGAGACTGTGGTTGGCACAGAATGGGACAGACATTCTGTTGGAGACTGTGATTGGCACAGAGCTGGGTAGACAGTCCGTCTGAGATGGTGATTGGCAGAGCGCGCGAGTGACAGTCTGTCTGAGACTGAAGTTGGCAGAGAGAGGGAGTGACAGTCTGTCTGAGACTGTGATTGGCACAGAGCGAGAGGGACATTCCATCTGAGACTGTGATTGGCACAGAGCGAGAGGGACATTCCGTCTGAGACTGTGGTTTGCACAGAGCGGGAGGGACAGTCCGTCTGAGACTGTGGTTGGCACAGAGCGTGAGGGACAGTCTGTCTGAGGCTGTAGTTGGCACAGAGCGGGAGGGACAGTCTGTCTGAGACTGTTGTTGGCACACAGCAGGAAGGACATTCTGTCCAAGACTTGGGCTGGCACAAAGCAGGACAGACCGTCTGTCTGAGACTGTGGTTGGCACAGAATGGGATACACAGTCTGTCATGATTGTGCTTGGCAAAGAGTGGGAGGGACAGACTGTCTGAGAATGTTGCTGGCACAGAACTGGAGGGACAGTCTGTCTGAGACTGTGGTTGGCACAGAATGGGATAGACAGTCTGTCTGAGACTGTGCTTGGCACAGAGGGGGAGGGACAGTCTGTCTCAGACTATGGTTGGCACAGATTGGGAGGGACAGTCCGTCTGAGATGGTGATTTGCACAGAGCCTGAGGGACAGTCTGTCTGAGACTGTGGTTGGCACAGAGCGGGATGGACATTCCGTCTGAGACTGTGGTTGGCACAGAGCATGAGGGGCAGTCTGTCTGAGAATGTGGTTGGCACTGAGCAAGAGGGAAAGTCCATATGAGACTGTGGTTGGCACTGAGCTGGAGGGACAGTATGTCTGAGACTGTGGTTGGCACAGCATGGGATGAACAGTCTCTCTGAGACTGTGGTTCGCACAGTGCTGGAGGGACAGTCTGTTTGAGACAGTGCTTGGCACAGAGTGGGAGGGACAGTCTGTCTGAGACTGTGTTTGGCACAGAGTGGTAGGGATAGTCTGTCTGAGTCTGTTTGGCACAGAGCGGGACTCACAGTCTGCCTGAGATAGCGGTTGGCACAGAGCAGAAGGGACAGTTTTACTGAGACTGTGGTTGGCACAGAATGGGATAGACAGTCTGTTGGAGACTGTGATTGGCACAGAGCAGGAGGGACAGGCCATCTGAGATTGTGGTGTGCACAAGCGTGAGGGAAATTCTGTCTGAGACTCTGGTTGGCACAGAGCTGCAGGGACAATCTGACTGGGACTGTGGTTGGAACAGAGCAGGAGGGACATTATGACTTAGACTATGGTTGGCATAGAATGGGTTAGACAGTCTGTTTGAGACAGTGCTTGGCACAGAGTGGGAGGGCAGTCTGTCTGAGACTGTGGTTGGCACAGAATTGGATGAACAGTATTTCTGAGACTGTGGTTGGCACAGTGCTGGAGGGACAGTCTGTCTGAGACTGTGGTTGGCACAGAGTGGGAGGGACATTCTGTCTGAGTCTGTGGTTGGCACAGAGCGGGGGGACATTCTGTCTGAGACTGTTGTTGGCACAGAGCCCGAGGGACAATCTGTCTGAGAATCTGCTTGGCAAACAGCAGGAGGTACAGACTGACTGAGATGGTGGTTGGCACAGAATGGGATAGACAGTCTGTTTGAGACTGTGGTTGGCACAGAGCGGGAGGGACAGTCCATCTGAGACTGTGTTTGGCACAGAGAGCGGGATGGACATTCTGTCTGTGATTGCGGTTGGCACACAGTAGGAGGGACCGTCTGCCTGAGACTGTGGTTGGGACAGAATGGGATAGGCATTCTGTCTGAGACTGTGGTTGGCACAGAGTGGGAGTGACAGTCTGTCTGAGACTCTGGTTGGCACAGAGCAGGAGGAACAGTTTTTCTGAGACTGTGTTTGGCACAGAGGGAGAGGGACAGTCTGTCTGAGATGTCATTGGCACAGAGCGGGAGAGACAGTCTAACTGAGATTGCACTTGGCACACAATGGGATAGACAGTCTGTTGGAGACAGTGCTTGGCACAGAGTGGGAGGGACAGTCTGTCTGAGACTGTGTTTGGCACAGAGTGGTAGGGATAGTCTGTCTGAGACTGTTTGGCACAGAGCGGGACTCACAGTCTGCCTGAGATAGCGGTTGGCACAGAGCAGAAGGGACAGTTTTACTGAGACTGTGGTTGGCACAGAATGGGATAGACAGTCTGTTGGAGACTGTGATTGGCACAGAGCAGGAGGGACAGGCCATCTGAGATTGTGGTGTGCACAAGCGTGAGGGAAATTCTGTCTGAGACTCTGGTTGGCACAGAGCTGCAGGGACAATCTGACTGGGACTGTGGTTGGAACAGAGCAGGAGGGACATTATGACTTAGACTATGGTTGGCATAGAATGGGTTAGACAGTCTGTTTGAGACAGTGCTTGGCACAGAGTGGGAGGGCAGTCTGTCTGAGACTGTGGTTGGCACAGAATTGGATGAACAGTATTTCTGAGACTGTGGTTGGCACAGTGCTGGAGGGACAGTCTGTCTGAGACTGTGGTTGGCACAGAGTGGGAGGGACATTCTGTCTGAGTCTGTGGTTGGCACAGAGCGGGGGGACATTCTGTCTGAGACTGTTGTTGGCACAGAGCCCGAGGGACAATCTGTCTGAGAATCTGCTTGGCAAACAGCAGGAGGTACAGACTGACTGAGATGGTGGTTGGCACAGAATGGGATAGACAGTCTGTTTGAGACTGTGGTTGGCACAGAGCGGGAGGGACAGTCCATCTGAGACTGTGTTTGGCACAGAGAGCGGGATGGACATTCTGTCTGTGATTGCGGTTGGCACACAGTAGGAGGGACCGTCTGCCTGAGACTGTGGTTGGGACAGAATGGGATAGGCATTCTGTCTGAGACTGTGGTTGGCACAGAGTGGGAGTGACAGTCTGTCTGAGACTCTGGTTGGCACAGAGCAGGAGGAACAGTTTTTCTGAGACTGTGGTTGGCACAGATGGAGAGGGACAGTCTGTCTGAGATGTCATTGGCACAGAGCGGGAGAGACAGTCTAACTGAGATTGCACTTGGCACACAATGGGATAGACAGTCTGTTGGAGACTGTGAATGGAACAGAGTGGGAGGGACAGTCCGTATGAGACTGTGGTTAGCACAGAGTGGGAGGGACAATCTGTCTGAGACTGTGGTTGGCACTGAGTGGGAGGGACAGTCCATCTGAGACTGTGGTTGGCACTGAGCGGGAGGGACAGTCTGTCTGAGACTGTGGTTGGCACAGAGCAGGAGGGACAATCTGTCTGAGACTGTGGTTGGCGAAGAGCGGTAGGGACAGTCCGTCTGAGACTGTGGTTGGCGCAGCGCGGGAGGGACAGTCTGTCTGAGACTGTGGTTGGCACAGAGCGAGCAGGACAGTCCGTCTGGTACGGTGGTTGTCACAGAGCGGGAGGGACAGTCTGTCTGAGACTGTGGTTGGCACACAGCAGGAAGGACATTCTGTCCAAAACACTGGCTGGCACTAGGCAGGCGGGACAGTCTGTCTGAGACTGTGGTTGAAACCGAGCAGTAGGGACAGTTTGACTTAGACTATGGTTGGCATAGAATCGTTTAGACAGTCTGTCTGAGACTGTGGTTGGCACAGAGCATGAGGGACAGTCTGTCTGAGACTGCTTCACAGAGCGCAGGATGGACAGTCTGTCTGAGACTGTGGTTGGCACTGAGTGGGAGGGAAAGTCCATATGAGACTGTGGTTGGCACTGAGCTGGAGGGACAGTATGTCTGAGACTGTGGTTGGCACAGCATGGGATGAACAGTCTCTCTGAGACTGTGGTTCGCACAGTGCTGGAGGGACAGTCTGTTTGAGACAGTGCTTGGCACAGAGTGGGAGGGACAGTCTGTCTGAGACTGTGTTTGGCACAGAGTGGTAGGGATAGTCTGTCTGAGACTGTTTGGCACAGAGCGGGACTCACAGTCTGCCTGAGATAGCGGTTGGCACAGAGCAGAAGGGACAGTTTTACTGAGACTGTGGTTGGCACAGAATGGGATAGACAGTCTGTTGGAGACTGTGATTGGCACAGAGCAGGAGGGACAGGCCATCTGAGATTGTGGTGTGCACAAGCGTGAGGGAAATTCTGTCTGAGACTCTGGTTGGCACAGAGCTGCAGGGACAATCTGACTGGGACTGTGGTTGGAACAGAGCAGGAGGGACATTATGACTTAGACTATGGTTGGCATAGAATGGGTTAGACAGTCTGTTTGAGACAGTGCTTGGCACAGAGTGGGAGGGCAGTCTGTCTGAGACTGTGGTTGGCACAGAATTGGATGAACAGTATTTCTGAGACTGTGGTTGGCACAGTGCTGGAGGGACAGTCTGTCTGAGACTGTGGTTGGCACAGAGTGGGAGGGACATTCTGTCTGAGTCTGTGGTTGGCACAGAGCGGGGGGACATTCTGTCTGAGACTGTTGTTGGCACAGAGCCCGAGGGACAATCTGTCTGAGAATCTGCTTGGCAAACAGCAGGAGGTACAGACTGACTGAGATGGTGGTTGGCACAGAATGGGATAGACAGTCTGTTTGAGACTGTGGTTGGCACAGAGCGGGAGGGACAGTCCATCTGAGACTGTGTTTGGCACAGAGAGCGGGATGGACATTCTGTCTGTGATTGCGGTTGGCACACAGTAGGAGGGACCGTCTGCCTGAGACTGTGGTTGGGACAGAATGGGATAGGCATTCTGTCTGAGATGTCATTGGCACAGAGCGGGAGAGACAGTCTAACTGAGATTGCACTTGGCACACAATGGGATAGACAGTCTGTTGGAGACTGTGAATGGAACAGAGTGGGAGGGACAGTCCGTATGAGACTGTGGTTAGCACAGAGTGGGAGGGACAATCTGTCTGAGACTGTGGTTGGCACTGAGTGGGAGGGACAGTCCATCTGAGACTGTGGTTGGCACTGAGCGGGAGGGACTGTCTGTCTGAGACTGTGGTTGGCACAGAGCAGGAGGGACAATCTGTCTGAGACTGTGGTTGGCGAAGAGCGGTAGGGACAGTCCGTCTGAGACTGTGGTTGGCGCAGCGCGGGAGGGACAGTCTGTCTGAGACTGTGGTTGGCACAGAGCGAGCAGGACAGTCCGTCTGGTACGGTGGTTGTCACAGAGCGGGAGGGACAGTCTGTCTGAGACTGTGGTTGGCACACAGCAGGAAGGACATTCTGTCCAAAACACTGGCTGGCACTAGGCAGGCGGGACAGTCTGTCTGAGACTGTGGTTGAAACCGAGCAGCAGGGACAGTTTGACTTAGACTATGGTTGGCATAGAATCGTTTAGACAGTCTGTCTGAGACTGTGGTTGGCACAGAGCATGAGGGACAGTCTGTCTGAGACTGTGCTTCACAGAGCGCAGGATGGACAGTCTGTCTGAGTCTGTGGTTGGCACAGGGTGGGAGGGACAGTCTGTCTGAGATTGCGGTTGGCACAGAGCAGGAGGGACATTCCGTCTGAGACTGTGGTTGGCACAGTACATGAGGGACAGTCTGTCTGGGACTGTGGTTCACAGAGTGCGGGATGGACAGTCTGTGTGAGTCTGTGGTTGGCACAGAGTGGGAGGGATAGTCTGTCTGAGACTGGTTGGCACAGAGCGTGAGGGACAGTCTGCCTGAGATTGCCGTTGGCACAGAGCAGTAGGGACAGTCTAACTGAGACTGTGGTTGGCACAGAATGGGATAGACAGTCTGTCTGAGACTGAGATTGGCACAGAGAGGGAGGGACAGGCCGTCTGAGATTGTGGTTTGCACAAGCGTGAGGGACAGTCCACCTGAGACTGTGGTTGGCACAGAGCTGCAGGGAATATCTGTCTGGGACTGTGGTTGGCACAGAATAGGACGGACAGTCTGACTTAGACTATGGTTGGCATAGAATGGATTAGACAGTCTGTTTTTGTCAGTGGTTGGCACAGAGCGTGAGGGGCAGTCTGTCTGAGACTGTGGTTGGCACAGAATTGGATGAACAGTACCTCTGAGACTGTGGTTGGCACAGTGCTGGAGGAACAGTCTGTCTGAGACTGTGGTTGGCAAAGTGTGGGAGGGATAGTCTGTCTGAGACTGGTTGGCACAGGGCGGGAGGGACAGTCTGTGTGAGTCTGTGGTTGGCACAGAGTGGGAGGGATAGTCTGTCTGAGACTGTGGTTGGCACAGAATTGGATGAACAGTATTTCTGAGACTGTGGTTGGCACAGTGCTGGAGGGACAGTCTGTCTGAGACTGTGGTTGGCACAGAGTGGGAGGGACATTCTGTCTGAGACTATGGTTGGCATAGAATGGGTTAGACAGTCTGTTTGAGACAGTGCCTGGCACAGAGCGGCAGTCGCAGACTGTCTGAGACTGCGGTTGGCACAGAATGGGATGAACTGTATCTCTGAGACTGTGGTTGGCACAGTGTTGGAGGGACAGTCTGTCTGAGACTGTGGTTGGCACAGAGTGGGAGGGACAATCTGTCTGAGACTGTGGTTGGCACAGACCGGGCGGGACGGTCCATCTGGGACGGTGGTTGGCACAGAGCTGCAGGGACAATCTGTCTGGGACTGGGTGGCAAATGCAGGAGGGACAGTCTGTCTGAGAATGTTGTTGGCACCGAGCAGTAGGGACAGTCTGACTTAGACTATGGTTGGCATAGAATCGTTTAGACAGTCTGTCTGAGACTGTGGTTGGCACAGAGTGGGAGGGACAGTCTGTCTGAGTCTGTGGTTGGCACAGGGTGGGAGGGACAGTCTGTCTGAGATTGCGGTTGGCACAGAGCAGGAGGGACATTCCGTCTGCGACTGTGGTTGGCACAGTGCTGGAGGGACAGTCTGTCTGAGACTGTGGTTCACAGAGAGCGGGATGGACAGTCTTACTGAGACTGTGGTTGGCACAGAGTGGGAGGGACATTCTGTCTGAGACTGTGGTTGGCACAGAGCGGGGGGACATTCTGTCTGAGACTGTTGTTGGCACAGAGCCCGAGGGACAATCCGTCTGAGAATCTGGTTGGCACACAGCAGGAGGGACAGACTGACTGAGATGGTGGTTGGCACAGAATGGGATAGGCAGTCTGTTTGAGACTGTGGTTGGCACAGAGCAGGAGGGACAGTCCATCTGAGACCATGGTTGGCACAGAGAGCGGGATGGACAGTCTGTCTGTGATTGCGGTTGGCACACAGTAGGAGGGACCGTCTGCCTGAGACTGTGGTTGGGACAGAATGGGATAGGCATTCTGTCTGAGACTGTGCTTGGCACAGAGTGGGAGGGACAGTCTGTCTGAGACTCTGGTTGGCACAGAGCGGGAGGAACAGTTTTTCTGAGACTGTGGTTGGCACAGATGGAGAGGGACAGTCTGTCTGAGACTCTGGTTGGCACAGAGCGGGAGGAACAGTTTTTCTGAGACTGTGGTTGGCACAGATGGAGAGGGACAGTCTGTCTGAGATGTCATTGGCACAGAGCGGGAGAGACAGTCTAACTGAGATTGCACTGGGCACACAATGGGATAGACAGTCTGTTGGAGAATGTGAATGGCATAGAGTGGGAGGGACAGTCCGTATGAGACTGTGGTTAGCACAGAGTGGGAGGGACAATCTGTCTGAGACTGTGGTTGGCACTGAGTGGGAGGGAAAGTCCATCTGAGACTGTGGTTGGCACTGAGCGGGAGGGACAGTCTGTCTGAGACTGTGGTTGGCACAGAGCAGGAGGGACATTCCGTCTGAGACTGTGGTTGGCACAGCGCATGAGGGACAGTCCGTCTGAGACTTTGGTTGGCACAGCGCTGCAGGGACAATCTGTCTGGGACTGTTGTTGTCACAGAGCAGGAGGGACAGTCTGACTTAGACTATGGTTGGCATAGAATGGGTTAGACAGTCTGTTTGAGACAGTGCTTGGCACAGAGCGGGAGGGGCAGTCTGTCTGAGACTGTGGTTCACAGAGAGCGGGATGGACAGTCTTACTGAGACTGTGGTTGGCACAGAATGCGACAGACAGTCTGTTGGAGACTGTGATTGGCACAGAGCGGGATGGACAGTCCGTCTGAGACTGTGGTTGGCGCAGAGCGGGAGGGACAGTCTGTCTGAGACTGTGGTTGGCACAGAGCGAGCGGGACAGTCCGTCTGGTACGGTGGTTGTCACAGAGCGGGAGGGACAGTCTGTCTGAGACTGTGGTTGGCACACAGCAGGAAGGACATTCTGTCCAAAACATTGGCTGGCACTAGGCAGGCGGGACAGTCTGTCTGAGACTGTGGTTGAAACCGAGCAGTAGGGACAGTTTGACTTAGACTATGGTTGGCATAGAATCGTTTAGACAGTCTGTCTGAGACTGTGGTTGGCACAGAGCATGAGGGACAGTCTGTCTGAGACTGTGCTTCACAGAGAGCAGGATGGACAGTCTGTCTGAGTCTGTGGTTGGCACAGGGTGGGAGGGACAGTCTGTCTGAGATTGCGGTTGGCACAGAGCAGGAGGGACATTCCGTCTGAGACTGTGGTTGGCACAGAACATGAGGGACAGTCTGTCTGGGACTGTGGTTCACAGAGTGCGGGATGGACAGTCTGTGTGAGTCTGTGGTTGGCACAGAGTGGGAGGGATAGTCTGTCTGAGACTGGTTGGCACAGAGCGTGAGGGGCAGTCTGCCTGAGATTGTGGTTGGCACAGAGCAGTAGGGACAGTCTAACTGAGACTGTGGTTGGCACAGAATGGGATAGACAGTCTGTCTGAGACTGAGATTGGCACAGAGAGGGAGGGACAGGCCGTCTGAGAATGTGGTTTGCACAAGCGTGAGGGACAGTCCACCTGAGACTGTGGTTGGCACAGAGCTGCAGGGACAATCTGTCTGGGACTGTGGTTGGCACAGAATAGGACGGACAGTCTGACTTAGACTATGGTTGGCATAGAATGGATTAGACAGTCTGTTTTTGTCAGTGGTTGGCACAGAGCGTGAGGGGCAGTCTGTCTGAGACTGTGGTTGGCACAGAATTGGGTGAACAGTACCTCTGAGACTGTGGTTGGCACAGTGCTGGAGGAACAGTCTGTCTGAGACTGTGGTTGGCACAGAATTGGATGAACAGTACCGCTGAGACTGTGGTTGGCACAGTGCTGGAGGAACAGTCTGTCTGAGACTGTGGTTGGCAAAGTGTGGGAGGGACAGTCTGTCTAAGACTGTGGTTGCCACAGAGTGGGAGGGACAGTCGGTCTGAGACTGTGGTGGGCACAGATTGGGAGAGACAGTCTGTCTTAGACTGTGGTTGGCACAGAGCGGGAGGGACAGTCTGTCTGAGACTGGTTGGCACAGTGCAGGAGGGACAGTCTGACTGAGACTGTGGTTGGCACAGTGTGGGAGGGATAGTCTGTCTGAGACTGGTTGGCACAGGGCGGGAGGGACAGTCTGTCTAAGACTGTGGTTGGCACAGATTGGGAGGGACAGTCGGTCCGAGACTGTGGTTGGCACAGATTGGGAGAGACAGTCTGTCTGAGACTGTGCTTGGCACAGAGCGGGAGGGACAGTCTGTCTGAGACTGGTTGGCACAGTGCAGGAGGGACAGTCTGACTGAGACTGTGGTTGGCACAGAATGGGATAGACAGTCTGTTGGAGACTGAGATTGGCACCGAGTGGGAGGGACAGTCTGTCTGAGAATGTTGTTGGCACACATCAGGAAGGACATTCTGTCCAAGACATTGGCTGGCACATAGCAGGAGGGACAGTCTGTCTCAGCCTGTGGTTGACACATAATGGGATAGACTGTCTGAGACCGTGGTTGGCACAGAGCGGGAGCGACAGTCTGTCTCAGACTGTGGTTGGCACAGAGCGGGTGGGACAGTCTGTCTGAGACTGTGGTTGGCACAGACCAGGAAGGACATTCTGGCCAAGACTGTGGTTGGCACAGCGCATGAGGGACAGTCCGTCTGAGATTGTGGTTGGCACAGAGCTGCAGGGACAATCTGTCTGGGACTGTGGTTGGCACAGAGCAGGAGGGACAGTCTGACTTAGACTATGGTTGGCATAGAATGGGTTAGACAGTCTGTTTGAGACAGTGCCTGGCACAGAGCGGCAGTGGCAGACTGTCTGAGACTGCGGTTGGCACAGAATGGGATGAACTGTATCTCTGAAACTGTAGTTGGCACAGTGTTGGAGGGACAGTCTGTCTGAGACTCTGGTTGGCACAGAGTGGGAGGGACAATCTGTCTGAGACTGTGGTTGGCACAGACCGGGCGGGACAGTCCATCTGGGACGGTGGTTGGCACAGAGCTGCAGGGACAATCTGTCTGGGACTGGGTGGCAAATGCAGGAGGGACAGTGTGTCTGAGAATGTTGTTGGCACCGAGCAGTAGGGACATTCTGACTTAGACTATGGTTGGCATAGAATCGTTTAGACAGTCTGTCTGAGACTGTGGTTGGCACAGAGTGGGAGGGAAAGTCTGTCTGAGTCTGTGGTTGGCACAGGGTGGGAGGGACAGTCTGTCTGAGATTGCGGTTGGCACAGAGCAGGAGGGACATTCCGTCTGAGACTGTGGTTGGCACAGTGCTGGAGGGACAGTCTGTCTGAGACTGTGGTTCACAGAGAGCGGGATGGACAGTCTTACTGAGACTGTGGTTGGCACAGAATGGGACAGACAGTCTGTTGGAGACTGTGATTGGCACAGAGCGGGATGGACAGTCCGTCTGAGACGGTGATTGGCACAGAGTGGGAGGGACATTCTGTCTGAGACTGTGGTTGGCACAGAGCGGGGGGACATTCTGTCTGAGACTGTTGTTGGCAAGGAGCCCGAGGGACAATCCGTCTGAGAATCTGGTTGGCACACAGCAGGAGGGACAGACTGACTGAGATGGTGGTTGGCACAGAATGGGATAGACAGTCTGTTTGAGACTGTGGTTGGCACAGAGCAGGAGGGACAGTCCATCTGAGACCATGGTTGGCACAGAGAGCGGGATGGACAGTCTGTCTGTGATTGCGGTTGGCACACAGTAGGAGGGACCGTCTGCCTGAGACTGTGGTTGGGACAGAATGGGATAGGCATTCTGTCTGAGACTGTGCTTGGCACAGAGTGGGAGGGACAGTCTGTCTGAGACTCTGGTTGGCACAGAGCGGGAGGAACAGTTTTTCTGAGACTGTGGTTGGCACAGAGTGGGAGGGACAGTCTGTCTGAGACTCTGGTTGGCACAGAGCGGGAGGAACAGTTTTTCTGAGACTGTGGTTGGCACAGATGGAGAGGGACAGTCTGTCTGAGACTCTGGTTGGCACAGAGCGGGAGGAACAGTTTTTCTGAGACTGTGGTTGGCACAGATGGAGAGGGACAGTCTGTCTGAGATGTCATTGGCACTGAGCGGGAGAGACAGTCTAACTGATGATTGCACTGGGCACACAATGGGATAGACAGTCTGTTGGAGAATGTGAATGGCATAGAGTGGGAGGGACAGTCCGTATGAGACTGTGGTTAGCACAGAGTGGGAGGGACAATCTGTCTGAGACTGTGGTTGGCACTGAGTGGGAGGGAAAGTCCATCTGAGACTGTGGTTGGCACTGAACCGGAGGGACAGTCTGTCTGAGACTGTGGTTGGCACAGAGCAGGAGGGACATTCCGTCTGAGACTGTGGTTGGCACAGCGCATGAGGGACAGTCCGTCTGAGACTTTGGTTGGCACAGTGCTGCAGGGACAATCTGTCTGGGACTGTTGTTGGCACAGAGCAGGAAGGACAGTCTGACTTAGACTATGGTTGGCATAGAATGGGTTAGACAGTCTGTTTGAGACAGTGCTTGGCACAGAGCGGGAGGGGCAGTCTGTCTGAGACTGTGGTTCACAGAGAGCGGGATGGACAGTCTTACTGAGACTGTGGTTGGCACAGAATGGGACAGACAGTCTGTTGGAGACTGTGATTGGCACAGAGCGGGATGGACAGTCCGTCTGAGACGGTGATTGGCACAGAGTGGGAGGGACATTCTGTCTGAGTCTGTGGTTGGCACAAAGCAGGGGGACATTCTGTCTGAGACTGTTGTTGGCACAGAGCCCGAGGGACAATCCGTCTGAGAATCTGGTTGGCACACAGCAGGAGGGACAGACTGACTGAGATGGTGGTTGGCACAGTATGGGATAGACAGTCTGTTTGAGACTGTGGTTGGCACAGAGCGGGAGGGACAGTCCATCTGAGACTGTGGTTGGCACAGAGAGCGGGATGGACAGTCTGTCTGTGATTGCGGTTGGCACACAGTAGGAGGGACCGTCTGCCTGAGACTGTGGTTGGGACAGAATGGGATAGGCATTCTGTCTGAGAATGTGGTTGGCACAGAGTGGGAGGGACAGTCTGTCTGAGACTCTGGTTGGCACAGAGCGGGAGGAACAGTTTTTCTGAGACTGTGGATGGCACAGAGGGAGAGGGACAGTCTGTCTGAGATGTCATTGGCACAGAGCGGGAGAGACAGTCTAACTGAGATTGCACTTGGCACACAATGGGATAGACAGTCTGTTGGAGACTGTGAATGGCACAGAGTGGGAGGGACAGTCCGTATGAGACTTTGGTTAGCACAGAGTGGGAGGGACAATCTGTCTGAGACTGTAGTTGGCACTGAGTGGGAGGGACAGTCCATCTGAGAGTGTGGTTGGCACTGAGCGGGAGGGACAGTCTGTCTGAGACTGTGGTTGGCACAGAGCAGGAGGGACAATCTGTCTGAGACTGTGGTTGGCAAAGAGCAGTAGGGACAGTCCGTCTGAGACTGTGGTTGGCGCAGAGCGGGAGGGACATTCTGTTGGAGACTGTGGTTGGCACAGAGCGAGCAGGATAGTCTGTCTGGTACGGTGGTTGTCACAGAGCGGGAGGGACAGTCTGTCTGAGACTGTGGTTGGCACACAGCAGGAAGGACATTCTGTCCAAAACATTGGCTGGCACTAGGCAGGCAGGACAGTCTGTCTGAGACTGTGGTTGAAACCGAGCAGTAGGGACAGTTTGACTTAGACTATGGTTGGCATAGAATCGTTTAAACAGTCTGTCTGAGACTGTGGTTGGCACAGAGCATGAGGGACAGTCTGTCTGAGACTGTGCTTCACAGAGAGCAGGATGGACAGTCTGTCTGAGTTTGTGGTTGGCACAGGGTGGGAGGGACAGTCTGTCTGAGATTGCGGTTGGCACAGAGCAGGAGGGACATTCCGTCTGAGACTGTGGTTGGCACAGAACATGAGGGACAGTCTGTCTGAGACTGTGGTTCACAGAGTGCGGGATGGACAGTCTGACTGAGACTGTGGTTGGCACAGAATGGGACAGACAGTCTGTTGGAGACTGTGATTGGCACAGAGCGGGATGGACAGTCCGTCTGAGATGGTGATTGGCACAGAGTGGGAGGGACATTCTGTCTGAGTCTGTGGTTGGCACAGAGTGGGAGGGATAGTCTGTCTGAGACTGGTTGGCACAGAGCGGTAGGCACAGTCTGCCTGAGATTGCGGTTGGCACAGAGCAGTAGGGACAGTCTAACTGAGACTGTGGTTGGCACAGAATGGGATAGACAGTCTGTCTGAGACTGTGATTGGCACAGAGCGGGAGGGACAGGCCGTCTGAGATTGTGGTTTGCACAAGCGTGAGGGACAGTCCACCTGAGACTGTGGTTGGCACAGAGCTGCAGGGACAATCTGTCTGGGACTGTGGTTGGCACAGAATAGGACGGACAGTCTGACTTAGAATATGGTTGGCATAGAATGGATTAGACAGTCTGTTTTTGTCAGTGCTTGGCACAGAGCGTGAGGGGCAGTCTGTCTGAGACTGTGGTTGGCACAGAATTGGATGAACAGTACCTCTGAGACTGTGGTTGGCACAGTGCTGGAGGAACAGTCCGTCTGAGACTGTGGTTGGCACAGTGTGGGAGGGATAGTCTGTCTGAGACTGGTTGGCACAGGGCGGGAGGGACAGTCTGTCTAAGACTGTGGTTGGCACAGAGTGGGAGGGACAGTCGGTCTGAGACTGTGGTTGGCACAGAGTGGGAGAGACAGTCTGTCTGAGACTGTGGTTGGCACAGAGCGGGAGGGACAGTCTGTCTGAGACTGGTTGGCACAGTGCAGGAGGGACAGTCTGACTGAGACTGTGGTTGGCACAGAATGGGATAGACAGTCTGTTGGAGACTGAGATTGGCACCGAGTGGGAGGAACAGTCTGTCTGAGACTGGTTGGCACAGTGCAGGAGGGACAGTCTGACTGAGACTGTTTTTGGCACAGAATGGGATAGACAGTCTGTTGGAGACTGAGATTGGCACCGAGTGGGAGGGACAGTCTGAGAATGTTGTTGGCACACATCAGGAAGGACATTCTGTCCAAGACTTTGGCTGGCACATAGCAGGAGGGACAGTCTGTCTGAGACTGTGGTTGGCACAGAATGGGATAGACAGTCTGTCTGAGACTGTGGTTGGCACAGAGCGGGAGCAACAGTCTGTCTCAGACTGTGGTTGGCACATAGCGGGTGGGACAGTCTGTCTGAGAATGTGGTTGGCACAGACCAGGAAGGACATTCTGGCCAAGACTGTGGTTGGCACAGCGCATGAGGCACAGTCCGTCTGAGATTGTGGTTGGCACAGAGCTGCAGGGACAATCTGTTTGGGACTGTGGTTGGCACAGAGCAGGAGGGACAGTCTGACTTAGACTATGGTTGGCATAGAATGGGTTAAACAGTCTGTTTGAGACAGTGCCTGGCACAGAGCGGCAGTGGCAGAAAGTCTGAGACTGCGGTTGGCACAGAATGGGATGAACTGTATCTCTGAGACTGTGGTTGGCACAGTGATGGAGGGACAGTCTGTCTGAGACTGTGGTTGGCACAGAGTGGGAGGGACAAACTGTCTGGGACTGTGGTTGGCACAGAGCAGGAGGGACAGTCTGACTTAGACTATGGTTGGCATAGAATGGGTTAGACAGTCTGTTTGAGACAATGCCTGGCACAGAGCGGCAGTGGCAGAAAGTCTGAGACTGCGGTTGGCACAGAATGGGATGAACTGTATCTCTGAGACTGTGGTTGGCACAGTGTTGGAGGGACAGTCTGTCTGAGACTGTGGTTGGCACAGAACATGAGGGACAGTCTGTCTGAGACTGTGGTTGGCACAGACCGGGCGGGACAGTCCATCTGGGACGGTGGTTGGCATAGAACTTCAGGGACAATCTGTCTGGGACTGGGTGGCAAATGCAGGAGGGACAGTCTGTCTGTGAATGTTGTTAGCACCGAGCAGTAGGGACAGTCTGACTTAGACTATGGTTGGCATAGAATCGTTTAGACAGTCTGTCTGAGACTGTGGTTGGCACAGAGTGGGAGGGACAGTCTGTCTGAGTCTGTGGTTGGCACAGGGTGGGAGGGACAGTCTGCCTGAGATTGCGGTTGGCACAGAGCAGGAGGGACATTCCGTCTGAGACTGTGGTTGGCACAGTGCTGGAGGGACAGTCTGTCTGAGACTGTGGTTCACAGAGAGCAGGATGGACAGTCTTACTGAGACTGTGGTTGGCACAGAATGGGACAGACAGTCTGTTGGAGACTGTGATTGGCACAGAGCGGGATGGACAGTCCGTCTGAGACGGTGATTGGCACAGAGTGGGAGGGACATTCTGTCTGAGTCTGTGGTTGGCACAGAGCGGGGGGACATTCTGTCTGAGACTATTGTTGGCACAGAGCCCGAGGGACAATCTGTCTGAGAATCTGGTTGGCACACAGCAGGAGGGACAGACTGACTGAGATGGTGGTTGGCACAGAATGGGATAGACAGTCTGTTTGAGACTGTGGTTGGCACAGAGCGGGAGGGACAGTCCATCTGAGACTGTGGTTGGCACAGAGAGCGGGATGGACAGTCTGTCTGTGATGGCGGTTGGCACACAGTAGGAGGGACCGTCTGCCTGAGACTGTGGTTGGGACAGAATGGGATAGGCATTCTGTTGGAGACTGAGATTGGCACCGAGTGGGAGGGACAGTCTGTCTGAGACTGTGGTTGGCACAGAATGGGATAGACTGTCTGTCTGAGACTGTGGTTGGCACAGAGCGGGAGCGACAGTCTGTCTCAGACTGTGGTTGGCACAGAGCGGGTGGGGCAGTCTGTCTGAGACTGTGGTTGGCACAGACCAGGAAGGACATTCTGGCCAAGACTGTGTTTGGCACAGCGCATGAGGGACAGTCCGTCTGAGATTGTGGTTGGCACAGAGCAGGAGGGACAGTCTGACTTAGACTATGGTTGGCATAGAATGGGTTAGACAGTCTGTTTGAGACAGTGCCTGGCACAGTGCGGCAGTGGCAGAAAGTCTGAGACTGTGGTTGGCACAGAGCGGTAGGGACAGTCCGTCTGAGACTGTGGTTGGCGCAGAGCGGGAGGGACAGTCTGTCTGAGACTGTGGTTGGCACAGAGCGAGCAGGACAGTCCGTCTGGTACGGTGGTTGTCACAGAGCGGGAGGGACAGTCTGTCTGAGACTGTGGTTGGCACACAGCAGGAAGGACATTCTGTCCAAAACATTGGCTGGCACTAGGCAGGCAGGACAGTCTGTCTGAGACTGTGGTTGAAACCGAGCAGTAGGGACAGTTTGACTTAGACTATGGTTGGCATAGAATCGTTTAAACAGTCTGTCTGAGACTGTGGTTGGCACAGAGCATGAGGGACAGTCTGTCTGAGACTGTGCTTCACAGAGAGCAGGATGGACAGTCTGTCTGAGTCTGTGGTTGGCACAGGGTGGGAGGGACAGTCTGTCTGAAATTGCAGTTGGCACAGAGCAGGAGGGACATTCCGTCTGAGACTGTGGTTGGCACAGAACATGAGGGACAGTCTGTCTGAGACTGTGGTTCACAGAGTGCGGGATGGACAGTCTGACTGAGACTGTGGTTGGCACAGAATGGGACAGACAGTCTGTTGGAGACTGTGATTGGCACAGAGCGGGATGGACAGTCCGTCTGAGATGGTGATTGGCACAGAGTGGGAGGGACATTCTGTCTGAGTCTGTGGTTGGCACAGAGTGGGAGGGATAGTCTGTCTGAGACTGGTTGGCACAGAGCGGTAGGCACAGTTTGCCTGAGATTGCGGTTGGCACAGAGCAGTAGGGACAGTCTAACTGAGACTGTGGTTGGCACAGAATGGGATAGACAGTCTGTCTGAGACTGTGATTGGCACAGAGCGGGAGGGACAGGCCGTCTGAGATTGTGGTTTGCACAAGCGTGAGGGACAGTCCACCTGAGACTGTGGTTGGCACAGAGCTGCAGGGACAATCTGTCTGGGACTGTGGTTGGCACAGAATAGGACGGACAGTCTGACTTAGAATATGGTTGGCATAGAATGGATTAGACAGTCTGTTTTTGTCAGTGCTTGGCACAGAGCGTGAGGGGCAGTCTGTCTGAGACTGTGGTTGGCACAGAATTGGATGAACAGTACCTCTGAGACTGTGGTTGGCACAGTGCTGGAGGAACAGTCCGTCTGAGACTGTGGTTGGCACAGTGTGGGAGGGATAGTCTGTCTGAGACTGGTTGGCACAGGGCGGGAGGGACAGTCTGTCTAAGACTGTGGTTGGCACAGAGTGGGAGGGACAGTCGGTCTGAGACTGTGGTTGGCACAGAGTGGGAGAGACAGTCTGTCTGAGACTGTGGTTGGCACAGAGCGGGAGGGACAGTCTGTCTGAGACTGGTTGGCACAGTGCAGGAGGGACAGTCTGACTGAGACTGTGGTTGGCACAGAATGGGATAGACAGTCTGTTGGAGACTGAGATTGGCACCGAGTGGGAGGAACAGTCTGTCTGAGACTGGTTGGCACAGTGCAGGAGGGACAGTCTGACTGAGACTGTTTTTGGCACAGAATGGGATAGACAGTCTGTTGGAGACTGAGATTGGCACCGAGTGGGAGGGACAGTCTGAGAATGTTGTTGGCACACATCAGGAAGGACATTCTGTCCAAGACTTTGGCTGGCACATAGCAGGAGGGACAGTCTGTCTGAGACTGTGGTTGGCACAGAATGGGATAGACAGTCTGTCTGAGACTGTGGTTGGCACAGAGCGGGAGCAACAGTCTGTCTCAGACTGTGGTTGGCACATAGCGGGTGGGACAGTCTGTCTGAGAATGTGGTTGGCACAGACCAGGAAGGACATTCTGGCCAAGACTGTGGTTGGCACAGCGCATGAGGCACAGTCCGTCTGAGATTGTGGTTGGCACAGAGCTGCAGGGACAATCTGTTTGGGACTGTGGTTGGCACAGAGCAGGAGGGACAGTCTGACTTAGACTATGGTTGGCATAGAATGGGTTAAACAGTCTGTTTGAGACAGTGCCTGGCACAGAGCGGCAGTGGCAGAAAGTCTGAGACTGCGGTTGGCACAGAATGGGATGAACTGTATCTCTGAGACTGTGGTTGGCACAGTGTTGGAGGGACAGTCTGTCTGAGACTGTGGTTGGCACAGAGTGGGAGGGACAAACTGTCTGGGACTGTGGTTGGCACAGAGCAGGAGGGACAGTCTGACTTAGACTATGGTTGGCATAGAATGGGTTAGACAGTCTGTTTGAGACAGTGCCTGGCACAGAGCGGCAGTGGCAGAAAGTCTGAGACTGCGGTTGGCACAGAATGGGATGAACTGTATCTCTGAGACTGTGGTTGGCACAGTGTTGGAGGGACAGTCTGTCTGAGACTGTGGTTGGCACAGAGTGGGAGGGACAATCTGTCTGGGACTGTGGTTGGCACAGAGCAGGAGGGACATTCTGACTTAGACTATGGTTGGCATAGAATTGGTTAGACAGTCTGTTTGAGACAGTGCCTGGCACAGAGCGGCAGTGGCAGAAAGTCTGAGACTGCGGTTGGCACAGAATGGGATGAACTGTATCTCTGAGACTGTGGTTGGCACAGTGTTGGAGGGACAGTCTGTCTGAGACTGTGGTTGGCACAGAGTGGGAGGGACAATCTGTCTGAGACTGTGGTTGGCACAGACCGGGCGGGACAGTCCATCTGGGACGGTGGTTGGCACAGAGCTGCAGGGACACTCTGTCTGGGACTGGGTGGCAAATGCAGGAGGGACAGTCTGTCTGTGAATGTTGTTGGCACCGAGCAGTAGGGACAGTCTGACTTAGACTATGGTTGGCATAGAATCGTTTAGACAGTCTGTCTGAGACTGTGGTTGGCACAGAGTGGGAGGGACAGTCTGTCTGAGTCTGTGGTTGGCACAGGGTGGGAGGGACAGTCTGCCTGAGATTGCGGTTGGCACAGAGCAGGAGGGACATTCCGTCTGAGACTGTGGTTGGCACAGTGCTGGAGGGACAGTCTGTCTGAGACTGTGGTTCACAGAGAGCGGGATGGACAGTCTTACTGAGACTGTGGTTGGCACAGAATGGGACAGACAGTCTGTTGGAGACTGTGATTGGCACAGAGCGGGATGGACAGTCCGTCTGAGACGGTGATTGGCACAGAGTGGGAGGGACATTCTGTCTGAGTCTGTGGTTGGCACAGAGCGGGGGGACATTCTGTCTGAGACTGTTGTTGGCACAGAGCCCGAGGGACAATCTGTCTGAGAATCTGGTTGGCACACAGCAGGAGGGACAGACTGACTGAGATGGTGGTTGGCACAGAATGGGATAGACAGTCTGTTTGAGACTGTGGTTGGCACAGAGCGGGAGGGACAGTCCATCTGAGACTGTGGTTGGCACAGAGCGAGAGGGACAGTCCATCTGAGACTGTGGTTGGCACAGAGAGCGGGATGGACAGTCTGTCTGTGATTGCGGTTGGCACACAGTAGGAGCGACCATCTGCCTGAGTGTGGTTGGCACAGAATGGTATAGGCATTCTGTCTGAGACTGTGGTTGGCACAGAGTGGGAGGGACAGTCTGTCTGAGACTTGGTTGGCACAGAGCGGAAGGAACAGTTTTTCTGAGACTGTGGTTGGCACAGAGGGAGAGGGACAGTCTGTCTGAGATGTCATTGGCACAGAGCGGGAGAGACAGTCTAACTGAGATTGCACTTGGCACACAATGGGATAGACAGTCTGTTGGAGACTGTGAGTGGCACAGAGTGGGAGGGACAGTCCGTAAGAGACTTTGGTTAGCACAGAGTGGGAGGGACAATCTGTCTGAGACTGTGGTTGGCACTGAGTGGGAGGGAAAGTCCATCTGAGACTGTGGTTGGCACTGAGCGGGAGGGACAGTCTGTCTGAGACTGTGGTTGGCACAGAGCAGGAGGGACATTCCGTCTGAGACTGTGGTTGGCACAGTGCTGGAGGGACAGTCTGTCTGAGACTGTGGTTGGCACAGAGCAGGAGGGACAATCTGTCTGAGACTGTGGTTGGCAAAGAGCGGTGGGGACAGTCCATCTGAGACTTTCGTTGGCACAGAGCGGGAGGGACAGTCTGTCTGAGACTGTGGTTGGCACAGAGCGAGCGGGACAGTCCGTCTGGTACGGTGGTTGTCACAGAGCGGGAGGGACAGTCTGTCTGAGACTGTTGTTGGCACACAGCAGGAAGGACATTCTGTCCAAAACATTGGCTGGCACTAGGCAGGCGGGACAGTCTGTCTGAGACTGTGGTTGGCACCGAGCAGTAGGGACAGTTTGACTTAGACTATGGTTGGCATAGAATCGTTTAAACAGTCTGTCTGAGACTGTGGTTGGCACAGAGCATGAGGGACAGTCTGTCTGAGACTGTGCTTCACAGAGAGCAGGATGGACAGTCTGTCTGAGTCTGTGGTTGGCACAGGGTGGGAGGGACAGTCTGTCTGAGATTGCGGTTGGCACAGAGCAGGAGGGACATTCCGTCTGAGACTGTGGTTGGCACAGAGAGCGGGATGGACAGTCTGTCTGTGATTGCGGTTGGCACACAGTAGGAGCGACCATCTGCCTGAGTGTGGTTGGCACAGAATGGTATAGGCATTCTGTCTGAGACTGTGGTTGGCACAGAGTGGGAGGGACAGTCTGTCTGAGACTTGGTTGGCACAGAGCGGAAGGAACAGTTTTTCTGAGACTGTGGTTGGCACAGATGGAGAGGGACAGTCTGTCTGAGATGTCATTGGCACAGAGCGGGAGAGACAGTCTAACTGAGATTGCACTTGGCACACAATGGGATAGACAGTCTGTTGGAGACTGTGAGTGGCACAGAGTGGGAGGGACAGTCCGTAAGAGACTTTGGTTAGCACAGAGTGGGAGGGACAATCTGTCTGAGACTGTGGTTGGCACTGAGTGGGAGGGAAAGTCCATCTGAGACTGTGGTTGGCACTGAGCGGGAGGGACAGTCTGTCTGAGACTGTGGTTGGCACAGAGCAGGAGGGACATTCCGTCTGAGACTGTGGTTGGCACAGTGCTGGAGGGACAGTCTGTCTGAGACTGTGGTTGGCACAGAGCAGGAGGGACAATCTGTCTGAGACTGTGGTTGGCAAAGAGCGGTGGGGACAGTCCATCTGAGACTTTCGTTGGCACAGAGCGGGAGGGACAGTCTGTCTGAGACTGTGGTTGGCACAGAGCGAGCGGGACAGTCCGTCTGGTACGGTGGTTGTCACAGAGCGGGAGGGACAGTCTGTCTGAGACTGTTGTTGGCACACAGCAGGAAGGACATTCTGTCCAAAACATTGGCTGGCACTAGGCAGGCGGGACAGTCTGTCTGAGACTGTGGTTGGCACCGAGCAGTAGGGACAGTTTGACTTAGACTATGGTTGGCATAGAATCGTTTAAACAGTCTGTCTGAGACTGTGGTTGGCACAGAGCATGAGGGACAGTCTGTCTGAGACTGTGCTTCACAGAGAGCAGGATGGACAGTCTGTCTGAGTCTGTGGTTGGCACAGGGTGGGAGGGACAGTCTGTCTGAGATTGCGGTTGGCACAGAGCAGGAGGGACATTCCGTCTGAGACTGTGGTTGGCACAGAACATGAGGGACAGTCTGTCTGAGACTGTGGTTCACAGAGTGCGGGATGGACAGTCTGACTGAGACTGTGGTTGGCACAGAATGGGACAGACAGTCTGTTGGAGACTGTGATTGGCACAGAGCGGGATGGACAGTCCGTCTGAGATGGTGCTTGGCACAGAGTGGGAGGGACATTCTGTCTGAGACTGTGGTTGGCACAGAGTGGGAGGGATAGTCTGTCTGAGACTGGTTGGTACAGAGCAGTAGGCACAGTCTGCCTGAGATTGCAGTTGGCACAGAGCAGAAGGGACAGTTTTACTGAGACTCTGGTTGGCACAGAGAGCGGGATGGACAGTCTGTCTGTGATTGTGGTTGGCACACAGTAGGAGGGACCATCTGCCTGAGTGTGGTTGGGACAGAATGGTATAGGCATTCTGTCTGAGACTGTTGTTGGCACAGTGTGGGAGGGACAGTCTGTCTGAGACTTGGTTGGCACCGAGCGGGAGGAACAGTTTTTCTGAGACTGTGGTTGGCACAGAGGGAGAGGGACAGTCTGTCTGAGATGTCATTGGCACAGAGCGAGAGAGACAGTCTACCTGAGATTGCACTTGGCACACAATGGGATAGGCAGTCTGTTGGAGACTGTGAATGGCACAGAGTGGGAGGGACAGTCCGTAAGAGACTGTGGTTAGCACAGAGTGGGAGGGACAATCTGTCTGAGACTGTGGTTGGCACTGAGTGGGAGGGAAAGTCCATCTGAGACTGTGGTTGGCACTGAGCGGGAGGGACAATCTGTCTGAGACTTTGGTTGGCACTGAGTGGGAGGGAAAGTCCATCTGAGACTGTGGTTGGCACTGAGCCGGAGGGACAGTCTGTCTGAGACTGTGGTTGGCACAGAGCAGGAGGGACATTCCGTCTGAGACTGTGGTTGGCACAGCGCATGAGGGACAGTCCGTCTGAGACTTTGGTTGGCACAGAGCTGCAGGGACAATCTGTCTGGGACTGTTGTTGGCACAGAGCAGGAGGGACAGTCTGACTTAGACTATGGTTGGCATAGAATGGGTTAGACAGTCTGTTTGAGACAGTGCTTGGCACAGAGCGGGAGGGGCAGTCTGTCTGAGACTGTGGTTCACAGAGAGCGGGATGGACAGTCTTACTGAGACTGTGGTTGGCACAGAATGGGACAGACAGTCTGTTGGAGACTGTGATTGGCACAGAGCGGGATGGACAGTCCGTCTGAGACGGTGATTGGCACAGAGTGGGAGGGGCATTCTGTCTGAGTCTGTGGTTGGCACAGAGCGGGGGGACATTCTGTCTGAGACTGTTGTTGGCACAGAGCCCGAGGGACAATCTGTCTGAGAATCTGGTTGGCACACAGCAGGAGGGACAGACTGACTGAGATGGTGGTTGGCACAGAATGGGATAGACAGTCTGTTTGAGACTGTGGTTGGCACAGAGTGGGAGGGACAGTCCATCCGAGACTGTGGTTGGCACAGAGAGCGGGATGGACAGTCTGTCTGTGATTGCGGTTGGCACACAGTAGGAGGGACCGCCTGCCTGAGACTGTGGTTGGGACAGAATGGGATAGGCATTCTGTCTGAGACTGTGGTTGGCACAGAGTGGGAGGGACAGTCTGTCTGAGACTCTGGTTGGCACAGAGCGGGAGGAACAGTTTTTCTGAGACTGTGGTTGGCACAGAGGGAGAGGGACAGTCTGTCTGAGATGTCATTGGCACAGAGCGGGAGAGACAGTCTAACTGAGATTGCACTTGGCACACAATGGGATAGACAGTCTGTTGGAGACTGTGAATGGCACAGAGTGGGAGGGACAGTCCGTAAGAGACTGTGGTTAGCACAGAGTGGGAGGGACAATCTGTCTGAGACTGTGGTTGGCACTGAGTGGGAGGGACAGTCCATCTGAGACTGTGGTTGGCATTGAGCGGGAGGGACAGTCTGTCTGAGACTGTGGTTGGCACAGAGCAGGAGGGACAATCTGTCTGAGACTGTGGTTTGCAAACAGCGGTAGGGACAGTCCGTCTGAGACTGTGGTTGGCGCAGAGCGGGAGGGACAGTCTGTCTGAGACTGTGGTTGGCACAGAGCGAGCAGGACAGTCCGTCTGGTACGGTGGTTGTCACAGAGCGGGAGGGACAGTCTGTCTGAGACTGTGGTTGGCACACAGCAGGAAGGACATTCTGTCCAAAACATTGGCTGGCACTAGGCAGGCAGGACAGTCTGTCTGAGACTGTGGTTGAAACCGAGCAGTAGGGACAGTTTGACTTAGACTATGGTTGGCATAGAATCGTTTAAACAGTCTGTCTGAGACTGTGGTTGGCACAGAGCATGAGGGACAGTCTGTCTGAGACTGTGCATCACAGAGAGCAGGATGGACAGTCTGTCTGAGTCTGTGGTTGGCACAGGGTGGGAGGGACAGTCTGTCTGAGATTGCGGTTGGCACAGAGCAGGAGGGACATTCCGTCTGAGACTGTGGTTGGCACAGAACATGAGGGACAGTCTGTCTGAGACTGTGGTTCACAGAGTGCGGGATGGACAGTCTGACTGAGACTGTGGTTGGCACAGAATGGGACAGACAGTCTGTTGGAGACTGTGATTGGCACAGAGCGGGATGGACAGTCCGTCTGAGATGGTGATTGGCACAGAGTGGGAGGGACATTCTGTCTGAGTCTGTGGTTGGCACAGAGTGGGAGGGATAGTCTGTCTGAGACTGGTTGGCACAGAGCGGTAGGCACAGTCTGCCTGAGATTGCGGTTGGCACAGAGCAGTAGGGACAGTCTAACTGAGACTGTGGTTGGCACAGAATGGGATAGACAGTCTGTCTGAGACTGTGATTGGCACAGAGTGGGAGGGACAGGCTGTCTGAGATTGTGGTTTGCACAAGCGTGAGGGACAGTCCACCTGAGACTGTGGTTGGCACAGAGCTGCAGGGACAATCTGTCTGGGACTGTGGTTGGCACAGAATAGGACGGACAGTCTGACTTAGAATATGGTTGGCATAGAATGGATAAGACAGTCTGTTTTTGTCAGTGCTTGGCACAGAGCGTGAGGGGCAGTCTGTCTGAGACTGTGGTTGGCACAGAATTGGATGAACAGTGCCTCTGAGACTGAGGTTGGCACAGTGCTGGAGGAACAGTCTGTCTGAGACTGTGGTTGGCACAGTGTGGGAGGGATAGTCTGTCTGAGACTGGTTGGCACAGGGCGGGAGGGACAGTCTGTCTAAGACTATTGTTGGCACAGAGTGGGAGGGACAGTCGGTCTGAGACTGTGGTTGGCACAGAGTGGGAGAGACAGTCTGTCTGAGACTGTGGTTGGCACAGAGCGGGAGGGACAGTCTGTCTGAGACTGGTTGGCACAGTGCAGGAGGGACAGTCTGACTGAGACTGTGGTTGGCACAGAATGGGATAGACAGTCTGTTGGAGACTGAGATTGGCACCGAGTGGGAGGAACAGTCTGTCTGAGACTGGTTGGCACAGTGCAGGAGGGACAGTCTGACTGAGACTGTGGTTGGCACAGAATGGGATAGACAGTCTGTTGGAGACTGAGATTGGCACCGAGTGGGAGGGACAGTCTGTCTGAGAATGTTGTTGGCACACATCAGGAAGGACATTCTGTCCAAGACTTTGGCTGGCACATAGCAGGAGGGACAGTCTGTCTGAGACTGTGGTTGGCACAGAATGGGACAGACAGTCTGTTGGAGACTGTGATTGGCACAGAGCGGGATGGACAGTCCGTCTGAGACGGTGATTGGCACAGAGTGGGAGGGACATTCTGTCTGAGTCTGTGGTTGGCACAGAGCGGGGGGACATTCTGTCTGAGACTGTTGTTGGCACAGAGCCCGAGGGACAATCTGTCTGAGAATCTGGTTGGCACACAGCAGGAGGGACAGACTGACTGAGATGGTGGTTGGCACAGAATGGGATAGACAGTCTGTTTGAGACTGTGGTTGGCACAGAGTGGGAGGGACAGTCCATCCGAGACTGTGGTTGGCACAGAGAGCGGGATGGACAGTCTGTCTGTGACTGCGGTTGGCACACAGTAGGAGGGACCGCCTGCCTGAGACTGTGGTTGGGACAGAATGGGATAGGCATTCTGTCTGAGACTGTGGTTGGCACAGAGTGGGAGGGACAGTCTGTCTGAGACTCTGGTTGGCACAGAGCGGGAGGAACAGTTTTTCTGAGACTGTGGTTGGCACAGAGGGAGAGGGACAGTCTGTCTGAGATGTCATTGGCACAGAGCGGGAGAGACAGTCTAACTGAGATTGCACTTGGCACACAATGGGATAGACAGTCTGTTGGAGACTGTGAATGGCACAGAGTGGGAGGGACAGTCCGTAAGAGACTGTGGTTAGCACAGAGTGGGAGGGACAATCTGTCTGAGACTGTGGTTGGCACTGAGTGGGAGGGACAGTCCATCTGAGACTGTGGTTGGCATTGAGCGGGAGGGACAGTCTGTCTGAGACTGTGGTTGGCACAGAGCAGGAGGGACAATCTGTCTGAGACTGTGGTTTGCAAACAGCGGTAGGGACAGTCCGTCTGAGACTGTGGTTGGCGCAGAGCGGGAGGGACAGTCTGTCTGAGACTGTGGTTGGCACAGAGCGAGCAGGACAGTCCGTCTGGTACGGTGGTTGTCACAGAGCGGGAGGGACAGTCTGTCTGAGACTGTGGTTGGCACACAGCAGGAAGGACATTCTGTCCAAAACATTGGCTGGCACTAGGCAGGCAGGACAGTCTGTCTGAGACTGTGGTTGAAACCGAGCAGTAGGGACAGTTTGACTTAGACTATGGTTGGCATAGAATCGTTTAAACAGTCTGTCTGAGACTGTGGTTGGCACAGAGCATGAGGGACAGTCTGTCTGAGACTGTGCATCACAGAGAGCAGGATGGACAGTCTGTCTGAGTCTGTGGTTGGCACAGGGTGGGAGGGACAGTCTGTCTGAGATTGCGGTTGGCACAGAGCAGGAGGGACATTCCGTCTGAGACTGTGGTTGGCACAGAACATGAGGGACAGTCTGTCTGAGACTGTGGTTCACAGAGTGCGGGATGGACAGTCTGACTGAGACTGTGGTTGGCACAGAATGGGACAGACAGTCTGTTGGAGACTGTGATTGGCACAGAGCGGGATGGACAGTCCGTCTGAGATGGTGATTGGCACAGAGTGGGAGGGACATTCTGTCTGAGTCTGTGGTTGGCACAGAGTGGGAGGGATAGTCTGTCTGAGACTGGTTGGCACAGAGCGGTAGGCACAGTCTGCCTGAGATTGCGGTTGGCACAGAGCAGTAGGGACAGTCTAACTGAGACTGTGGTTGGCACAGAATGGGATAGACAGTCTGTCTGAGAATGTGATTGGCACAGAGCGGGAGGGACAGGCCGTCTGAGATTGTGGTTTGCACAAGCGTGAGGGACAGTCCACCTGAGACTGTGGTTGGCACAGAGCTGCAGGGACAATCTGTCTGGGACTGTGGTTGGCACAGAATAGGACAGACAGTCTGACTTAGAATATGGTTGGCATAGAATGGGTTAAACAGTCTGTTTGAGACAGTGCCTGGCACAGAGCAGCAGTGGCAGAAAGTCTGAGACTGTGGTTGGCACAGAATGGGATGAACTGTATCTCTGAGACTGTGGTTGGCACAGTGTTGGAGGGACAGTCTGTCTGAGACTGTGGTTGGCACAGAGTGGGAGTGACAATCTGTCTGGGACTGTGGTTGGCACAGAGCAGGAGGGACAGTCTGACTTAGACTATGGTTGGCATAGAATGGGTTAGACAGTTTGTTTGAGACAGTGCCTGGCACAGAGCGGCAGTGGCAGAAAGTTTGAGACTGTGGTTGGCACAGAATGGGATGAACTGTATCTCTGAGACTGTGGTTGGCACAGTGTTGGAGGGACAGTCTGTCTGAGACTGTGGTTGGCACAGAGTGGGAGGGACAATCTGTCTGAGACTGTGGTTGGCACAGACCGGGCGGGACAGTCCATCTGGGACGGTGGTTGGCACAGAACTGCAGGGACAATCTGTCTGGGACTGGGTGGCAAATGCAGGAGGGACAGTCTGTCTGTGAATGTTGTTAGCACCGAGCAGTAGGGACAGTCTGACTTAGACTATGGTTGGCATAGAATCGTTTAGACAGTCTGTCTGAGACTGTGGTTGGCACAGAGTGGGAGGGACAGTCTGTCTGAGTCTGTGGTTGGCACAGGGTGGGAGGGACAGTCTGCCTAGGATTGCGGTTGGCACAGAGCAGGAGGGACATTCCGTCTGAGACTGTGGTTGGCACAGTGCTGGAGGGACAGTCTGTCTGAGATGTCATTGGCACAGAGCGGGAGGGACAGTCTAACTGAGATTGCGCTTGGCAGACAATGGGATAGCCAGTCTGTTGGAGACGCTGAATGGCACAGAGTGGGAGGGACAGTCCGTATGAGACTGTGGTTAGCACAGAGTGGGAGGGACAATCTGTCTGAGACTGTGGTTGGCACTGAGGGGCAGGGACATTCCATCTGAGACTGTGGTTGGCACAGAGCGGGAGGAACAGTCTGTCTGAGACTGTTGTTGGCACAGTGCAGGAGGGACATTCTGTCCTAGACTTTGGCTGGCACAAAGCAGGAGGGACAGTCTGTCTAAGACTGTGGTTGGCGCAGAATGGGATAGACAGTCTGTCAGAGACTGTGTTTGGCACAGAACGGGAGGGACAGTCTGTCTGAGACTGTTGTTGGCACACAGCAGGAAGGACATTCTGTCCTAGACTTTGGCTGGCACAAAGCAGGAGGGACAGTCTGTCTGAGACTGTGTTCGCCACAGAATGTGTTAGACAGTCTGTCTGAGACTGTGCTTGGCGCAGAATGGGATAGACAGTCTGTCAGAGACTGTGTTTGGCACAGAGTGGGATGGACAGTTTGTCAGAGACTGTGGTTGGCACAGAGCGTGAGTGACATTCCGTCTGAGTCTGTGGTTCACAGAGAGCGGGAGGGACAGTCTGTCTGTGATTGTGGTTGGCACACAGCAGGAGGGACAATAAGACTGAGACTGTGGTTGGCACAGAATGAGATAGGCTTTCTGTCTGAGACTGCGGTTGGCACAGAGCAGGAGGGACAGTCTGACTTAGACTATGGTTTGCATAGAAAGGCTTAGATACTCTGTTTGAGACAGTGCTTAGCACAGAGCGGGAGGGGCCGTCTGTCTGAGACTGTGGTTGGCACAGAGTGGGATGGTCAGTCTGTCTGAGTGCGGTAGGCACAGTGCGGGAGGGACAGTCTGTCTGAGACTGTGGTTCACAGAGAGCGGGAGGGACAGTCTGTGATTGTCGTTGGCACACAGCAGAAGGGACCGTCTGCCTGAGACTGTGGTTGGCACAGAGCGGGAGGAACAGTTTGTCTGAGACTGTAGTTGGCACAGAGTGGGAGGGACAGTCTGTCTGAGACTGTGTTTGGCACAGAGCGGGAGGATCAATCTGTCTGAGACTGCGTTTGGCACAGAGCGGGAGGGACAGTCTGTCTGAGACTGTGGTTGGCACAGAGTGGGAGGGACAGACTGTCTGATACTGTAGTTGGCACAGAGCGGGAGGGGCCATCTGTCTCAGACTGTGGTTTGCAGAGAGTGGGAGGGACCGTCTGTCTGTGATTGCGGTTGGCACAGAGCATGAAAGACCGTCTGTCTGAGACTGTGGTTGGCACAAAATGGGATAGACAGTCTGTTGAAGACTATGAATGGCAGAGTGGGATGGACAGTCCATCTGAGACTGTGGTTAGAACAGAGTGGGAGGGACAATCTGTCTGAGACTGTGGTTGGCATAGACTGGGAGGGACAGTCCATCTGAGACTGTGGTTGGCACTGAGTGGGAGGGACAGTCTGTCTGAGACTGTGGTTGGCACAAAGCAGGAGGGACAATCTGTCTGAGACTGTGGTTGGCACAGAACGGGAGGGACAAAACCATCTGAGCCTGTGGTTGGCACAGAGTGGGAGGGACCGTATGTCTGAGACTGTGGTTGGCACACAGCAGGAAGGACATTCTGTCCAAGACTTTGGCTGGCACAAAGCAGGAGGTACAGTCTGTCTGAGACTGTGTTTGGCACAGAATGGGTTAGACAGTCTGTCTGAGACTGTGCTTGGCACAGAGTGCGAGGGACAGTCTGTCTGAGACTGTGCTTGGCACAGAGTTGGAGGGAGAGTCCGTTTGAGACTGTAGTTTGCACAGAGCATGAGGGACAGTCCGTCTGAGACTGTGGTTGGCACAGACCGGGAGGGACAATTTGTCTGAGACAGTGGTTGGCACAGAGCAGGAGGGACAGTCCGTCTGAGACTGTGGTTGTCACAGAGTGGGAGTGACACTCTGTCTTAGACTGTGGTTGGCACAGAGCGGGAGGGGCAGTCTGTCTGAGACTGTGTTTGGCACAGAATGGGTAGACAGTCTGTCTGAGACTGTGCTTGGCACAGAGTGGGAGGGACAATCTGTCTGAGACTGTGCTTGGCACAGAGTTGGAGGGATAGTCCGTTTGAGACTGTGGTTTGCACAGAGCATGGGGGACAGTCCATCTGAGACCGTAGTTGGCACAGAGCGGGAGGGACAATCTGTCTGAGACAGTGGTTGGCACAGAGCAGGAGGGACAGTCCGTCTGAGACTGTGGTTGGCACAGATCAGGAGGGACAGTCTGACTTAGACTGTGGTTGGCATAGAATTGGTTAGACAGTCTGTATGAGACATTTCCTGTCACAGAGGGGGAGGGGCAGTCTGTCTGTGTCTCTGGTTGGCAGAGAATGGGATGAACAGTCTCTCTGAGACTCAGGTTGGCACAGTGCGGGAGGGACAGTCTGTATGAGACTGTGGTTGGCACTGAGCGGGAAGGACTGTCCATCTGAGACTGTGGTTGGCACAGAGCGGGAATGTCAGTCCGTCTGAGACTGTGGTTGGCACAGAGCAGGCGGTACAGTCTGTCTGAGACTGTGGTTCGCACAGAGCGGAAGGGACAGTCTGCCTGAGACGGTGGTTGGCACAGAGCGGGGGGACATTCCGTCTGAGACTGTTGTTGGCACAGAGCCTGAGGGACAGTCTGTCTGAGAATCTGGTTGGCACACAGCAGGAGGGAAGTCTGACAGAGATGGTGGTTGGCACAGAATGGGATAGACAGTCTGTTTGAGACTGTGGTTGGCACAGAGTGGGAGGGACCGTCCATCTGAGACTGTGGTTGGCACAGAGCGTGAGGGACAGTCTGTCTGAGACTGTGGTTCACAGAGAGCGGGATGGACAGTCTCTCTGTGATTGCAGTTGGCACACAGTAGGAGGGACCGTCTGCCTGAGACTGTGGTTGGGACAGAATGGGATAGGCATTCTGTCTGAGACTGTGGTTGGCACAGAGTGGGAGGGACAGTCTGTCTGAGACTGTCATTGGCACAGAGCGGGAGGAACAGTTTTTCTGAGACTGTGGTTGGCACAGGGCGAGAGGGACAGTCTGTCTGAGATGTCATTGGCACAGAGCGGGAGGGACAGTTTAACTGAGACTGCGCTTGGCACACAATGGGATAGACAGTCTGTTGGAGACTGTGAATGGCACAGAGTGGGAGGGACAGTCCGTATGAGACGGTGGTTAGCACAGAGTGGGAGGGACAATCTGTCTGAGACTGTGGTTGGCACTGAGGGGGAAGGACCGTCCATCTGAGACTGTGGTTGGCACTGAGCAGGAGGGACGGTCTGTCTGAGACTGTGGTTGGCAAAGAGCGGTAGGGACAGTCCGTCAAGGACTGTGGTTGGCACAGACCGGGAGGGACAGTCTGTCTGAGACTGTTGTTGGCACACAGCAGGAAGGACATTCTGTCCTAGACTTTGGCTGGCACAAAGCAGGAGGGACAGTCTGTCTGAGACTGTGGTTGGCACAGAATGGGATAGACAGTCTGTCAGAGACTGTGCTTGGCACAGAGTGCGAGGGAAAGTCTGGCTGAGTCTGTGCCTGGCACAGAGTGGGAGGGACAGTCCGTCTGAGACTGTGGTTTGCACAGTGCATGAGGGACAGTCCGTCCGAGACTGTGGTTGGTACAGAGCGGGAGGGACAGTCTGTCTGAGACTGTGTTTGGCACAGAGCGGGAGGAACAAACTGTCTGAGACTGTGTTTGGCACAGTGCGGGAGGGACAGTCTGTCTGAGACTGTGGTTGGCACAGAGTGGGAGGGACAGTCTGTCTGATACTGTGGTTGGCACAGAGCGGGAGGGACCATCTGTCTCAGACTGTGGTTCGCAGAGAGCGGGAGGGACCGTCTGTCTGTGATTGCGGTTGGCACAGAGCAGGAAAGACCGTCTGTCTGAGACTGTGGTTGGCACAAAATGGGATAGGCAGTCTGTTGAAGACTGTGAATGGCACAGAGTGGGATGGACAGTCCATCTGAGACTGTGGTTAGAACAGAGCGGGAGGGACAATCTGTCTGAGATTGTGGTTGGCATAGACCGGGAGGGACAGTCTGACTGAGACTGTGGTTGGCACTGAGTGGAAAGGACAGTCCATCTGAGAATGTGGTTGGCACTGAGCGGGAGGGACAGTCTGTCTGAGACTGTGGTTGGCACAAAGCAGGAGGGACAAGCTGTCTGAGACTGTGGTTGGCACAGAGCGGGAGGGACAAAACCATCTGAGCCTGTGGTTGGCACAGAGCGGGAGGGACTGTATGTCTGAGACTGTGGTTGGCATAGACCGGGAGGGACAGTCTGACTGAGTCTGTGGTTGGCACTGAGTGGGAGGGACAGTCCATCTGAGACTGTGGTTGGCACACAGCAGGAAGGACATTCTGTCCAAGACTGGCTGGCACAAAGCAGGAGGTACATCTGTCTGAGACTGTGTTTGGCACAGAATGGGTTAGACAGACTGTCTGAGACTGTGCTTGGCACAGAGTGGGAGGGACAGTCTGTCTGAGACTGTGCTTGGCACAGAGTTGGAGGGAGAGTCCGTTTGAGACTGTGGTTGGCACAGACCGGGAGGGACAATTTGTCTGAGACAGTAGTTGGCACAGAGCAGGAGGGACAGTCCGTCTGAGACTGTGGTTGTCACAGAGTGGGAGTGACACTCTGTCTTAGACTGTGGTTGGCACAGAGCGGGAGGGGCAGTCTGTCAAAGACTGTGTTTGGCACAGAATGGGATAGACTGTCTGTCTGAGACTGTGCTGGGCACAGAGTGGGAGGGACAGTCTGTCTGAGACTGTGCTTGGCTCAGAGTTGGAGGGAGAGTCCGTTTGAGACTGTGGTTTGCAAAGAGCATGGGGGACAGTCCGTCTGAGACTGTGGTTGGCACAGAGCGGGAGGGACAATCTGTCTGAGATGTTTGGCACAGAGCAGGAGGGACCGTCCGTCTGAGACTGTGGTTGGCACAGAGCGGGAGGGACAGTCTGTCTTAGACTGTGGTTGGCACAGAGCGGGATGGGCAGTCTGTCTGAGACTGTGGTTGGCACAGAGTGGGAGGGACAGTCTGACTTAGACTGTGATTGGCATAGAATTGTTTGTCTGTTTGAGACATTTCATGTCACAGAGCGGGAGGGGCAGTCTGTCTGACTCTCTGGTTGGCAGAGAATGGGATGAACAGTCTCTCTGAGACTCAGGTTGGCACAGTGCGGGAGGGACAGTCTGTATGAGACTGTGGTTGGCACTGAGCGGGAAGGACTGTCCATCTGAGACTGTGGTTGGCACAGAGCGGGAATGTCAGTCCATCTGAGACTGTGGTTGGCACAGAGCGGGAGGGACAGTCTGTCTGAGACTGTGGTTCGCACAGAGCGGAAGGGACAGTCTGCCTGAGACGGTGGTTGGCACAGAGCGGGGGGACATTCCGTCTGAGACTGTTGTTGGCACAGAGCTCGAGGGACAGTCTGTCTGAGAATCTGGTTGGCACACAGCAGGAGGGACTGACTGACAGAGATGGTGGTTGGCACAGAATGGGATAGACAGTCTGTTTGAGACTGTGGTTGGCACAGAGTGGGAGGGACAGTCCATCTGAGACTGTGGTTGGCACAGAGCATGAGGGACAGTCTGTCTGAGAATGTGGTTCACAGAGAGCGGGATGGACAGTCTCTCTGTGATTGCGGTTGGCACACAGTAGGAGGGACCGTCTGCCTGAGACTGTGGTTGGGACAGAATGGGATAGGCATTCTGTCTGAGACTGTGGTTGGCACAGAGTGGGAGGGACAGTCTGTCTGAGACTGTCAATGGCACAGAGCGGGAGGAACAGTTTTTCTGAGAATGTGGTTGGCACAGGGCAAGAGGGACAGTCTGTCTGAGATGTCGTTGGCACAGAGCGGGAGGGACAGTCTAACTGAGATTGCGCTTGGCACACAATGGGATAGACAGTCTGTTGGAGACTGTGAATGGCACAGAGTCGGAGGGACAGTCCGTATGAGACTGTGGTTAGCACAGAGTGGGAGGTACAATCTGTCTGAGACTGTGGTTGGCACTGAGGGGGAAGGACAGTCCATCTGAGACTGTGGTTGGCACTGAGGGGGAGGGACAGTCTGTCTGAGACTGTGGTTGGCACAGAGCAGGAGGGACAATCTGTCTGAGACTGTGGTTGGCAAAGAGCGGTAGGGACAGTCCGTCTGAGACTGTGGTTGGCACAGAGCCGTAGGGACAGTCTGTCTGAGACTGTTGTTGGCACACAGCAGGAAGGACATTCTGTCCTAGACTTTGGCTGGCACAAAGCAGGAGGGACAGTCTGTCTGAGACTGTGCTTGGCACAGAGTGCGAGGGACAGTCTGTCTGAGTCTGTGCCTGGCACAGAGTGGGAGGGACAGTCCGTCTGAGAATGTGGTTTGAACAGTGCATGAGGGACAGTCCGTCTGAGACTGTGGTTGGCACAGAGCGGGAGGGACAATCTGTTTGAGACTGTTGTTGGCACAGAGCGGGAGGGACAGTCCATCTGAGACTGTGGTTGGCACAGTATAGGATGAACTGTCTGACTGAGACTGTGGTTGGCACTGAGCTGGAGGGACAGTCTGTCTGAGATCGTGGTTATCACAGTGCAGGAGGGATAGTCTGACGGAGACTGTGGTTGGCACAGAATGGGATAGATAGTCTGTTTGAGATGGTGGTTGGCAGAGAGCGGTAGGGACAGTCCGTCTGAGACTGTGATTGGCACAGAGCGGGAGGGACAGTCTGTCTGAGACTGTGGTTGGCACAGAGTGGGAGGGACAGTTTGTCAGAGACTGTGGTTGGCACAGAGCGGGAGGAACAGTTTTTCTGAGACTGTCATTGGCACAGAGCGAAAGGGACAGTCTGTCTGAGATGTCGTTGGCACAGAGCGGGAGGGACAGTCTAACTGAGATTGCGCTTGGCACACAATGGGATACACAGTCTGTTGGAGACTGTGAATGGCACAGAGTGGGAGGGACAGTCCGTATGAGACTGTGGTTAGCACAGAGTGGGAGGGACAATCTGTCTGAGACTGTGGTTGGCACTGAGGGGGAGGGACAGTCCATCTGAGACTGTGGTTGGCACAGATCAGGAGGGACAGTCTGTCTGAGACTGTTGTTGTCACACAGCAGGAAGGACATTCTGTCCTAGACTTTGGCTGGCACAAAGCAGGAGGGACAGTCTGTCTGAGACTGTGTTTGGCACAGAATGGGTTAGACAGTCTGTCTGAGACTGTGCTTGGCACAGAGTTGGAGGGAGAGTCCGTTTGAGACTGTAGTTTGCACAGAGCATGAGGGACAGTCCGTCTGAGACTGTGGTTGGCACAGACCGGGAGGGACAATTTGTCTGAGAGAGTGGTTGGCACAGAGCAGGAGGGACAGTCCGTCTGAGACTGTGGTTGTCACAGAGTGGGAGTGAAACTCTGTCTTAGACTGTGGTTGGCACAGAGCGGGAGGGGCAGTCTGTCTGAGACTGTGTTTGGCACAGAATGGGTGGACAGTCTGTCTGAGACTGTGCTTGGCACAGAGTGGGAGGGACAATCTGTCTGAGACTGTGCTTGGCACAGAGTTGGAGGGAGAGTCCGTTTGAGACTGTGGTTTGCACAGAGCATGGGGGACAGTCCATCTGAGACCGTAGTTGGCACAGAGCGGGAGGGACAATCTGTCTGAGACAGTGGTTGGCACTGAGGGGGAAGGACCGTCCATCTGAGACTGTGGTTGGCACTGAGCAGGAGGGACGGTCTGTCTGAGACTGTGGTTGGCAAAGAGCGGTAGGGACAGTCCGTCAAGGACTGTGGTTGGCACAGACCGGGAGGGACAGTCTGTCTGAGACTGTTGTTGGCACACAGCAGGAAGGACATTCTGTCCTAGACTTTGGCTGGCACAAAGCAGGAGGGACAGTCTGTCTGAGACTGTGGTTGGCACAGAATGGGATAGACAGTCTGTCAGAGACTGTGCTTGGCACAGAGTGCGAGGGAAAGTCTGGCTGAGTCTGTGCCTGGCACAGAGTGGGAGGGACAGTCCGTCTGAGACTGTGGTTTGCACAGTGCATGAGGGACAGTCCGTCCGAGACTGTGGTTGGTACAGAGCGGGAGGGACAGTCTGTCTGAGACTGTGTTTGGCACAGAGCGGGAGGAACAAACTGTCTGAGACTGTGTTTGGCACAGTGCGGGAGGGACAGTCTGTCTGAGACTGTGGTTGGCACAGAGTGGGAGGGACAGTCTGTCTGATACTGTGGTTGGCACAGAGCGGGAGGGACCATCTGTCTCAGACTGTGGTTCGCAGAGAGCGGGAGGGACCGTCTGTCTGTGATTGCGGTTGGCACAGAGCAGGAAAGACCGTCTGTCTGAGACTGTGGTTGGCACAAAATGGGATAGGCAGTCTGTTGAAGACTGTGAATGGCACAGAGTGGGATGGACAGTCCATCTGAGACTGTGGTTAGAACAGAGCGGGAGGGACAATCTGTCTGAGATTGTGGTTGGCATAGACCGGGAGGGACAGTCTGACTGAGACTGTGGTTGGCACTGAGTGGAAAGGACAGTCCATCTGAGAATGTGGTTGGCACTGAGCGGGAGGGACAGTCTGTCTGAGACTGTGGTTGGCACAAAGCAGGAGGGACAAGCTGTCTGAGACTGTGGTTGGCACAGAGCGGGAGGGACAAAACCATCTGAGCCTGTGGTTGGCACAGAGCGGGAGGGACTGTATGTCTGAGACTGTGGTTGGCATAGACCGGGAGGGACAGTCTGACTGAGTCTGTGGTTGGCACTGAGTGGGAGGGACAGTCCATCTGAGACTGTGGTTGGCACACAGCAGGAAGGACATTCTGTCCAAGACTGGCTGGCACAAAGCAGGAGGTACATCTGTCTGAGACTGTGTTTGGCACAGAATGGGTTAGACAGACTGTCTGAGACTGTGCTTGGCACAGAGTGGGAGGGACAGTCTGTCTGAGACTGTGCTTGGCACAGAGTTGGAGGGAGAGTCCGTTTGAGACTGTGGTTGGCACAGACCGGGAGGGACAATTTGTCTGAGACAGTAGTTGGCACAGAGCAGGAGGGACAGTCCGTCTGAGACTGTGGTTGTCACAGAGTGGGAGTGACACTCTGTCTTAGACTGTGGTTGGCACAGAGCGGGAGGGGCAGTCTGTCAAAGACTGTGTTTGGCACAGAATGGGATAGACTGTCTGTCTGAGACTGTGCTGGGCACAGAGTGGGAGGGACAGTCTGTCTGAGACTGTGCTTGGCTCAGAGTTGGAGGGAGAGTCCGTTTGAGACTGTGGTTTGCAAAGAGCATGGGGGACAGTCCGTCTGAGACTGTGGTTGGCACAGAGCGGGAGGGACAATCTGTCTGAGATGTTTGGCACAGAGCAGGAGGGACCGTCCGTCTGAGACTGTGGTTGGCACAGAGCGGGAGGGACAGTCTGTCTTAGACTGTGGTTGGCACAGAGCGGGATGGGCAGTCTGTCTGAGACTGTGGTTGGCACAGAGTGGGAGGGACAGTCTGACTTAGACTGTGATTGGCATAGAATTGTTTGTCTGTTTGAGACATTTCATGTCACAGAGCGGGAGGGGCAGTCTGTCTGACTCTCTGGTTGGCAGAGAATGGGATGAACAGTCTCTCTGAGACTCAGGTTGGCACAGTGCGGGAGGGACAGTCTGTATGAGACTGTGGTTGGCACTGAGCGGGAAGGACTGTCCATCTGAGACTGTGGTTGGCACAGAGCGGGAATGTCAGTCCATCTGAGACTGTGGTTGGCACAGAGCGGGAGGGACAGTCTGTCTGAGACTGTGGTTCGCACAGAGCGGAAGGGACAGTCTGCCTGAGACGGTGGTTGGCACAGAGCGGGGGGACATTCCGTCTGAGACTGTTGTTGGCACAGAGCTCGAGGGACAGTCTGTCTGAGAATCTGGTTGGCACACAGCAGGAGGGACTGACTGACAGAGATGGTGGTTGGCACAGAATGGGATAGACAGTCTGTTTGAGACTGTGGTTGGCACAGAGTGGGAGGGACAGTCCATCTGAGACTGTGGTTGGCACAGAGCATGAGGGACAGTCTGTCTGAGAATGTGGTTCACAGAGAGCGGGATGGACAGTCTCTCTGTGATTGCGGTTGGCACACAGTAGGAGGGACCGTCTGCCTGAGACTGTGGTTGGGACAGAATGGGATAGGCATTCTGTCTGAGACTGTGGTTGGCACAGAGTGGGAGGGACAGTCTGTCTGAGACTGTCAATGGCACAGAGCGGGAGGAACAGTTTTTCTGAGAATGTGGTTGGCACAGGGCAAGAGGGACAGTCTGTCTGAGATGTCGTTGGCACAGAGCGGGAGGGACAGTCTAACTGAGATTGCGCTTGGCACACAATGGGATAGACAGTCTGTTGGAGACTGTGAATGGCACAGAGTCGGAGGGACAGTCCGTATGAGACTGTGGTTAGCACAGAGTGGGAGGTACAATCTGTCTGAGACTGTGGTTGGCACTGAGGGGGAAGGACAGTCCATCTGAGACTGTGGTTGGCACTGAGGGGGAGGGACAGTCTGTCTGAGACTGTGGTTGGCACAGAGCAGGAGGGACAATCTGTCTGAGACTGTGGTTGGCAAAGAGCGGTAGGGACAGTCCGTCTGAGACTGTGGTTGGCACAGAGCCGTAGGGACAGTCTGTCTGAGACTGTTGTTGGCACACAGCAGGAAGGACATTCTGTCCTAGACTTTGGCTGGCACAAAGCAGGAGGGACAGTCTGTCTGAGACTGTGCTTGGCACAGAGTGCGAGGGACAGTCTGTCTGAGTCTGTGCCTGGCACAGAGTGGGAGGGACAGTCCGTCTGAGAATGTGGTTTGAACAGTGCATGAGGGACAGTCCGTCTGAGACTGTGGTTGGCACAGAGCGGGAGGGACAATCTGTTTGAGACTGTTGTTGGCACAGAGCGGGAGGGACAGTCCATCTGAGACTGTGGTTGGCACAGTATAGGATGAACTGTCTGACTGAGACTGTGGTTGGCACTGAGCTGGAGGGACAGTCTGTCTGAGATCGTGGTTATCACAGTGCAGGAGGGATAGTCTGACGGAGACTGTGGTTGGCACAGAATGGGATAGATAGTCTGTTTGAGATGGTGGTTGGCAGAGAGCGGTAGGGACAGTCCGTCTGAGACTGTGATTGGCACAGAGCGGGAGGGACAGTCTGTCTGAGACTGTGGTTGGCACAGAGTGGGAGGGACAGTTTGTCAGAGACTGTGGTTGGCACAGAGCGGGAGGAACAGTTTTTCTGAGACTGTCATTGGCACAGAGCGAAAGGGACAGTCTGTCTGAGATGTCGTTGGCACAGAGCGGGAGGGACAGTCTAACTGAGATTGCGCTTGGCACACAATGGGATACACAGTCTGTTGGAGACTGTGAATGGCACAGAGTGGGAGGGACAGTCCGTATGAGACTGTGGTTAGCACAGAGTGGGAGGGACAATCTGTCTGAGACTGTGGTTGGCACTGAGGGGGAGGGACAGTCCATCTGAGACTGTGGTTGGCACAGATCAGGAGGGACAGTCTGTCTGAGACTGTTGTTGTCACACAGCAGGAAGGACATTCTGTCCTAGACTTTGGCTGGCACAAAGCAGGAGGGACAGTCTGTCTGAGACTGTGTTTGGCACAGAATGGGTTAGACAGTCTGTCTGAGACTGTGCTTGGCACAGAGTTGGAGGGAGAGTCCGTTTGAGACTGTAGTTTGCACAGAGCATGAGGGACAGTCCGTCTGAGACTGTGGTTGGCACAGACCGGGAGGGACAATTTGTCTGAGAGAGTGGTTGGCACAGAGCAGGAGGGACAGTCCGTCTGAGACTGTGGTTGTCACAGAGTGGGAGTGAAACTCTGTCTTAGACTGTGGTTGGCACAGAGCGGGAGGGGCAGTCTGTCTGAGACTGTGTTTGGCACAGAATGGGTGGACAGTCTGTCTGAGACTGTGCTTGGCACAGAGTGGGAGGGACAATCTGTCTGAGACTGTGCTTGGCACAGAGTTGGAGGGAGAGTCCGTTTGAGACTGTGGTTTGCACAGAGCATGGGGGACAGTCCATCTGAGACCGTAGTTGGCACAGAGCGGGAGGGACAATCTGTCTGAGACAGTGGTTGGCACAGAGCAGGAGGGACAGTCCGTCTGAGACTGTGGTTGGCACAGATCAGGAGGGACAGTCTGACTTAGACTGTGGTTGGCATAGAATTGGTTAGACAGTCTGTATGAGACATTTCCTGTCACAGAGGGGGAGGGGGCAGTCTGTCTGTGTCTCTGGTTGGCAGAGAATGGGATGAACAGTCTCTTTGAGACTCAGGTTGGCACAGTGCGGGAGGGACAGTCTGTATGAGACTGTGGTTGGCACTGAGCGGGAAGGACTGTCCATCTGAGACTGTGGTTGGCACAGAGCGGGAATGTCAGTCCGTCTGAGACTGTGGTTGGCACAGAGCAGGCGGTACAGTCTGTCTGAGACTGTGGTTCGCACAGAGCGGAAGGGACAGTCTGCCTGAGACGGTGGTTGGCACAGAGCGGGGGGACATTCCGTCTGAGACTGTTGTTGGCACAGAGCCTGAGGGACAGTCTGTCTGAGAATCTGGTTGGCACACAGCAGGAGGGAAGTCTGACAGAGATGGTGGTTGGCACAGAATGGGATAGACAGTCTGTTTGAGACTGTGGTTGGCACAGAGTGGGAGGGACCGTCCATCTGAGACTGTGGTTGGCACAGAGCGTGAGGGACAGTCTGTCTGAGACTGTGGTTCACAGAGAGCGGGATGGACAGTCTCTCTGTGATTGCAGTTGGCACACAGTAGGAGGGACCGTCTGCCTGAGACTGTGGTTGGGACAGAATGGGATAGGCATTCTGTCTGAGACTGTGGTTGGCACAGAGTGGGAGGGACAGTCTGTCTGAGACTGTCATTGGCACAGAGCGGGAGGAACAGTTTTTCTGAGACTGTGGTTGGCACAGAGCGAGAGGGACAGTCTGTCTGAGATGTCATTGGCACAGAGCGGGAGGGACAGTTTAACTGAGACTGCGCTTGGCACACAATGGGATAGACAGTCTGTTGGAGACTGTGAATGGCACAGAGTGGGAGGGACAGTCCGTATGAGACGGTGGTTAGCACAGAGTGGGAGGGACAATCTGTCTGAGACTGTGGTTGGCACTGAGGGGGAAGGACCGTCCATCTGAGACTGTGGTTGGCACTGAGCAGGAGGGACAGTCTGTCTGAGACTGTGGTTGGCAAAGAGCGGTAGGGACAGTCCGTCAAGGACTGTGGTTGGCACAGACCGGGAGGGACAGTCTGTCTGAGACTGTTGTTGGCACACAGCAGGAAGGACATTCTGTCCTAGACATTGGCTGGCACAAAGCAGGAGGGACAGTCTGTCTGAGACTGTGGTTGGCACAGAATGGGATAGACAGTCTGTCAGAGACTGTGCTTGGCACAGAGTGCGAGGGAAAGTCTGGCTGAGTCTGTGCCTGGCACAGAGTGGGAGGGACAGTCCGTCTGAGACTGTGGTTTGCACAGTGCATGAGGGACAGTCCGTCCGAGACTGTGGTTGGTACAGAGCGGGAGGGACAGTCTGTCTGAGACTGTGTTTGGCACAGAGCGGTAGGAACAATCTGTCTGAGACTGTGTTTGGCACAGTGCGGGAGGGACAGTCTGTCTGAGACTGTGGTTGGCACAGAGTGGGAGGGACAGTCTGTCTGATACTGTGGTTGGCACAGAGCGGGAGGGACCATCTGTCTCAGACTGTGGTTCGCAGAGAGCGGGAGGGACCGTCTGTCTGTGATTGCGGTTGGCACAGAGCAGGAAAGACCGTCTGTCTGAGACTGTGGTTGGCACAAAATGGGATAGGCAGTCTGTTGAAGACTGTGAATGGCACAGAGTGGGATGGACAGTCCATCTGAGACTGTGGTTAGAACAGAGCGGGAGGGACAATCTGTCTGAGATTGTGGTTGGCATAGACCGGGAGGGACAGTCTGACTGAGACTGTGGTTGGCACTGAGTGGAAAGGACAGTCCATCTGAGAATGTGGTTGGCACTGAGCGGGAGGGACAGTCTGTCTGAGACTGTGGTTGGCACAAAGCAGGAGGGACAAGCTGTCTGAGACTGTGGTTGGCACAGAGCGGGAGGGACAAAACCATCTGAGCCTGTGGTTGGCACAGAGCGGGAGGGACTGTATGTCTGAGACTGTGGTTGGCATAGACCGGGAGGGACAGTCTGACTGAGTCTGTGGTTGGCACTGAGTGGGAGGGACAGTCCATCTGAGACTGTGGTTGGCACACAGCAGGAAGGACATTCTGTCCAAGACTGGCTGGCACAAAGCAGGAGGTACAGTCTGTCTGAGACTGTGTTTGGCACAGAATGGGTTAGACAGACTGTCTGAGACTGTGCTTGGCACAGAGTGGGAGGGACAGTCTGTCTGAGACTGTGCTTGGCACAGAGTTGGAGGGAGAGTCCGTTTGAGACTGTGGTTGGCACAGACCGGGAGGGACAATTTGTCTGAGACAGTAGTTGGCACAGAGCAGGAGGGACAGTCCGTCTGAGACTGTGGTTGTCACAGAGTGGGAGTGACACTCTGTCTTAGACTGTGGTTGGCACAGAGCGGGAGGGGCAGTCTGTCAAAGACTGTGTTTGGCACCGAATGGGATAGACTGTCTGTCTGAGACTGTGCTGGGCACAGAGTGGGAGGGACAGTCTGTCTGAGACTGTGCTTGGCTCAGAGTTGGAGGGAGAGTCCGTTTGAGACTGTGGTTTGCAAAGAGCATGGGGGACAGTCCGTCTGAGACTGTGGTTGGCACAGAGCGGGAGGGACAATCTGTCTGAGATGGTTGGCACAGAGCAGGAGGGACAGTCCGTCTGAGACTGTGGTTGGCACAGAGCGGGATGGGCAGTCTGTCTGAGACTGTGGTTGGCACAGAGTGGGAGGGACAGTCTGACTTAGACTGTGATTGGCATAGAATTGTTAGTCTGTTTGAGACATTTCATGTCACAGAGCGGGAGGGGCAGTCTGTCTGACTCTCTGGTTGGCAGAGAATGGGATGAACAGTCTCTCTGAGACTCAGGTTGGCACAGTGCGGGAGGGACAGTCTGTATGAGACTGTGGTTGGCACTGAGCGGGAAGGACTGTCCATCTGAGACTGTGGTTGGCACAGAGCGGGAATGTCAGTCCATCTGAGACTGTGGTTGGCACAGAGCGGGAGGGACAGTCTGTCTGAGACTGTGGTTCACACAGAGCGGAAGGGACAGTCTGCCTGAGACGGTGGTTGGCACAGAGCGGGGGGACATTCCGTCTGAGACTGTTGTTGGCACAGAGCCCGAGGGACAGTCTGTCTGAGAATCTGGTTGGCACACAGCAGGAGGGACTGACTGACAGAGATGGTGGTTGGCACAGAATGGGATAGACAGTCTGTTTGAGACTGTGGTTGGCACAGAGTGGGAGGGACAGTCCATCTGAGACTGTGGTTGGCACAGAGCATGAGGGACAGTCTGTCTGAGACTGTGGTTCACAGAGAGCGGGATGGACAGTCTCTCTGTGATTGCGGTTGGCACACAGTAGGAGGGACCGTCTGCCTGAGACTGTGGTTGGGACAGAATGGGATAGGCATTCTGTCTGAGACTGTGGTTGGCACAGAGTGGGAGGGACAGTCTGTCTGAGACTGTCAATGGCACAGAGCGGGAGGAACAGTTTTTCTGAGAATGTGGTTGGCACAGGGCAAGAGGGACAGTCTGTCTGAGATGTCGTTGGCACAGAGCGGGAGGGACAGTCTAACTGAGATTGCGCTTGGCACACAATGGGATAGACAGTCTGTTGGAGACTGTGAATGGCACAGAGTCGGAGGGACAGTCCGTATGAGACTGTGGTTAGCACAGAGTGGGAGGTACAATCTGTCTGAGACTGTGGTTGGCACTGAGGGGGAAGGACAGTCCATCTGAGACTGTGGTTGGCACTGAGGGGGAGGGACAGTCTGTCTGAGACTGTGGTTGGCACAGAGCAGGAGGGACAATCTGTCTGAGACTGTGGTTGGCAAAGAGCGGTAGGGACAGTCCGTCTGAGACTGTGGTTGGCACAGAGCCGTAGGGACAGTCTGTCTGAGACTGTTGTTGGCACACAGCAGGAAGGACATTCTGTCCTAGACTTTGGCTGGCACAAAGCAGGAGGGACAGTCTGTCTGAGACTGTGCTTGGCACAGAGTGCGAGGGACAGTCTGTCTGAGTCTGTGCCTGGCACAGAGTGGGAGGGACAGTCCGTCTGAGAATGTGGTTTGCACAGTGCATGAGGGACAGTCCGTCTGAGACTGTGGTTGGCACAGAGCGGGAGGGACAATCTGTTTGAGACTGTTGTTGGCACAGAGCGGGAGGGACAGTCCATCTGAGACTGTGGTTGGCACAGTATAGGATGAACTGTCTGACTGAGACTGTGGTTGGCACTGAGCTGGAGGGACAGTCTGTCTGAGATCGTGGTTATCACAGTGCAGGAGGGATAGTCTGACGGAGACTGTGGTTGGCACAGAATGGGATAGATAGTCTGTTTGAGATGGTGGTTGGCAGAGAGCGGTAGGGACAGTCCGTCTGAGACTGTGATTGGCACAGAGTGGGAGGGACAGTCTGTCTGAGACTGTGGTTGGCACAGAGTGGGAGGGACAGTTTGTCAGAGACTGTGGTTGGCACAGAGCGGGAGGAACAGTTTTTCTGAGACTGTCATTGGCACAGAGCGAAAGGGACAGTCTGTCTGAGACGTCGTTGGCACAGAGCGGGAGGGACAGTCTAACTGAGATTGCGCTTGGCACACAATGGGATACACAGTCTGTTGGAGACTGTGAATGGCACAGAGTGGGAGGGACAGTCCGTATGAGACTGTGGTTAGCACAGAGTGGGAGGGAAAATCTGTCTGAGACTGTGGTTGGCACTGAGGGGGAGGGACAGTCCATCTGAGACTGTGGTTGGCACAGAGCAGGAGGGACAGTCTGTCTGAGACTGTTGTTGGCACACAGCAGGAAGGACATTCTGTCCTAGACTTTGGCTGGCACAAAGCAGGAGGGACAGTCTGTCTAAGACTGTGGTTAGCGCAGAATGGGATAGAGAGTCTGTCAGAGACTGTGGTTGGCACAGAGCGGGAGGGACAGTCTGTCTGAGACTGTTGTTGGCACACAGCAGGAAGGACATTCTGTCCTAGACTTTGGCTGGCACAAAGCAGGAGGGACAGTCTGTCTAAGACTGTGGTTAGCCCAGAATGGGATAGTGAGTCTGTCAGAGACTGTGGTTGGCACAGAGCGGGAGGGACAGTCTGTCTGAGACTGTTGTTGGCACACAGCAGGAAGGACATTCTGTCCTAGACTTTGGCTGGCACAAAGCAGGAGGGGCAGTCTGTCTGAGACTGTGTTTGGCACAGAATGTGTTAGACAGTCTGTCTGAGACTGTGCTTGGTGCAGAATGGGATAGACAGTCTGTCAGTGACTGTGGTTGGCACAGAGTGGGAGGGACAGTTTGTCAGAGACTGTGGTTGGCACAGAGCGGGAGTGACATTCCGTCTGAGTCGGTGGTTCACAGAGAGCGGGAGGGACAGTCTGTCTGTGATTGCGGTTGGCACACAGCTGGAGGGACGATATGTCTGAGACTGTGGTTGGCACAGAATGAGATAGGCTTTCTGTCTGAGACTGCGGTTGGCACAGAGCAGGAGGGACAGTCTGACTTAGACTATGGTTGGCATAGAAAGGGTTAGCCAGTCTGTTTGAGACAGTGCTTAGCACAGAGCGGGAGGGGCCGTCTGTCTGAGACTGTGGTTGGCACAGAGTGGGAGGGACAGTCTGTCTGAGTGTGGTTGGCACAGTGCGGGAGGGACAGTCTGTCTGAGATCGTTGTTGGCACAGAGCAGGATGGACAGTCTGACTGCGAATGTGGTTGGCACAGAGCGTGAGGGACAGTCTGTCTGAGACTGTGGTTCACAGAGAGCGGGAGGGACAGTCTGTCTGTGATTGTCATTGGCACACAGCACGAGGGACCTTCTGCCTGAGACTGTGGTTGGCACAGAGCGGGAGGAACAGTTTGTCTGAGACTGTAGTTGGCACAGAGTGGGAGGGACAGTCTGTCTGAGACTGTGTTTGGCACAGAGCGGGAGGAACAGTCTGTCTGAGACTGCGTTTGGCACAGAGCAGGAGGGACAGTCTGTCTGAGACTGTGGTTGGCACAGAGTGGGAGGGACAGTCTGTCTGATACTGTGGTTGGCACAGAGCGGGAGGGACCATCTGTCTCAGACTGTGGTTCGCAGAGAGCGGGAGGGACCGTCTGTCTGTGATTGCGGTTGGCACAGAGCAGGAAAGACCGTCTGTCTGAGACTGTGGTTGGCACAAAATTGGATAGACAGTCTGTTGAAGACTGTGAATGGCACAGAGTGGGATGGACAGTCCATCTGAGACGGTGGTTAGAACAGAGCGGGAGGGACAATCTGCCTGAGACTGTGGTTGGCATAAACCGGGAGGGACAGTCTGACTGAGACTGTGGTTGGCACTGAGTGGGAGGGACAGTCCATCTGAGACTGTGGTTGGCACTGAGCGGGAGGGACAGTCTGCCTGAGACTGTGGTTGGCACAAAGCAGGAGGGACAATCTGTCTGAGACTGTGGTTGGCACACAGCAGGAAGGACATTCTGTCCAAGACTTTGGCTGGCACAAAGCAGGAGGTACAGTCTGTCTGAGACTGTGTTTGGCACAGAATGGGTTAGACAGTCTGTCTGAGACTGTGCTTGGCACAGAGTGGGAGGGACAGTCTGTCTGAGACTGTGCTTGGCACAGAGTTGGAGGGAGAGTCCGTTTGAGACTCTACTTTGCACAGAGCATGAGGGACAGTCCGTCTGAGACTGTGGTTGGCACAGACCGGGAGGGACAATTTGTCTGAGACAGTGGTTGGCACAGAGCAAGAGGGACAGTCCGTCTGAGACTGTGGTTGTCACAGAGCGGGAGTGACAGTCTGTCTGAGACTGTGCTTGGCTCAGAGTTGGAGGGAGAGTCCGTTTGAGACTGTGGTTTGCACAGAGCATGGGGGACAGTCCGTCTGAGACTGTGGTTGGCACAGAGCGGGAGGGACAATCTGTCTGAGACAGTGGTTGGCACAGAGCAGGAGGGACAGTCCGTCTGAGTCTGTGGTTGGCACAGAGCGGAAGGGACAGTCTGTCTTAGACTGTGGTTGGCATAGAATTGGTTAGACAGTCTGTTTGAGACATTTCATGTCACAGAGCGGGAGGGGCAGTCTGTCTGACTCTCTGGTTGGCAAAGAATGGGATGAACAGTCTCTCTGAGACTCAGGTTGGCACATTGCGGGAGGGACAGTCTGTATGAGACTGTGGTTGGCACTGAGCAGGAAGGACCGTCCATCTGAGACTGTGGTTGGCACAGAGCGGGAATGTCAGTCCGTCTGAGACTGTGGTTGGCACAGAGCGGGAGGGACAGTCTGTCTGAGACTGTGGTTCGCACAGAGCGGAAGGGACAGTCTGCCTGAGACGGTGGTTGGCACAGAGCGGGGGGACATTCCGTCTGAGACTGTTGTTGGCACAGAGCCCGAGGGACAGTCTGTCTGAGAATATGGTTGGCACACAGCAGGAGGGACAGACTGACTGAGATGGTGGTTGGCACAGAATGGGATAGACAGTCTGTTTGAGACTGTGGTTGGCACAGAGTGGGAGGGACAGTCCATCTGAGACTGTGGTTGGCACAGAGCGTGAGGGACAGTCTGTCTGAGACTGTGGTACACAGAGAGCGGGATGGACAGTCTGTCTGTGATTGCGGTTGGCACACAGTAGGAGGGACCGTCTGCCTGAGACTGTGGTTGGGACAGAATGGGATAGGCATTCTGTCTGAGACTGTGGTTGGCACAGAGTGGGAGGGACAGTCTGTCTGAGACTGTGGTTGGCACAGAGCGGGAGGAACAGTTTTTCTGAGACTGTGGTTGGCACAGAGCGAGAGGGACAGTCTGTCTGAGATGTCGTTGGCACAGAGCGGGAGGGACAGTCTAACTGAGATTGCGCTTGGCACACAATGGGATAGACAGTCTGTTGGAGACTGTGAATGGCACAGAGTGGGAGGGACAGTCCGTATGAGACTGTGGCTAGCACAGAGTGGGAGGGACAATCTGTCTGAGACTATGGTTGGCACTGATGGGGAGGGACAGTCCATCTGAGACTGTGGTTGGCACTGAGCGGGAGGGACAATCTGTCTGAGACTGTGGTTGGCAAAGAGCCGTAGGGACAGTCCGTCTGAGACTATGGTTGGCACAGAGCGGGAGGGACAGTCTGTCTGAGATTGTTGTTGGCACTCAGCAGGGAAGGACATTCTGTCCTAGACTTTGGCTGGCACAAAGCAGGAGGGACAGTCTGTCTGAGACTGTGGTTGGCACAGAATGTGATAAACAGTCTGTCAGACACTGTGCTTGGCACAGAGTGCGAGGGACAGTCTGTCTGAGTCTGTGCCTGGCACAGAGTGGGAGGGACAGTCCTTTTGAGACAGTGGTTTGCACAGTGCATCAGGGACAGTCCATCTGAGACTGTGGTTGGCACAGAGCGGGAGGGACAATCTGTCTGATACTGTGGTTGGCACAGAGCCGGAGGGACAGTCCGTCTGAGACTGTGGTTGTCACAGAGCGGGAGGAAGGTCTGTCAGAGTCTGTTGTGGGCACACAGCAGGCAGGACATTCTGTCAAAGACTTTGGCGGGCACATAGCAGGAGGGGCAGTCTGTCTGAGGCTGTGGTTGGCACAGAATGGGATAGACAGTCTGTCTGAGACTGTGGTTGGCACAGAGCGGGAGAGACAGTTTGTCTGAGACTTTGTTGGCACAGAGCAGTAATGACAGTCTGTCTGAGACTCTGGTTGGCACAGTGCAGGAGGGACAGACTGACTGAGATGGTGGTTGGCACAGAATGGGATAGACAGTCTGTTTGAGACTGTGGTTGGGACAGAGCGGGAGGGACCGTCCATCTGAGACTGTGGTTGGCACAGTGTAGGATGAACTGTCTGACTGAGACTGTGATTGGCACTGAGCTGGAGGGACAGTCTGTCTGAGATCGTCGTTATCACAGTGCAGGAGTGATAGTCTGACGTAGACTGTGGTTGGCACAGAATGGGATAGATAGTCTGTTTGAGATGGCGGTTGGCAGAGAGCGGTAGGGACAGTCCATCTGAGACTGTGATTGGCACAGAGCGGGAGGGATAGTCTGTCTGAGACTGTGGTTATCACAGTGCAGGGGTGATAGTCTGACGTAGACTGTGGTTGGCACAGAATGGGATAGATAGTCTGTTTGAGATGGCGGTTGGCAGAGAGCGGTAGGGACAGTCCATCTGAGACTGTGATTGGCACAGAGCGGGAGGGACAGTCTGTCTGAGACTGTGGTTGGCACAGAGCGGGAGTGACATTCCATCTGAGTCTGTGGTTCAGAGAGCGGGAGGGACAGTCTGTCTGTGATTGCGGTTGGCACACTGCAGGAGGGACCATCTGTCTGAGACTGTGGTTGGCACAGAATTGGATAGGCATTCTGTCTGAGACTGTGGTTGGCACTGACCAGGAGGAACAGTTTGTCTGAGACTGTAGTTGGCACAGAGTGGGAGCGGCAGTCTGTCTGAGACTGTGGTTGGCACAGAGCGGGCGGAACAGTCAGTCTGAGATTGCGGTTAGCAAAGAGCGGGAGGGACAGTCTGTCTGAGACTGTTGTTGGCACACAGCAGGAAGGACATTCTGTCCAAGGCATTGGCTGGCACCAAGCAGGAGGGACAGTCTGTCTGAGGCTGTGCTTGGCACAGAGTGGATGCGACAGTCTGTCTGACACTGTGGTTGGCACAGAGCTGGAGGGTCAGTCTGTCAGAGACTGTGGTTGGCACAGAGCAGGAGGAACAAACTGTCGGACACTGTGGTTGGCACTGACCAGGAGGAACAGTTTGTCTGAGACTGTGGTTCACAGAGAGCGGGAGGGACAGTCTCTGTGTGATTGCGGTTGGCACACAGCAGGAGTGACGATAAGTCTGAGACTGTGGTTGGCACAGAATGAGATAGGCATTCTGACTGAGACTGTGGTTGGCACAGAGCAGGACCGACAGTCTGACTTAGACTATGTTTGGCATAGAATGGGTTAGACACTCTGTTTGAGACAGTGCTTAGCACAGAGCAGGAGGGGCCATCTGTCTGAGACTGTGGTTGGCACAGAGTGGGAGGGACAGTCTGTCTGAGATTGTTGTTGGCACAGAGCAGGAGGGACAGTCTGACTGCGAATGTGGTTGGCACAGAGCGTGAGGGACAGTCTGTCTGAGACTGTGGTTCACAGAGACCGGGAGGGACAGTCTGTCTGTGATTGTCAATGGCACACAACAGGAGGGACCGTCTGCCTGAGACTGTGGTTGGCACAGAGCGGGAGGAACAGTTTGTCTGAGACTGAAGTTGGCACAGAGTGGGAGGGACAGTCTGTCTGAGACTGTGGTTGGCACAGAGTGGGAGGGACAGTCTGTCTGAGACTGTGTTTGGCACAGAGCGGGAGGAACAGTCTGTCTGAGACTGTTGTTGGCACAGAGCAGGAGGAACAGTTTGTCTGAGACTGCAGTTGGCACAGAGTGGGAGGGACAGTCTGTCTGAGACTGTGTTTGGCACAGAGCGGGAGGAACAGTCTATCTGAGACTGTGATTGGCACAGAGCGGGAGGGACCATCTGTCTCAGACTGTGGTTCGCAGAGAGTGGGAGGGACCGTCTGTCTGTGATTGCGGTTGGCACAGAGCAGGAGGGACCGTCTGTCTGAGACTGTGGTTGGCACAAAATGGGATAGACAGTCTGTTGAAGACTGTGAATGGCACAGAGTGGGATGGACAGTCCATCTGAGACTATGGTTAGAACAGAGCGGGAGGGACAATCTGTCTGAGACTGTGGTTGGCATAGACCGGGAGGGACAGTCTGAATGAGACTGTGGTTGGCACTGAGTGGGAGGGACAGTCCATCTGAGACTGTGGTTGGCACTGAGCAGGAGGGACAGTCTGTCTGAGACTGTGGTTTGCACAAAGCAGGAAGGACAATCTGTCTGAGACTGTGGTTGGCACAGAGCGGGAGGGACAAAACCATCTGAGCCTGTGGTTGGCACAGAGCGGGAGGGACTGTATGTCTGAGACTGTGCTTCACACACAGCAGGAAGGACATTCTGTCCAAGACTTTGGCTGGCACAAAGCAGGAGGTATAGTCTGTCTGAGACTGTGCTTGGCACAGAGTGGGAGGGACAGTCTGTCTGAGACTGTGCTTGGCACAGAGTTGGAGGGAGAGTCTGTTTGAGACTGTAGTTTCCACAGAGCATGAGGGACAGTCCGTCTGAGACTGTGCTTGGCACAGACTGGGAGGGACAATTTGTCTGAGACAGTGGTTGGCACAGAGCAGGAGGGACAGTCCGTCTGAGACTGTGCTTGTCACAGAGCGGGAGTGACACTATGTCTTAGACTGTGGTTGGCACAGAGCGGGAGGGACAATCTGTCTGAGACAGTGGATGGCACAGAGCAGGAGGGACAGTCCGTCTGAGACTGTGGTTGGCACAGAGCGGGAGGGACAGTCTGTCTTAGTCTGTGGTTGGCTCAGAGCGGGATGGGCAGTCTGTCTGAGACTGTGGTTGGCACAGAGCAGGAGGGACAGTCTGACTTAGACTGTGGTTGGCACAGAGTGAGAGGGACAGTCTGTCTGATACTGTGGTTGGCACAGAGCGGGAGGGACCATCTGTCTCAGACTGTGGTTCGCAGAGAGTGGGAGGGACCGTCTGTCTGTGATTGTGGTTGGCACAGAGCAGGAGGGACCGTCTGTCTGAGACTGTGGTTGGCACAAAATGGGATAGACAGTCTGTTGAAGACTGTGAATGGCAAAGAGTGGGATGGACAGTCCATCTGAGACTGTGGTTAGAACAGAGCGGAAGGGACAATCTGCCTGAGACTGTGGTTGGCATAGACCAGGAGGGACAGTCTGACTGAGACTGTGGTTGGCACTGAGTGGGAGGGACAGTCCATCTGAGACTGTGGTTGGCACTGAGCGGGAGGGACAGTCTGTCTGAGACTGTGGTTGGCACTGAGCGGGAGGGACAGTCTGTCTGAGACTGTGGTCGGCACAAAGCAGGAGGGACAATCTGTCTGAGACTGTGGTTGGCACAGAGCGGGAGGGACAAAACCATCTGCGCCTGTGGTTGGCACAGAGCGGGAGGGACTGTATGTCTGAGACTGTGGTTCGCACACAGCAGGAAGGACATTCTGTCCAAGACTTTGGCTGGCACAAAGCAGGAGGTACAGTCTGTCTGAGACTGTGTTTGGCACATAATGTGTTAGACAGTCTGTCTGAGACTGTGCTTGGCACAGAGTGGGAGGGACAGTCTGTCTGAGACTGTGCTTGGCACAGAGTTGGAGGGAGAGTCCGTTTGAGACTGTAGTTTCCACAGAGCATGAGGGACAGTCCGTCTGAGACTGTGGTTGGCACAGACTGGGAGGGAAAATTTGTCTGAGACAGTGGTTGGCACAGAGCAGGAGGGACAGTCCGTCTGAGACTGTGGTTGTCACAGAGCGGGAGTGACACTATGTCTTAGACTGTGGTTGGCACAGAACGGGAGGGACAATCAGTCTGAGACAGTGGTTGGCACAGAGCAGGAGGGACAGTCCGTCTGAGACTGTGGTTGGCACAGAGCGGAAGGGACAGTCTGTCTTAGACTGTGGTTGGCTCAGAGCGGGATGCGCAGTCTGTCTGAGACTGTGGTTGGCACAGAGCAGGAGGGACAGTCTGTCTGATACTGTGGTTGGCACAGAGCGGGAGGGACCATCTGTCTCAGACTGTGGTTCGCAGAGAGTGGGAGGGACCGTCTGTCTGTGATTGCGGTTGGCACAGAGCAGGAGGGACCGTCTGTCTGAGACTGTGGTTGGCACAAAATGGGATAGACAGTCTGTTGAAGACTGTGAATGGCACAGAGTGGGATGGACAGTCCATCTGAGACTGTGGTTAGAACAGAGCGGGAGGGACAATCTGTCTGAGACTGTGGTTGGCATAGACCGGGAGGGACAGTCTGTCTGAGACTGTGGTTGGCACAAAGCAGGAGGGACAATCTGTCTGAGACTGTAGTTGGCACAGAGCGGTAGGGACAAAACCATCTGAGCCTGTGGTTGGCAAAGAGCTGGAGGGACTGTATGTCTGAGACTGTGCTTCGCACACAGCAGGAAGGACATTCTGTCCAAGACTTTGGCTGGCACAAAGCAGGAGGTACAGTCTGTCTGAGACTGTGTTTGGCACAGAATGTGTTAGACAGTCTGCCTGAGACTGTGCTTGGCACAGAGTGGGAGGGACAGTCTGTCTGAGACTGTGGTTGGCACAGAGTGGGAGGGACAGTCTGTCTGATACTGTGGTTGGCACAGAGCGGGAGAGACCATCTGTCTCAGACTGTGGTTCACAGAGCAGGAGGGACAGTCGTCTGAGACTGTGGTTGGCACAGACTGCAGGAGGGACAGTCTGTCTGAGACTGTGGTTGGCACAGTGCAGGATGGGCAGTCTGTCTGAGACTGTGGTTGGCACAGAGCAGGAGGGACAGTCTGTCTTAGTCTGTGGTTGGCATAGAATTGGTTAGACAGTCTGTTTGAGACATTTCATGTCACAGAGCGGGAGTGGGAGTCTGTCTGAGTCTCTGGTTGGCAGAGAATGGGATGAACAGTCTCTCTGAGACTCAGGTTGGCACAGTGCGGGAGGGACAGTCTGTATGAGACTGTGGTTTGCACTGAGCGGGAAGGACTGTCCATCTGAGACTGTGGTTGGCACAGAGCGGGAATGTCAGTCCGTCTGAGACTGTGGTTGGCACAGAGCGGGAGGGACAGTCTGTCTGAGACTGTGGTTCGCACAGAGCGGAAGGGACAGTCTGCCTGAGACGGTGGTTGGCACAGAGCGGGGGGACATTCCGTCTGAGACTGTTGTTGGCACAGAGCCCGAGGGACAGTCTGTCTGAGAATCTGGTTGGCACACAGCAGGAGGGACAGACTGACTGAGATGGTGGTTGGCACAGAATGGGATAGACAGTCTGTTTGAGACTGTGGTTGGCACAGATTGGGAGGGACAGTCCATCTGAGACTGTGGTTGGCACAGAGCGTGAGGGACAGTCTGTCTGAGACTGTGGTTCACAGAGAGTGGCATGGACAGTCTGTCTGTGATTGCGGTTGGCACACAGTAGGAGGGACCGTCTGCCTGAGACTGTGGTTGGGACAGAATGGGATAGGCATTCTGTCTGAGACTGTGGTTGGCACAGAGTGGGAGGGACAGTCTATCTGAGACTGTCATTGGCACAGAGCGGGAGGAACAGTTTTTCTGAGACTGTGGTTGGCACAGAGCGAGAGGGACAGTCTGTCTGAGATGTCATTGGCACAGAGCGGGAGGGACAGTCTAACTGAGATTGCGCTTGGCACACAATGGGATAGACAGTCTGTTGGAGACTGTGAATGGCACAGAGTGGGAGGGACAGTCCGTATGAGACTGCGGTTAGCACAGAGTGGGAGGGACAATCTGTCTGAGACTGTGGTTGGCACTGAGGGGGAAGGACAGTAAATCTGAGACTGTGGTTGGCACTGAGCGGGAAGGACATTCTGTCTGAGACTGTAGTTGGCAAAGAGCGGTAAGGACAGTCTGTCTGAGACTGTTGTTGGCACACAGCAGGAAGGACATTCTGTCCTAGACTTAGGCTGGCACAAAGCAGGAGGGACAGTCTGTCTGAGACTGTGGTTGGCACAGAATGGGATAGTCAGTCTGTCAGAGACTGTGCTTGGCACAGAGTGCGAGGGAAAGTCTGGCTGAGTCTGTGCCAGGCACAGAGTGGGAGGGACAGTCCATCTGAGACTGTGGTTTGCACAGTGCATGAGGGACAGTCCGTCTGAGACTGTGGTTGGCACAGAGCAGGAGGGACAATCTGTCTGATACTGTGGTTGTCACAGAGCCGGAGGGACAGTCCGTCTGAGACTGTGGTTGTCACAGAGCGGGAGGAAGGTCTGTCAGAGACTGTTGTTGGCACACAGCAGGCAGGACATTCTGTCAAAGACTTTGGCGGGCACATAGCAGTAGGGGCAGTCTGTCTGAGGCTGTGGTTGGCACAGAATGGGATAGACAGTCTGTCTGAGACTGTGGTTGGCACAGAGCGGGAGGGACAGTTTGTCTGAGACTTTGTTGGCACAGAGCAGTAATGACAGTCTGTCTGATTCTCTGGTTGGCACAGTGCAGGAGGGACAGACTGACTGAGATGGTGGTTGGCACAGAATGGGATAGACAGTCTGCTGAGACTGTGGTTGGCACAGAGCGGGAGGGACAGTCAATCTGAGACTGTGGTTGGCACAGTATAGGATGAACTGTCTGACTGAGACTGTGGTTGGCACTGAGTGGGAGGGACAGTCTGTCTGAGATCATGGTTATCACAGTGCAGGAGGGATAGTCTGACGGAGACTGTGGTTGGCACAGAATGGGATAGCTAGTCTGTTTGAGATGGTGGTTGGCAGAGAGCGGTAGGGACAGTCCATCTGAGACTGTGATTGGCACAGAGCGGGAGGGGCAGTCTGTCTGAGACTGTGGTTGGCACAGAGTGGGAGGGACAGTTTGTCAGAGACTGTGGTTGGCACAGAGCGGGAGTGACATTACGTCTGAGTCTGTGGTTCACAGAGAGCGGGAGGGACAGTCTGTCTGTGATTGTGGTTGGCACACTGCAGGAGGGACCATCTGTCTGAGACTGTGGTTGGCACAGAATGGGATAGGCATTCTGTCTGAGACTGTGGTTGGCACTGACCAGGAGGAACAGTTTGTCTGAGACTGTAGTTGGCACAGAGTGGGAGGGGCAGTCTTTCTGAGACTGTGGTTGGCACAGAGCGGGCAGAACAGTCAGTCTGAGGCTGTGGTTGGCACAGAGCGGGAGGGACAGTCTGTCTGAGACTGTTGTTGGCACACAGCAGGAAGGACATTCTGTCCAAGGCATTGGCTGGCACCAAGCAGGAGGGACAGTCTGTCTGAGGCTGTGCATGGCACAGGGTGGATGCGACAGTCTGTCTGAGACTGTGGTTGGCACAGAGCTGGAGGGTCAGTCTGTCTGAGACTGTGGTTGGCACAGAGCAGGAGGAACAAACTGTCGGAGACTGTGGTTGGCACTGACCAGGAGGAACAGTTTGTCTGAGACTGTGGTTCACAGAGAGCGGGAGGGACAGTCTGTCTGTGATTGCGGTTGGCACACAGCAGGAGAGACGATACGTCTGAGACTGTGGTTGGCACAGAATGAGATAGGCATTCTGTCTGAGACTGTGGTTGGCACAGAGCAGGAGGGACAGTCTGACTTAGACTATGGTTGGCATAGAATGGGTTAGACACTCTGTTTGAGACAGTGCTTAGCACGGAGCGGGAGGGGCCGTCTGTCTGAGACTGTGGTTGGCACAGAGTGGGAGGGACAGTCTGTCTGAGATTGTTGTTGGCACAGAGCAGGAGGGACAGTCTGACGGCGAATGTGGTTGGCACAGAGCGCGAGGGACAGTCTGTCTGAGACTGTCGTTCACAGAGAGTGAGAGGGACAGTCTGTCTGTGATTGTCGTTGGCACACAGCAGGAGGGACCGTCTGCCTGAGACTGTAGTGGGCACAGAGTGGGAGGGACAGTCTGTCTGAGACTGTGTTTGGCACAGAGCAGGAAGAACAGTCTGTCTGAGAATGTGTTTGGCACAGAGCGGGAGGGACAGTCCGTCTGAGACTGTGGTTGGCACCGAGTGGGATGGACCGTCTGTCTGTGATTACGGTTGGCACAGAGCAGGAAAGACCGTCTGTCTGAGACTGTGGTTGGCACAAAATGGGATAGACAGTCTGTTGAAGACTGTGAATGGCACAGAGTGGGATGGACAGTCCATCTGAGACTGTGGTTAGAACAGAGCGGGAGGGACAATCTGTCTGAGACTGTGGTTGGCATAGACCGGGAGGGACAGTCTGTCTGAGACTGTGGTTGGCACAAAGGAGGAGGGACAATCTGTCTGAGACTGTGGTTGGAACAGAGCGGGAGGGACAAAACCATCTGAGCCTGTGGTTGGCACAGAGCGGGAGGGACCGTATGTCTGAGACTGTGGTTGGCACACAGCAGGAAGGACATTCTGTCCAAGACTTTGGCTGGCACAAAGCAGGAGGTACAGTCTGTCTGAGACTGTATTTGGCACAGAATGGGTTAGACAGTCAGTCTGAGACTGTGCTTGGCACAGAGCGGGAGTGACAGTCTGTCTTAGACTGTGGTTGGCACAGAGTGGGAGGGGCAGTCTGTCTGAGACTGTGTTTGGCACAGAATGGGATAGACAGTCTGTCTGAGACTGTGCTTGGCACAGAGTGGGAGGGACAGTCTGTCTGAGACTTTGCTTGGCTCAGATTTGGAGGGAGAGTCCGTTTGAGACTGTGGTTTGCACAGAGCATGGGGGACAGTCCGTCTGAGACTGTGGTTGGCACAGAGCGGGAGGGACAATCTGTCTGAGACAGTGGTTGGCACAGAGTAGGAGGGACAGTCCGTCAGAGACTTTGGTTGTCACAGAGCGGGAGGGACAGTCTGTCTTAGACTGTGGTTGGCACAGTGCGGGATGGGCAGTCTGTCTGAGACTGTGGTTGGCACAGAGCGGGAGGGACCGTCTGACATAGACTGTGGTTGGCATAGAATTGGTTAGACAGTCTGTTTGAGACATTTCATGTCACAGAGCGGCAGGGGCAGTCTGTCTGATTCTCTGGTTGGCAGAGAATGGGATGAACAGTCTCTCTGAGACTCAGGTTGGCACAGTGCGGGAGGGACAGTCTGTATGAAAATGTGGTTGGCACTGAGCGGGAAGGACTGTCCATCAGAGACTGTGGTTGGCACAGAGCGGGAATGTCAGTCCGTCTGAGACTGTGGTTGGCACAGAGCGGGAGGGACAGTCTGTCTGAGACTGTGGTTCGCACAGAGCGGAAGGGACAGTCTGCCTGAGACAGTGGTTGGCACAGAGCGGGAGGGACAGTCTGTCTGAGATTGTGGAACGCAGAAAGCAGGAGGGACAGTCTGACTCAGACAGCGGTTGGCACAGAATGTGCTAGACAGACTCTTGGAGACTGTGATTGGCACAGAGTGGGAGGGACAGTCTGTCTGAGAATGTTGTTGGCACACAGTAGGAAGGACATTCTGTCCAAGACTTTGGCTGGCACATAGCTGGAGGGAAAGTCTGTATGAGACAGTTGTTGGCACAGAATGGGATAAATAGTCTGTCTGAGACTGTGGGTGGCACAGAGCGGGAGGAACAGACAGTCTGAGATTGCGGTTGGCACAGAGCAGGAGGGACAGTCCGACTGAGACTTTGGTTGGCACAGAATGGTATAGACAGTCTGTTGGAGACTGTGAATGGCACAGAGTGGGAGGGACAGTCCGTCTGAGACTGTGGTTGGCACAGAGCAGGAGGGACAGTCTGTCTGAGACTGTGGTTGGCACTGAGCGGGAGTGACAGTCCATCTGAGACTGTGGTTGTCACTGAGCGCACGGGACAGTCTGTCTGAGACTGTGGTTGGCACAGAGCAGGAGGGACAATCTCTCTGAGACTGTGGTTGGCACAGAGAGGGAGGGACAGTCCGTCTGAGACTGTGGTTGGCACAGAGCAGGAGGGACAGTCTCTCTGAGACTGTTGTTGGCACACAGCAGGAAGGACATTCTGTCCAAGACTTTGGCTCGCACAAAGCAGGAGGGACAGTTTTTCTGAGACTGTGGTTGGCACAGAATGGGATAGACAGTCTGTCTGAGACTGTGCTTGGCACAGAGTTGGACGGACAGTCTGTCTGAGACTGTGGTTGGCAGAGAGTGGGGGGGACAGTCCGTTTGAGACTGTGGTTTGCACAGATCGGGGGGGACAGTCCGTCTGAGATTATGGTTGGCACAGAGAGGGATGGACATTCTGTCTGGGACTGTGGTTGGCACATAGCAGGAGGGACATTCTGACTTATACAATGGTTGGCATAGAATGGGTTAGACAGTCTGAGACAGTGCTTGGCACAGAGCGGGAGGGACAGTCTGTCTGAACTGTGGTTGGCACAGAATAGGATGAACTGTATGTCTGAGACTGTGGTTGGCACACAGCTGGAGGGACAGTCTGTCTGAGATTGTGGTTAGCACAGTGCAGGAGGGACAGTCTGACTGAGACTGTGGTTGGCACAGAATGGGATAGATAGTCTGTTTGAAACTGTGGTTGGCAGAGAGCGGTAGGGACAGTCCGTCTGAGACTGTCGTTGGCACAGAGCGGGAGGGACAGTTTGTCAGAGACTGTGGTTGGCCCAGAGCAGGAGGGACATTCCGTCTGAGACTGTGGTTGGCACTGAGCAGGACGGACAGTCTGTCTGAGACTGTGGTTGGCACTGAGCGTGAGGGACAGTCTGTCTGAGACTGTGGTTCACTGAGAGCGGGTGGGACAGTCTGTTTGTGATTGCGGTTGGCACACAGCAGGAGGGACGATCTGTCTGAGACTGTGGTTGGCACAGAAAGGGATAGGCAATCTGTCAGAGACTGTGGTTGGCACTGACCAGGAGGAACAGTTTGTCTGAGACTATTGTTCACAGAGAGTGGGAGGGACTGTCTGTCTGTGATTGCGGTTGGCACATAGCAGGAGGGACGGTAAGTCTGAGACTGTGGTTGGCACAGAATGGGAAAAGCATTCTGTCTGAGACTGTAGTTGGCACAGAGCAGGAGGGACAGTCTGACTTAGAATATGGTTCGCATAGAATGGGTTAGACAGTCTGTTTGAGACAGTGCTTAGCACAGAGAGGCAGGGGCCGTCTGTCAGAGACTGTCGTTGCCACAGATTGGGAGGGACAGTCTGTCTGAGACTGTAGTTGGCAAAGAGTGGGAGGGACAGTCTGTCTGAGTGTGGTTGGCACAGAGCGGGAGGGACAGTCTGTCTGAGATTGCTGTTGGCACAGAGCAGGAGGGACAGTCTGACTGCGACTGTGGTTGGAACATAGCATGAGGGACAGTCTGTCTGAGACTGTGGTTGGCACAGAGCAGGAGGAACAGTCTGTCTGAGACTGTGTTTGGCACAGAGCGGGAGGAACAGTCTGTCTGAGATTGCGGTAGGCATAGAATGGAATAGACAGTCTGTCTGAGACTGTAGTTGGCACAGAGTGGGAGGGACAGTCTGTCTGAGACTGTGGTTGGCACAGAGTGGGAGGGACCATCTGTCTCAGACTGTGGTTTGCAGAGAGTGGGAGGGACCGTCTGTCTGTGATTGTGTTTGGCACAGAGCAAGAGGGACCATCTGTCTGATACTGTGGTTGGCACAAAATGGGATAGACAGTCTGTTGGAGACTGTGAATGGCACAGAGTGGGACGGACAGTCCGTCTGAGACTGTGGGTAGAACAGAGCGGGAGGGACAATCTGTCTGAGACTGTGGTTGGCATAGACCGGGAGGGACAGTCTGACTGAGACTGTGGTTGGCACTGAGTGGGAGGGACAGTCCATCTGAGACTGTGGTTGGCACTGAGTGGGAGGGACAGTCTGTCTGAGACTGTGGTTGGCACAAAGCAGGAGGGACAATCTGTCTGAGACTGTGGTTGGCACAGAGCGGGAGGGACAAAACCATCTGAGCCTGTGGTTGGCACAGAGCAGGAGGGACTGCATGTCTGAGACTGTGGTTCGCACACAGCAGGAAGGACATTCTGTCCAAGACTTTGGCTGGCACAAAGCAGGAGGTACAGTCTGTCTGAGACTGTGTTTGGCACAGAATGTGATAGACAGACTGTCTGAGACTGTGCTTGGCACAGGGTGGGAGGGACAGTCTGTCTGAGACTGTGCTTGGCACAGAGTTGGAGGGAGAGTCCGTTTGAGACTGTAGTTTGCACAGAGCATGAGGGACAGTCCGTCTGAGACGGTGGTTGGCACAGACCGGGAGGGACAATTTGTCTGAGACAGTGGTTGGCACAGAGCAGGAGGGACAGTCCGTGTGAGACTGTGGTTGTCACAGAGCGGGAGTGACAGTCTGTCTTAGACTGTGGTTGGCACAGCGCGGGAGGGGCAGTCTGTTTGAGACTGTTTGGCACAGAATGGGATAGACAGTCTGTCTGAGACTGTGCTTGGCACAGAGTGGGAGGGACAATCTGTCTGAGACTGTGCTTGGCTCAGAGTTGGAGGGAGAGTCCGTTTGAGACTGTGGTTTGCACAGAGCATGGGGGACAGTCCGTCTGAGACTGTGGTTGGCACAGAGCGGGAGGGACAATCTGTCTGAGACAGTGGTTGGCACAGAGTAGGAGGGACAGTCCGTCAGAGACTTTGGTTGTCACGGAGGGGGAGGGACAGTCTGTCTTAGACTGTGGTTGGCACAGTGCGGGATGGGCAGTCTGTCTGAGACTGTGGTTGGCACAGAGCGGGAGGGACCGTCTGACATAGACTGTGGTTGGCATAGAATTGGTTAGACAGTCTGTTTGAGACATTTCATGTCACAGAGCGGCAGGGGCAGTCTGTCTGATTCTCTGGTTGGCAGAGAATGGGATGAACAGTCTCTCTGAGACTCAGGTTGGCACAGTGCGGGAGGGACAGTCTGTATGAAAATGTGGTTGGCACTGAGCGGGAAGGACTGTCCATCAGAGACTGTGGTTGGCACAGAGCGGGAATGTCAGTCCGTCTGAGACTGTGGTTGGCACAGAGCGGGAGGGACAGTCTGTCTGAGACTGTGGTTCACACAGAGCAGAAGGGACAGTCTGCCTGAGACGGTGGTTGGCACAGAGCGGGAGGGACAGTCTGTCTGAGATTGTGGAATGCAGAGAGCAGGAAGGACAGTCTGACTCAGACAGAGGTTGGCACAGAATGTGCTAGACAGACTCTTGGAGACTGTGATTGGCACAGAGTGGGAGGGACAGTCTGTCTGAGAATGTTGTTGGCACACAGTAGGAAGGACATTCTGTCCAAGACTTTGGCTGGCACATAGCTGGAGGGAAAGTCTGTATGAGACGTTTGTTGGCACAGAATGGGATAAATAGTCTGTCTGAGACTGTGGGTGGCACAGAGCAGGAGGGACAGTCTGACTGAGTCTTAGGTTGGCACAGAATGGTATAGACAGTCTGTTGGAGACTGTGAATGGCACAGAGTGGGAGGGACAGTCCGTCTGAGACTGTGGTTGGCACAGAGCAGGAGGGACAGTCTGTCTGAGACTGTGGTTGGCACTGAGCGGGAGTGACAGTCCATCTGAGACTGTGGTTGTCACTGAGCGTGCGGGACGGTCGGTCTGAGACTGTGGTTGGCACAGAGCAGAAGGGACAATCTGTCTGAGACTGTGGTTGGCATAGACCGGGAGGGACAGTCTGTCTGAGACTGTGGTTGGCACAAAGGAGGAGGGACAATCTGTCTGAGACTGTGGTTGGAACAGAGCGGGAGGGACAAAACCATCTGAGCCTGTGGTTGGCACAGAGCGGGAGGGACCATATGTCTGAGACTGTGGTTGGCACACAGCAGGAAGGACATTCTGTCCAAGACTTTGGTTGGCACAAAGCAGGAGGTACAGTCTGTCTGAGACTGTATTTGGCACAGAATGGGTTAGACAGTCAGTCTGAGACTGTGCTTGGCACAGAGTGGGAGGGACAGTCTGTCTGAGACTGTGCTTGGCACAGAGTTGGAGGGAGAGTCCGTTTGAGACTATAGTTTGCACAGAGCATGAGGGACAGTCCGTCTGAGACGGTGGTTGGCACAGACCGGGAGGGACAATTTGTCTGAGACAGTGGTTGGCACAGAGCAGGAGGGACAGTCCGTCTGAGACTGTGGTTGTCACAGAGCGGGAGTGACAGTCTGTCTTAGACTGTGGTTGGCACAGCGCGGGAGGGGCAGTCTGTTTGAGACTGTTTGGCACAGAATGGGATAGACAGTCTGTCTGAGACTGTGCTTGGCACAGAGTGGGAGGGACAATCTGTCTGAGACTGTGCTTGGCTCAGAGTTGGAGGGAGAGTCCGTTTGAGACTGTGGTTTGCACAGAGCATGGGGGACAGTCCGTCTGAGACTGTGGTTGGCACAGAGCGGGAGGGACAATCTGTCTGAGACAGTGGTTGGCACAGAGTAGGAGGGACAGTCCGTCAGAGACTTTGGTTGTCACAGAGCGGGAGGGACAGTCTGTCTTAGACTGTGGTTGGCACAGTGCGGGATGGGCAGTCTGTCTGAGACTGTGGTTGGCACAGAGCGGGAGGGACCGTCTGACATAGACTGTGGTTGGCATAGAATTGGTTAGACAGTCTGTTTGAGACATTTCATGTCACAGAGCGGCAGGGGCAGTCTGTCTGATTCTCTGGTTGGCAGAGAATGGGATGAACAGTCTCTCTGAGACTCAGGTTGGCACAGTGCGGGAGGGACAGTCTGTATGAAAATGTGGTTGGCACTGAGCGGGAAGGACTGTCCATCAGAGACTGTGGTTGGCACAGAGCGGGAATGTCAGTCCGTCTGAGACTGTGGTTGGCACAGAGCGGGAGGGACAGTCTGTCTGAGACTGTGGTTCACACAGAGCGGAAGGGACAGTCTGCCTGAGATGGTGGTTGGCACAGAGCGGGAGGGACAGTCTGTCTGAGATTGTGGAATGCAGAGAGCAGGAGGGACAGTCTGACTCAGACAGTGGTTGGCACAGAATGGGATAGACAGACTCTTGGAGACTGTGATTGGCACAGAGTGGGAGGGACAGTCTGTCTGAGAATGTTGTTGGCACACAGTAGGAAGGACATTCTGTCCAAGACTTTGGCTGGCACATAGCTGGAGGGAAAGTCTGTATGAGACGGTTGTTGGCACAGAATGGGATAAATAGTCTGTCTGAGACTGTGGGTGGCACAGAGCGGGAGGAACAGACAGTCTGAGATTGTGGTTGGCACAGAGCAGGAGGGACAGTCTGACTGAGTCTTAGGTTGGCACAGAATGGTATAGACAGTCTGTTGGAGACTGTGAATGGCACAGAGTGGGAGGGACAGTCCGTCTGAGACTGTGGTGGGCACAGAGCAGGAGGGACAGTCTGTCTGAGACTGTGGTTGGCACTGAGCGGGAGTGACAGTCCATCTGAGACTGTGGTTGTCACTGAGCATGCGGGACGGTCTGTCTGAGACTGTGGTTGGCACAGAGCAGGAGGGACAATCTGTCTGAGACTGTGGTTGGCACAGAGAGGGAGGGACAGTCCGTCTGAGACTGTGGTTGGCACAGAGCAGGAGGGACAGTCTCTCTGAGACTGTTGTTGGCACACAGCAGGAAGGACATTCTGTCCAAGACTTTGGCTCGCACAAAGCAGGAGGGACAGTTTTTCTGAGACTGTGGTTGGCACAGAATGGGATAGACAGTCTGTCTGAGAATGTTGTTGGCACAGAGCTGGAGGGACAGTCCGTCTGAGACTGTGGTTGGCACAGAGCAGGAGGGACAGTCTCTCTGAGACTGTTGTTGGCACACAGCAGGAAGGACATTCTGTCCAAGACTTTGGCATGCACAAAGCAGGAGCGACAGTTTTTCTGAGACTGTGGTTGACACAGAATGGGATAGACAGTCTGCCTGAGACTGTGCTTGGCACAGAGTTGGACGGACAGACTGGCTGAGACTGTGGTTGGCACAGAGTGGGAGGGACAGTCCGTTTGAGACTGTGGTTTGCGCAGAGTGGGGGGGACAGTCCGTCTGAGACTATGGTTGGCACAGAGAGGGAGGGACATTCTGTCTGAGACTGTGGTTGGCACAGAGCAGGAGTGACATTCTGACTTAGACTATGGTTGGCATAGAATGGGTTAGACAGTCTGTTTGAGACAGTGCTTGGCACAGAGCGGGAGGGACAGTCTGTCTGAACTGTGGTTGGCACAGAATAGGATGAACTGTATGTCTGAGACTGTGGTTGGCACACAGCTGGAGGGACAGTCTGTCTGAGATCGTGGTTAGCACAGTGCAGGAGGGACAGTCTGACTGAGACTGTGGTTGGCACAGAATGGGATAGATAGTCTGTTTGAAACTGTGGTTGGCAGAGGGCGTTAGGGACAGTCCGTCTGAGACTGTGGTTGGCACAGAGCGGGAGGGGCAGTCTGTCTGAGACTGTGGTTGGCACAGAATGGGATAGACAGTCTGTCTGAGAATGTTGTTGGCACAGAGCTGGAGGGACAGTCCGTCTGAGACTGTGGTTGGCATAGAGCAGGAGGGACAGTCTCTCTGAGACTGTTGTTGGCACACAGCAGGAAGGACATTCTGTCCAAGACTTTGGCATGCACAAAGCAGGAGGGACAGTTTTTCTGAGACTGTGGTTGACACAGAATGGGATAGACAGTCTGTCTGAGACTGTGCTTGGCACAGAGTTGGACGGACAGTCTGGCTGAGACTGTGGTTGGCACAGAGTGGGAGGGACAGTCCATTTGAGACTGTGGTTTGCGCAGAGTGGGGGGGACAGTCCGTCTGAGACTATGGTTGGCACAGAGAGGGAGGGACATTCTGTCTGAGACTGTGGTTGGCACAGAGCAGGAGTGACATTCTGACTTAGACTATGGTTGGCATAGAAAGGGTTAGACAGTCTGTTTGAGACAGTGCTTGGCACAGAGCGGGAGGGACAGTCTGTCTGAACTGTGGTTGGCACAGAATAGGATGAACTGTATGTCTGAGACTGTGGTTGGCACACAGCTGGAGGGACAGTCTGTCTGAGATCGTGGTTAGCACAGTGCAGGAGGGACAGTCTGACTGAGACTGTGGTTGGCACAGAATGGGATAGATAGTCTGTTTGAAACTGTGGTTGGCAGAGGGCGTTAGGGACAGTCCGTCTGAGACTGTGGTTGGCACAGAGCAGGAGGGACAGTTTGTCAGAGACTGTGGTTGGCCCAGAGTGGGAGGGACATTCCGTCTGAGACTGTGGTTGGCACTGAGCGGGACGGACAATCTGTCTGAGACTGTGGTTCACTGAGAGCGGGTGGGACAGTCTGTTTGTGATTGCGGTTGGCACACAGCAGGAGGGACGATCTGTCTGAGACTGTGGTTGGCACAGAAAGGGATAGGCAATCTGTCGGAGACTGTGGTTGGCACTGACCAGGAGGAACAGTTTGTCTGAGACTGTGGTTCACAGAGAGTGGGAGGGACAGTCTGTCTGTGATTGCTGTTGGCACATAGCAGGAGGGACGATAAGTCTGAGACTGTGGTTGGCACAGAATGGGATAGGAATTCTGTCTGAGACTGTAGTTGGCACAGAGCAGGAGGGACAGTCTGACTTAGAATATGGTTGGCATAGAATGGGTTAGACAGTCCGTTTGAGACAGTGCTTAGCACAGAGCGGCTGGGGCCGTCTGTCAGAGACTGTCGTTGCCACAGATTGGGAGGGACAGTCTGTCTGAGACTGTAGTTGGCAAAGAGTGGGAGGGACAGTCCGTCTGAGTGTGGTTGGCACAGAGCGGGAGGGACAGTCCGTCTGAGATTGCTGTTGGTACAGAGCAGGAGGGACAGTCTGACTGCGACTGTGGTTGGCACAGAGCGTGAGGGACAGTCTGTCTGAGACTGTGGTTGGCACAGAGCAGGAGGAACAGTCTGTCTGAGACTGTGTTTGGCACAGAGCGGGAGGGACAGTCTGTCTGAGACTGTGGTTGTCACAGAGCGGGAGTGACAGTCTGTCTTAGACTGTGGTTGGCACAGAGTGGGAGAGGCAGTCTGTCTGAGACTGTGTTTGGCACAGAATGGGATAGACAGTCTGTCTGAGACTGTGCTTGGCACAGAGTTGGAGGGACAGTCTGTCTGAGACTTTGCTTGGCTCAGATTTGGAGGGAGAGTCCGTTTGAGACTGTCGTTTGCACAGAGCATAGGGGGACAGTCCGTCTGAGACTGTGGTTGGCACAGAGCGGGAGGGACAATCTGTCTGAGACAGTGGTTGGAACAGAGTAGGAGGGACAGTCCATCAGAGACTGTGGTTGGCACAGAGCAGGAGGGACAGTCTGTCTTAGACTGTGGTTGGCACAGAGTGGGATGGGCAGTCTGTCTGAGACTGAGTTTGGCACAGAGCAGGAGGGACAGGCTTACTTAGACTGTGGTTGGCATAGAATTGGTTAGACAGTCTGTTAGAGACATTTCATGTCACAGAGCGGCAGGGGCAGTCTGTCTGAGTCTCTGGTTGGTAGAGAATGGGATGAACAGTCTCTCTGAGACTAAGGTTGGCACAGTGCGGGAGGGACAGTCTGTATGAGACTGTGTTTGGCACTGAGCGGGAAGGACTGTCCATCTGAGACTGTGGTTGGCACAGAGCGGGAATGTCAGTCCGTCTGAGACTGTGGTTGGCACAGAGCGGGAGGGACAGTCTGTCTGAGACTGTGATTCGCACAGAGCGGAAGGGACAGTCTGCCTGAGACAGTGGTTGGCACAGAGCGGGAGGGACAGTCTGTCTGAGATTGTGGAACGCAGAAAGCAGGAGGGACAGTCTGACTCAGACAGCGGTTGGCACAGAATGTGCTAGACAGACTCTTGGAGACTGTGATTGGCACAGAGTGGGAGGGACAGTCTGTCTGAGAATGTTGTTGGCACACAGTAGGAAGGACATTCTGTCCAAGACTTTGGCTGGCACATAGCTGGAGAGAAAGTCTGTATGAGACGGTTGTTGGCACAGAATGGGATAAATAGTCTGTCTGAGACTGTGGGTGGCACAGAGCGGGAGGAACAGACAGTCTGAGATTGCGGTTGGCACAGAGCAGGAGGGACAGTCTGACTGAGACTTTGGTTGGCACAGAATGGTATAGACAGTCTGTTGGAGACTGTGAATGGCACAGAGTGGGAGGGACAGTCCGTCTGAGACTGTGATTGGCACAGAGCAGGAGGGACAGTCTCTCTGAGACTGTTGTTGGCACACAGCAGGAAGGACATTCTGTCCAAGACTTTGGCTGGCACAAAGCAGGAGGGACAGTTTTTCTGAGACTGTGGTTGGCACAGAATGGGATAGACAGTCTGTCTGAGACTGTGCTTGGCACAGAGTTGGACGGACAGTCTGTCTGAGACTGTGGTTGGCACAGAGTGGGAGGGACAGTCCGTTTGAGACTGTGGTTTGCACAGATCGGGGGGGACAGTCCGTCTGAGATTATGGTTGGCACAGAGAGGGATGGACATTCTGTCTTGGACTGTGGTTGGCACAGAGCAGGAGGGACATTCTGACTTATACAATGGTTGGCATAGAATGGGTTAGACAGTCTGAGACAGTGCTTGGCACAGAGCGGGAGGGACAGTCTGTCTGAACTGTGGTTGGCACAGAATAGGATGAACTGTATGTCTGAGACTGTGGTTGGCACACAGCTGGAGGGACAGTCTGTCTGAGATCGTGGTTAGCACAGTGCAGGAGGGACAGTCTGACTGAGACTGTGGTTGGCACAGAATGGGATAGATAGTCTGTTTGAAACTGTGGTTGGCAGAGAGCGGTAGGGACAGTCCGTCTGAGACTGTGGTTGGCACAGAGCGGGAGTTACAGTTTGTCAGAGACTGTGGTTGGCCCAGAGCAGGAGGGACATTCCGTCTGAGACTGTGGTTGGCACTGAGCAGGACGGACAGTCTGTCTGAGACTGTGGTTGGCACTGAGCGTGAGGGACAGTCTGTCTGAGACTGTGGTTCACTGAGAGCGGGTGGGACAGTCTGTTTGTGATTGCGGTTGGCACACAGCAGGAGGGACGATCTGTCTGAGACTGTGGTTGGCACAGAAAGGGATAGGCAATCTGTCGGAGACTGTGGTTGGCACTGACCAGGAGGAACAGTTTGTCTGAGACTATGGTTCACAGAGAGTGGGAGGGACTGTCTGTCTGTGATTGCGGTTGGCACATAGCAGGAGGGACGGTAAGTCTGAGACTGTGGTTGGCACAGAATGGGAAAAGCATTCTGTCTGGACTGTAGTTGGCACAGAGCAGGAGGGACAGTCTGACTTAGAATATGGTTCGCATAGAATGGGTTAGACAGTCTGTTTGAGACAGTGCTTAGCACAGAGAGGCAGGGGCCGTCTGTCAGAGACTGTCATTGCCACAGATTGGGAGGGACAGTCTGTCTGAGACTGTAGTTGGCAAAGAGTGGGAGGGACAGTCTGTCTGAGTGTGGTTGGCACAGAGCGGGAGGGACAGTCTGTCTGAGATTGCTGTTGGCACAGAGCAGGAGGGACAGTCTGACTGCGACTGTGGTTGGAACAGAGCATGAGGGACAGTCTGTCTGAGACTGTGGTTGGCACAGAGCAGGAGGAACAGTCTGTCTGAGACTGTGTTTGGCACAGAGCGGGAGGGAGAGTCTGTCTGAGATTGCGGTAGGCATAGAATGGAATAGACAGTCTGTCTGAGACTGTAGTTGGCACAGAGTGGGAGGGACAGTCTGTCTGAGACTGTGGTTGGCACAGAGTGGGAGGGACCATCTGTCTCAGACTGTGGTTTGCAGAGAGTGGGAGGGACCGTCTGTCTGTGATTGCGTTTGGCACAGAGCAAGAGGGACCATCTGTCTGATACTGTGGTTGGCACAAAATGGGATAGACAGTCTGTTGGAGACTGTGAATGGCACAGAGTGGGACGGACAGTCCGTCTGAGACTGTGGGTAGAACAGAGCGGGAGGGACAATCTGTCTGAGACTGTGGTTGGCGTGGACCGGGAGGGACAGTCTGACTGAGACTGTGGTTGGCACTGAGAAGGAAGGACAGTCCATCTGAGACTGTGGTTGGCACTGAGCTGGAGGGAAAGTCTGTCTGAGACTGTGGTTGGCACAGAGCGGAAGGGACAGTCTTCCTGAGATGGTGGTTGGCACTGAGCGGGAGGGACAGTCTGTCTGATATTGTGGAATGCAGAGCTCAAGAGGGACAGTCTGACTTAGACAGTGGTTGGCACAGAATGTGATAGACAGACTCTTGGAGACTGTGATTGGCACAGAGCAGGAGGGACAGACTGTCTGAGAATGTTGTTGGCACACAGTAGGAAGGACATTCTGTCCAAGACTTTGGCTGCCACATAGCTGGAGGGACAGTCTGTATGAGATGGTTCTTGGCACCGAATGGGATAGACAGTCTGTCTGAGACTATGCTTGGCACAGAGTGGGAGGGACAGTCTGTCTGAGACTGTGCTTGGCACAGAGTTGGAGGGAGAGTCCGTTTGAGACTGTGGTTGGCACAGAGCATGAGGGACAGTCCATCTGAGACGGTGGTTGGCACAGAGCAGGAGGGACAATCTGTCTGAGATGTGGTTGGCACAGAGCAGGAGGGACAGTCTGTCTGAGACTGTGGTTATCACAGAGCGGGAGGGACAGTCTGACTGAGACTGTGGTTGGCACTGAGTGGGAGGGACAGTCCATCTGAGATTGTGGTTGGCACTGAGTGGGAGGGACAGTCCATCTGAGACTGTGGTTGGCACTGAGCGGGAGGGACAGACTGTCTGAGACTGTGGTTGGCACAAAGGAGGGACAATCTGTCTGAGACTGTGGTTGGCACAGAGCGGGAGGGACAGGCCATCTGAGACAGTGGTTGGCACAGAGCGGGAGGGACTGTATGTCTGAGACTGTGGTTGGCACACAGCAGGAAGGACATTCTGTCCAAGACTTTGGCTGGCACAAAGCAGGAGGTACAGTCTGTCTGAGACTGTGGTTGGCACCGAATGGGATAGACAGTCTGTCTGAGACTGTGCTTGGCACAGAGTGGGAGGGAAAGTCTGTCTGAGACTGTGCTTGGCACAGAGTTGGAGGGAGAGTCTGTTTGAGACTGTGGTTTGCACAGAGCATGAGGGACAGTCCGTCTGAGACTGTGGTTGGCACAGAGCGGGAGGGACAATCTGTCTGAGACAGTGGTTGGCACAGAGCAGGAACGACAGTCTGACTTAGACTGTGGTTGGCATAGAATTGGGTAGACAGTCTGTTTGAGACATTTCATGTCACTGAGCGGGAGGGGCAGTCTGTCTGAGTCTCTGGTTGGCAGAGAATGGGATGAACAGTTTCTCTTAGACTCAGGTTGGCACAGAGCGGGAGGGACAGTCTGTATGAGACTGTGGTTGGCACTGAGCAGGAAGGACAGTCCATCTGAGACTGTTGTTGGCACAGAGTGGGAGTGTCAGTCCATCTGAGACTGTGGTTGGCACAGAGCGGGGGGGACAGTCTGTCTGAGACTGTGGTTCGCACACAGCAGGAAGGACATTCTGTCCAAGACTTTGGCTGGCACAGAGCAGGAGGTACAGTCTGTCTGAGACTGTGGTTGGCACAGAATGGGATAGACAGTCTGTCTGAGACTGTGCTTGGCACAGAGTGGGAGGGACAGTCTGTCTGAGACTGTGCTTGGCACAGAGTTGGAGGGAGAGTCCGTTTGAGACTGAGGTTTGCACAGAGCATGGGGGAAAGTCCGTCTGAGACTGTGGTTGGCACAGAGCGGGAGGGACAATCTGTCTGAGACAATGGTTGTCACAGAGCAGGAGGGACAGTCCATCTGAGACTGTGGTTGTCACAGAGCGGGAGGGACAGTCTGTCTTAGACTGTGGTTGGCACAGAGCGGGATGGGCAGTCTGTCTGAGACTGTGGTTGGCACAGAGCGGGAGGGACAGTCTGACTTAGACTGTGGTTGGCATAGAATTGGTTAGACAGTCTGTTTGAGACATTTCATATCACAGAGCGGGAGGGGCAGTCTGTCTGAGTCTCTGGTTGGCTAAGAATGGGATGAACAGTTTCTCTTAGACTCAGGTTGGCAAAGTGCGGGAGGGACAGTCTGTACGAGACGGTGGTTGGCACTGAGAAGGAAGGACAGTCCATCTGAGACTGTGGTTGGCACAGAGCTGGAGAGAAAGTCTGTCTGAGACTGTGGTTGGCACAGAGCAGAAGGGACAGTCTGCCTGAGATGGTGGTTGGCACTGAGCGGGAGGGACAGTCTGTCTGATATTGTGGAATGCAGAGCTCAAGAGGGACAGTCTGACTTAGACAGTGGTTGGCACAGAATGTGATAGACAGACTCTTGGAGACTGTGATTGGCACAGAGCAGGAGGGACAGTCTGTCTGAGAATGTTGTTGGCACACAGTAGGAAGGACATTCTGTCCAAGACTTTGGCTGCCACATAGCTGGAGGGACAGTCTGTATGAGATGGTTGTTGGCACCGAATGAGATAGACAGTCTGTCTGAGACTGTGCTTGGCACAGAGTGGGAGGGACAGTCTGTCTGAGACTGTGCTTGGCACAGAGTTGGAGGGAGAGTCCGTTTGAGACTGTGGTTGGCACAGAGCATGAGGGACAGTCCGTCTGAGACTGTGGTTGGCACAGAGCAGGAGGGACAATCTGTCTGAGACAGTGGTTGGCACAGAGCAGGAGGGACAGTCTGTCTGAGACTGTGGTTCTCACAGAGCGGGAGGGACAGTCTGTCTTAGACTGTGGTTGGCACAGAGCGGGATGGGCAGTCTGTCTGATACTGTGGTTGGCACAGAGCAGGAGGGACAGTCTGACTTAGACTGTGGTTGGCATAGAATAGGTTAGACAGTCTGTTTGAGACATTTCATGTCACAGAGTGGGAGGGGCAGTCTGTCTGAGTCTCTGGTTGGCAGAGAATGGGATGAACAGTTTCTCTGAGACTCAGGTTGGCACAGTGCGGGAGGGACAGTCTGTATGAGACTGTGGTTGGCAATGAGCAGGAAGGACAGTCCATCTGAGACTGTGGTTGGCACAGAGTGGGAGTGTCAGTCCGTCTGAGACTGTGGTTGGCACAGAGCGGGAGGGACAGTCTGTCTGAGACTGTGCTTGGCACAGAGCGGAAGGGACAGTCTGCCTGAGATGGTGGTTGGCACTGAGCGGGAGGGACAGTCTGTCTGAGATTGTGGAATGCAGAGCGCAGGAGGGACAGGCTGACTTAGACAGTGGTTGGCACAGAATGTGATAGACAGACTCTTGGAGACTGTGATTGGCACAGAGAGGGAGGGACAGTCTGTCTGAGAATGTTGTTGGCACACTGTAGGTAGGACATTCTGTCCAAGACTTTGGCTGCCACATAGCTGGAGGGACAGTCTGTATGAGACAGTTGTTGGCACAGAATGGGATAAACAGTCTGTCTTAGACTGTGGGTGGCAGAGAGCGGGAGGAACAGTCTGTGTGATATTGCGGTTGGCACAGAGCAGGAGGGAAAATCTGACTGAGACTTTGGTTGGCACAGAATACTATAGACAGTCTGTTGGAGACTGTGAATGGCACAGAGTGGGAGGGACAGTCCGTCTGAGACTGTGGTTGGCACAGAGCAGGAGGGACAGTCTGTCTGAGACTGTGGATGGCACTGAGCAGGAGGGACAGTCCATCTGAGACTGTGGTTGTCACTGAGCGGGCGGAGCAGTCTGTCTGAGACTGTGGTTTGCACAGAGCAGGAGAAACAATCTGTCTGAGACTGTGGTTGGCACAGAGCAGGAGGGACAATCTCTCTGAGACTGTTGTTGGCACACAGCAGGAAGGACATTCTGTCCAAGACTGTGGTTAGCACAAAGCAGGAGGGACAGTTTTTCTGAGACTGTGGTTGGCACAGAATGGGATAGACAGTCTGTCTGAGACTGTGGTTGGCACAGAGTGGAAGGGACAGTCCGTTTGAGACTGTGGTTTGCACAGATCGGGGGTGACAGTCCGTCTGAGACTATGGTTGGCACAGAGTTGGAGGGAGAGTCCGCTTGAGACTGTGGTTTGCACAGAGCATGAGGGACAGTCCGTCTGAGACTGTGGTTGGCACAGAGCAGGAGGGACAATCTGTCTGAGACAGTGTTTGGCACAGAGCAGAAGGGACAGTCCGTCTTAGACTGTGTTTGTCACAGAGCGGGAGGGACAGTCTGTCTTAGACTGTGGTTGGCACAGAGCGGGAGGGACAGTCTGACCTAAACTGTGGTTGGCATAGAATTGTTTAGACTGTCTGTTTGAGACATTTCATGTCACAGAGCGGGAGGGGCAGTCTGTCTGAGTCTCTGGTTGGCAGAGAATGGGATGAACAGTTTCTCTGAGACTCAGGTTGGCACAGTGCGGGAGGGACAGTCTGTATGAGACTGTGGTTGGCACTGAGCAGGAAGGACAGTCCATCTGAGACTGTGGTTGGCACAGAGTGGGAGGTTCCGTCCGTCTGAGACTGTGGTTGGCACAGAGCGGGAGGGAGAGTCTGTCTGAGACTGTGCTTGGCACAGAGCAGAAGGGACAGTCTGCCTGAGATGGTGGTTGGCACTGAGCGGGAGGGACAGTCTGTCTGAGACTGTGCTTGGCACAGAGTGGGAGGGACAGTCTGTCTGAGACTGTGCTTGGCACAGAGTTGGAGGGACAGTCCGTTTGAGACTGTGGTTTGCACAGAGCATGAGGGACAGTCTGTCTGAGACTGTGGTTGGCACAGAGCAGGAGGGACAATCTGTCTGAGACAGTGGTTGGCACAGAGCAGGAGGGACAGTCCGTCTGAGACTGTGGTTGTCACAGAGCGGGAGGGACAGTCTTTCTTAGATTGTGGTTGGCACAGAGCGGGATGGGCAGTCTGTCTGAGACTGTGGTTGGCACAGAGCAGGAGGGACAGTCTGACTTAGACTGTGGTTGGCAAAGAATTGGTTAGACAGTCTGTTTGAGACATTTCATGTCACAGAGCGGGAGGGGCAGTCTGTCTGACTCTCTGGTTGGCAGAGAATGGGATGAACAGTTTCTCTGAGACTCAGGTTGGCACAGTGCGGGAGGGACAGTCTGTATGAGACTGTGGTTGGCACTGAGCAGGAAGGACAGTCCATCTGAGACTGTGGTTGGCACAGAGTGGGAGTGTCAGTCCATCTGAGACTGTGGTTGGCACAGAGTGGGAGGGACAGTCTGTCTGAGACTGTGCTTGGCACAGAGCGGAAGGGACAGTCTGCCTGAGATGGTGGTTGGCACTGAGCGGGAGGGACAGTCTGTCTGAGATTGTGGAATGCAGAGTGCAGGAGGGACAGTCTGACTTAGACAGTGGTTGGCACAGAATGTGATAGACAGACTCTTGGAGACTGTGATTGGCACAGAGAGGGAGGGACAGTCTGTCTGAGAATGTTGTTGGCACACAGTAGGAAGGACATTCTGTCCAAGACTTTGGCTGCCAAATAGCTGGAGGGACAGTCTGTATGAGACGGTTGTTTGCACCGAATGGGATAAACAGTCTGTCTGAGACTGTGGGTGGCAGAGAGCGGGAGAAACAGTCTGTCTGATATTGCCATTGGCACAGAGCAGGAGGGACAATCTGACTGAGACTTTGGTTGGCACATAATACTATAGACAGTCTGTTGGAGACTGTGAATGGCACAGAGTGGGAGGGACAGTCCGTCTGAGACTGTGGTTGGCACAGAGCAGGAGGGACAGTCTGTCTGAGACTGGTTGGCACTGAGCGGGAGGGACAGTCCATCTGAGACTGTGGTTGTCACTGAGCGGGCGGGGCAGTCTGTCTTAGACTGTGGTTTGCACAGAGCAGGAGAAACAATCTGTCTGAGACTGTGGTTGGCACAGAGCAGGAGGGACAGTCTCTCTGAGACTGTTGTTGGCACACAGCAGGAAGGACATTCTGTCCAAGACTGTAGTTGGCACAAAGCAGGAGGGACAGTTTTTCTGAGTGTGGTTGGCACAGAATGTGATAGACAGTCTGTCTGAGACTGTGGTTGGCACAGAGTGCGAGGGACAATCCGTTTGAGACTGTGGTTTGCACAGAGCGGGGGTGACAGTCCGTCTGAGACAATGGTTGGCACAGTGGGGGAGGGACATTCTGTCTGAGACTGTGGTTGGCACAGAGCAGGAGGGACATTCTGACTCAGACTATGGTTGGCATAGAATGGGATAGAAATACTGTTGGAAACTGTGATTGGCATAGAGCAGGAGGGACAATCTGTCTGAGACTGTGGTTGGCACAGAGCGGCAGCGACAGTCTGTCTTAGACTATGGTTGGCACTGAGCGGGAGGGACAGTCCATCTGAGACTGTGGTTGTCACTGAGCATGCGGGACAGTCCATCTGAGACTGTGGTTGGCACAGAGCAGGAGGGACAATCTGTCTGAGACTGTAGTTGGCACAGAGCAGTCGGGAAAGTCCGTCTGAGACTGTGGTTGGCACAGAGCAGGAGGGACAATCTCTCTGAGACTGTTGTTGGCACACAGCAGGAAGGACATTCTGTCCAAGACTTTGGCTGGCACAAAGCAGGAGGGACAGTTTTCTGAGACTGTGGTTGGCACAGAATGGGATAGACAGTCTGTCTGAGACTGTGCTTGGCACAGAGTGGGAGGGACAGTCTGTCTGAGACTGTGGTTGGCACAGAGTGGGAGGAACAGTCCGTTTGAGACTGTGGTTTGCACAGAGCTGGGGGGACAGTCCATCTGAGACTGTGGTAGGCACAGAGAGGGAGGGACATTCTGTCTGAGACTGTGGTTGGCACAAAGCAGGAGAGACATTCTGACTTAGACTATGGTTGGCATAGAATGGGTTATACAGTCTGTTTGAGACAGTGCTTGGCACAGAGTGGGATGGACAGTCTGTCTGAGACTGTGGTTGGCACAGAATAGGATGAACTTTATGTCTGAGACTGTGGTTGGCACAGAGCGGGAGGGACAGTCTGTCTGAGATTGTGGTTAGCACAGTGCAGGAGGGACATTCCGTCTGAGACTGTGGTTGGCACTGAGCGGGACGGACAGTCTGTCTGAGACTGTGGTTGGCACTGAGCGTGAGTGACAGTCTGTCTGAGACTGTGGTTCACTGAGAGCGGGTGGGACAGTCTGTTTGTGATTGCGGTTGGCACACAGCAGGAGGGACGATCTGTCTGAGACTGTGGTTGGCACAGAAAGGGATAGGCATTCTGTCTGAGACTGAGGTTGGCACAGAGCAGTAGAGACAGTCTGACTTAGACTATGGTTGGCATAGAATGGGTTAGACAGTCTGTTTGAGACAGTGCTTAGCACAGAGCAGGAGGGGCCGTCCGTCTGAGACTGTGGTTGGCACACAGTGGGAGGGACAGTCTGTCTGAAACTGTGGTTGGCACAGCGTGAGAGGGACAGTCTGTCTGAGTGTGGTTGGCACAGTGCGGGAGGGACAGTCTGTCTGAGTTTGCTGCTGGCAAAGAGCAGGAGGGACATTCTGACTGCGACTGTGGTTGGCACAGAGCGTGAGGGACAGTCTATCTGAGACTGTGGTTCACAGAGAGCGGGCGGGACAGTCTGTCTGTGATTGTGGTTGGCACACAGCAGGAGGGACCGTCTGTCTGAGACTATGGTTGGCACAGAGCGGGAGGAACAGTCTGTCTGAGACTGTGTTTGGCACAGAGTGGGAGGAACATTCTGTCTGAGACTGTGCTTGGCACAGAGCGGAAGGGACAGTCTGCCTGAGATGGTGGTTGGCACTGAGCGGGAGGGACAGTCTGTCTGATATTGTGGTTTGCAGAGCACAGGAGGGACAGTCTGACTTAGACAGTGGTTGGCACAGAATGTGATAGACAGACTCTTGGAGACTGTGATTGGCACAGAGTGGGAGGGACAGTCTGTCTGAGAATGTTGTTGGCAAACAGTAGGAAGGACATTCTGTCCAAGACTTGGCTGCCACATAGCTGGAGGGATAGTCTGTATGAGATGGTTGTTGGCACAGAATGGGATAGACAGTCTGTCTGAGACTGTGCTTGGCACAGAGTGGGAGGGACAGTCTGTCTGAGACTGTGCATGGCACAGAGTTGGAGGGACAGTCCGTTTGAGACTGTGGTTTGCACAGAGCATGAGGGACAGTCCGTCTGAGACTGTGGTTGGCACAGAGCAGGAGGGACAATCTGTCTGAGACAGTGGTTGGCACAGAGCAGGAGGGACAGTCCGTCTGAGACTGTGGTTGTCACAGAGCGGGAGGGACAGTCTGTCTTAGACTGTGGTTGGCACAGAGCGGGATGGGCAGTCTGTCTGAGACTGTGGTTGGCACAGAGCTGGAGGGACAGTCTGACTTAGACTGTGGTTGGCAAAGAATTGGTTAGACAGTCTGTTTGAGACATTTCATGTCACAGAGCGGGAGGGGCAGTCTGACTCTCTGGTTGGCAGAGAATGGGATGAACAGTTTCTCTGAGACAAAGGTTGGCACAGTGCGGGAGGGACAGTCTGTATGAGACTGTGGTTGGCACTGAGCAGGAAGGACAGTCCATCTGAGACTGTGGTTGGCACAGAGTGGGAGTGTCAGTCCGTCTGAGACTGTGGTTGGCACAGAGTGGGAGGGACAGTCTGTCTGAGACTGTGCTTGGCACAGAGCGGAAGGGACAGTCTGCCTGAGATGGTGGTTGGCACTGAGCGGGAGGGACAGTCTGTCTGAGATTGTGGAATGCAGAGTGCAGGAGGGACAGTCTGACTTAGACAGTGGTTGGCACAGAATGTGATAGACAGACTCTTGGAGACTGTGATTGGCACAGAGAGGGAGGGACAGTCTGTCTGAGAATGTTGTTGGCACACAGTAGGAAGGACATTCTGTCCAAGACTTTGGCTGCCAAATAGCTGGAGGGACAGTCTGTATGAGACGGTTGTTTGCACCGAATGGGATAAACAGTCTGTCTGAGACTGTGGGTGGCAGAGAGCGGGAGAAACAGTCTGTCTGATATTGCCATTGGCACAGAGCAGGAGGGACAATCTGACTGAGACTTTGGTTGGCACGGAATGGTATAGACAGTCTGTTGGAGACTGTGAATGGCACAGAGTGGGAGGGACAGTCCGTTTGAGACTGTGGTTGGCACAGAGCAGGAGGGACAGTCTGTCTGAGACTGTGGTTGGCACTGAGCGGGAGGGACAGTCCATCTGAGACTGTGGTTGTCACTGAGTGGGCGGGGCAGTCTGTCTTAGACTGTGGTTTGCACAGAGCAGGAGAAACAATCTGTCTGAGACTGTGGTTGGCACAGAGCAGGAGGGACAGTCTCTCTGAGACTGCTGTTGGCACACAGCAGGAAGGACATTCTGTCCAAGACTGTAGTTGGCACAAAGCAGGAGGGACAGTTTTTCTGAGAGTGTGGTTGGCACAGAATGTGATAGACAGTCTGTCTGAGACTGTGGTTGGCACAGAGTGCGAGGGCAATCCGTTTCAGACTGTGGTTTGCACAGAGCGGGGGTGACAGTCCATCTGAGACTATGGTTGGCACAGTGGGGGAGGGACATTCTGTCTGAGACTGTGGTTGGCACAGAGTGGGAGGGACAGTCTGTCTGAGACTGTGCTTGGCACAGAGTTGGAGGGATAGTCTGTTTGAGACTGTGGTTGGCACAGAATGGTATAGACAGTCTGTTGGAGACTGTGAATGGCACAGAGCAGGAGGGACAGGCTGTCTGAGACTGTGGTTGGCACTGAGCAGGAGAAACAATCTGTTTGAGACTGTGCTTGGCACAGAGCAGGAGCGACAGTCTCTCTGAGACTGTTGTTGGCACACAGCCTGAAGGACATTCTGTCCAAGACTGTGGTTGGCACAAAGCAGGAGGGACAGTTTTTCTGAGACTGTGGTTGGCACAGAATGGGATAGACAGTCTGTCTGAGACTGTGGTTGGCACAGAGTGGGAGGGACAGTCCGTTTGAGACTGTGGTTTGCACAGAGCGGGGGTGACAGTCCGTCTGAGACTATGGTTGGCACAGTGTGGGAGGGACATTCTGTCTGAGACTGTGGTTGGCACAGAGCAGGAGGGACATTCTGACTCAGACTATGGTTGGCATAGAATGGGATAGAAATACTGTTGGAGACTGTGATTGGCATAGAGCAGGAGGGACAATCTGTCTGAGACTGTGGTTGCCACAGAGCGGGAGGAACAGTCTGTCTGAGACTGTGTTTGGCACAGAGCGGGAGGAACAGTCTGTCTGAGACTGTGGTTGTCACAGAGCAGGAGGGACAGTCTGTCTGAGATTGCGGTTGGCACAGAATGGGATAGACAGTCTGTCTGAGACCGTGGTTGGCACAGAGTGGGAGTGACTGTCTGAGACTGTGGTTGGCACAGAGCGGGAGGAACCATCTGTCTCAGACTGTGGTTCGCGGAGAGTGGGAGGGACCGTCTGTCTGTGATTACGGTTGGCACAGAGCAGGAGGAACCGTCTGTCTGAGACTGTGGTTGGCACAAAATGGGATAGACAGTCTGTTGGAGACTGTGAATGGCACAGAGTGCGATGGACAGTCCGTCTGAGACTGTGGTTAGAACAGAGCGGGAGGGACAGTCTGACTGAGACTGTGGTTGGCACTGAGTGGGAGGGACATTCCATCTGAGACTGTGGTTGGCACTGAGTGGGAGGGACAGTCTGTCTGAGACTGTGGTTGGCACAGAGCGGAAGGGACAGTCTGCCTGAGATGGTGGTTGGCACTGAGCGGGAGGGAGAGTCTGTCTGATATTGTGGAATGCAGAGCACAGGAGGGACAGTCTGACTTAGACAGTGGTTGGCACAGAATGTGATAGACAGACTCTTGGAGACTGTGATTGGCACAGAGCAGGAGGGACAGTCTGTCTGAGAATGTTGTTGGCACACAGTAGGAAGGACATTCTGTCCAAGACTTGGCTGCCACATAGCTGGAGGGATAGTCTGTATGAGATGGTTGTTGGCACCGAATGGGATAGACAGTCTGTCTGAGACTGTGCTTGGCACAGAGTGGGAGGGACAGTCTGCCTGAGATGGTGGTTGGCACTGAGCGGGAGGGACAGTCTGTCTGATATTGTGGAATGCAGAGCACAGGAGGGACAGTCTGACTTAGACAGTGGTTGGCACAGAATGTGATAGACAGACTCTTGGAGACTGTGATTGGCACAGAGCAGGAGGGACAGTCTGTCTGAGAATGTTGTTGGCACACAGTGGAAGGACATTCTGTCCAAGACTTGGCTGCCACATAGCTGGAGGGATAGTCTGTATGAGATGGTTGTTGGCACCGAATGGGATAGACAGTCTGTCTGAGACTGTGCTTGGCACAGAGTGGGAGGGACAGTCTGTCTGAGACTGTGCTTGGCACAGAGTTGGAGGGAGAGTCCGTTTGAGACTGTGGTTTGCACAGAGCATGAGGGACAGTCCGTCTGAGACTGTGGTTGGCACAGAGCAGGAGGGACAATCTGTCTGAGACAGTGGTTGGCACAGAGCAGGAGGGACAGTCCGTCTGAGACTGTGGTTGTCACAGAGCGGGAGGGACAGTCTTTCTTAGATTGTGGTTGGCACAGAGCGGGATGGGCAGTCTGTCTGAGACTGTGGTTGGCACAGAGCAGGAGGGACAGTCTGACTTAGACTGTGGTTGGCAAAGAATTGGTTAGACAGTCTGTTTGAGACATTTCATGTCACAGAGCGGGAGGGGCAGTCTGTCTGACTCTCTGGTTGGCAGAGAATGGGATGAACAGTTTCTCTGAGACTCAGGTTGGCACAGTGCGGGAGGGACAGTCTGTATGAGACTGTGGTTGGCACTGAGCAGGAAGGACAGTCCATCTGAGACTGTGGTTGGCACAGAGTGGGAGTGTCAGTCCATCTGAGACTGTGGTTGGCACAGAGTGGGAGGGACAGTCTGTCTGAGACTGTGCTTGGCACAGAGCGGAAGGGACAGTCTGCCTGAGATGGTGGTTGGCACTGAGCGGGAGGGACAGTCTGTCTGAGATTGTGGAATGCAGAGTGCAGGAGGGACAGTCTGACTTAGACAGTGGTTGGCACAGAATGTGATAGACAGACTCTTGGAGACTGTGATTGGCACAGAGAGGGAGGGACAGTCTGTCTGAGAATGTTGTTGGCACACAGTAGGAAGGACATTCTGTCCAAGACTTTGGCTGCCAAATAGCTGGAGGGACAGTCTGTATGAGACGGTTGTTTGCACCGAATGGGATAAAAGGTCTTTCTGAGACTGTGGGTGGCAGAGAGCGGGAGAAACAGTCTGTCTGATATTGCCGTTGGCACAGAGCAGGAGGGACAATCTGACTGAGACTTTGGTTGGCACATAATACTATAGACAGTCTGTTGGAGACTGTGAATGGCACAGAGTGGGAGGGACAGTCCATCTGAGACTGTGGTTGGCACAGAGCAGGAGGGACAGTCTGTCTGAGACTGTGGTTGGCACTGAGCGGGAGGGACAGTCCATCTGAGACTGTGGTTGTCACTGAGCGGGCGGGGCAGTCTGTCTTAGACTGTGGTTTGCACAGAGCAGGAGAAACAATCTGTCTGAGACTGTGGTTGGCACAGAGCAGGAGGGACAGTCTCTCTGAGACTGTTGTTGGCACACAGCAGGAAGGACATTCTGTCCAAGACTGTAGTTGGCACAAAGCAGGAGGGACAGTTTTTCTGAGTGTGGTTGGCACAGAATGTGATAGACAGTCTGTCTTAGACTGTGGTTGGCACAGAGTGTGAGGGACAATCCGTTTGAGACTGTGGTTTGCACAGAGCGGGGGTGACAGTCCGTCTGAGACAATGGTTGGCACAGTGGGGGAGGGACATTCTGTCTGAGACTGTGGTTGGCACAGAGCAGGAGGGACATTCTGACTCAGACTATGGTTGGCATAGAATGGGATAGAAATACTGTTGGAAACTGTGATTGGCATAGAGCAGGAGGGACAATCTGTCTGAGTCTGTGGTTGGCACAGAGCGGCAGCGACAGTCTGTCTTAGACTGTGGTTGGCACTGAGCGGGAGGGACAGTCCATCTGAGACTGTGGTTGTCACTGAGCATGCGGGACAGTCCGTCTGAGACTGTGGTTGGCACAGAGCAGGAGGGACAATCTGTCTGAGACTGTAGTTGGCACAGAGCAGTCGGGACAGTCCGTCTGAGACTGTGGTTGGCACAGAGCAGGAGGGACAATCTCTCTGAGACTGTTGTTGGCACACAGCAGGAAGGACATTCTGTCCAAGACTTTGGCTGGCACAAAGCAGGAGGGACAGTTTTCTGAGACTGTGGTTGGCACAGAATGGGATAGACAGTCTGTCTGAGACTGTGCTTGGCACAGAGTGGGAGGGACAGTCTGTCTGAGACTGTGGTTGGCACAGAGTGGGAGGAACAGTCCGTTTGAGACTGTGGTTTGCACAGAGCTGGGGGGACAGTCCGTCTGAGACTGTGGTAGGCACAGAGAGGGAGGGACATTCTGTCTGAGACTGTGGTTGGCACAAAGCAGGAGAGACATTCTGACTTAGACTATGGTTGGCATAGAATGGGTTATACAGTCTGTTTGAGACAGTTCTTGGCACAGAGTGGGATGGACAGTCTGTCTGAGACTGTGGTTGGCACAGAATAGGATGAACTTTATGTCTGAGACTGTGGTTGGCACAGAGCAGGAGGGACAGTCTGTCTGAGATTGTGGTTAGCACAGTGCAGGAGGGACAGTCTGACTGAGACTGTGCTTGGCACAGAATGGGATGGACAGTCCGTCTGAGACTGTGGTTGGCACAGAGCGGGAGGGACAGTTTGTCAGAGACTGTGGTTGGCCCAGAGCGGGAGGGACATTCCGTCTGAGACTGTGGTTGGCACTGAGCGGGACGGACAGTCTGTCTGAGACTGTGGTTCACTGAGAGCGGGTGGGACAGTCTGTTTGTGATTGCGGTTGGCACACAGCAGGAGGGACGATCTGTCTGAGACTGTGGTTGGCACAGAAAGGGATAGGCATTCTGTCTGAGACTGAGGTTGGCACAGAGCAGTAGGGACAGTCTGACTTAGACTATGGTTGGCATAGAATGGGTTAGACAGTCTGTTTGAGACAGTGCTTAGCACAGAGCAGGAGGGGCCGTCCGTCTGAGACTGTGGTTGGCACACAGTGGGAGGGACAGTCTGTCTGAAACTGTGGTTGGCACAGAGTGAGAGGGACAGTCTGTCTGAGTGTGGTTGGCACAGTGCGGGAGGGACAGTCTGTCTGAGTTTGCTGCTGGCAAAGAGCAGGAGGGACATTCTGACTGCGACTGTGGTTGGCACAGAGCGTGAGGGACAGTCTATCTGAGACTGTGGTTCACAGAGAGCGGGCGGGACAGTCTGTCTGTGATTGTGGTTGGCACACAGCAGGAGGGACCGTCTGTCTGAGACTATGGTTGGCACAGAGCGGGAGGAACAGTCTGTCTGAGACTGTGTTTGGCACAGAGTGGGAGGAACATTCTGTCTGAGACTGTGCTTGGCACAGAGCGGAAGGGACAGTCTGCCTGAGATGGTGGTTGGCACTGAGCGGGAGGGACAGTCTGTCTGATATTGTGGTTTGCAGAGCACAGGAGGGACAGTCTGACTTAGACAGTGGTTGGCACAGAATGTGATAGACAGACTCTTGGAGACTGTGATTGGCACAGAGCGGGAGGGACAGTCTGTCTGAGAATGTTGTTGGCAAACAGTAGGAAGGACATTCTGTCCAAGACTTGGCTGCCACATAGCTGGAGGCATAGTCTGTATGAGATGGTTGTTGGCACCGAATGGGATAGACAGTCTGTCTGAGACTGTGCTTGGCACAGAGTGGGAGGGACAGTCTGTCTGAGACTGTGCTTGGCACAGAGTTGGAGGGAGAGTCCGTTTGAGACTGTGGTTTGCACAGAGCATGAGGGACAGTCCGTCTGAGACTGTGGTTGGCACAGAGCAGGAGGGACAATCTGTCTGAGACAGTGGTTGGCACAGAGCAGGAGGGACAGTCCGTCTGAGACTGTGGTTGTCACAGAGCGGGAGGGACAGTCTGTCTTAGACTGTGGTTGGCACAGAGCGGGATGGGCAGTCTGTCTGAGACTGTGGTTGGCACAGAGCTGGAGGGACAGTCTGACTTAGACTGTGGTTGGCAAAGAATTGGTTAGACAGTCTGTTTGAGACATTTCATGTCACAGAGCGGGAGGGGCAGTCTGACTCTCTGGTTGGCAGAGAATGGGATGAACAGTTTCTCTGAGACAAAGGTTGGCACAGTGCGGGAGGGACAGTCTGTATGAGACTGTGGTTGGCACTGAGCAGGAAGGACAGTCCATCTGAGACTGTGGTTGGTACAGAGTGGGAGTGTCAGTCCGTCTGAGACTGTGGTTGGCACAGAGTGGGAGGGACAGTCTGTCTGAGACTGTGCTTGGCACAGAGCGGAAGGGACAGTCTGCCTGAGATGGTGGTTGGCACTGAGCGGGAGGGACAGTCTGTCTGAGATTGTGGAATGCAGTGTGCAGGAGGGACAGTCTGACTTAGACAGTGGTTGGCACAGAATGTGATAGACAGACTCTTGGAGACTGTGATTGGCACAGAGAGGGAGGGACAGTCTGTCTGAGAATGTTGTTGGCACACAGTAGGAAGGACATTCTGTCCAAGACTTTGGCTGCCAAATAGCTGGAGGGACAGTCTGTATGAGACGGTTGTTTGCACCGAATGGGATAAACAGTCTGTCTGAGACTGTGGGTGGCAGAGAGCGGGAGAAACAGTCTGTCTGATATTGCCATTGGCACAGAGCAGGAGGGACAATCTGAATGAGACTTTGGTTGGCACGGAATGGTATAGACAGTCTGTTGGAGACTGTGAATGGCACAGAGTGGGAGGGACAGTCCGTTTGAGACTGTGGTTGGCACAGAGCAGGAGGGACAGTCTGTCTGAGACTGTGGTTGGCACTGAGCGGGAGGGACAGTCCATCTGAGACTGTGGTTGTCACTGAGCGGGCGGGGCAGTCTGTCTTAGACTGTGGTTTGCACAGAGCAGGAGAAACAATCTGTCTGAGACTGTGGTTGGCACAGAGCAGGAGTGACAGTCTCTCTGAGACTGTTGTTGGCACACAGCAGGAAGGACATTCTGTCCAAGACTGTAGTTGGCACAAAGCAGGAGGGACAGTTTTTCTGAGAGTGTGGTTGGCACAGAATGTGATAGACAGTCTGTCTGAGACTGTGGTTGGCACAGAGTGCGAGGGACAATCCATTTCAGACTGTGGTTTGCACAGAGCGGGGGTGACAGTCCATCTGAGACTATGGTTGGCACAGTGGGGGAGGGACATTCTGTCTGAGACTGTGGTTGGCACAGAGCAGGAGGGACATTCTGACTCAGACTATGGTTGGCAGAGAATGGGATAGAAATACTGTTGGAGACCGTGATTGGCATAGAGCAGGAGGGACAATCTGTCTGAGACTGTGGTTGGCACAGAGCGGGAGCGACAGTCTGTCTTAGACTGTGGTTGGCACTGAGCGGGAGGGACAGTCCATCTGAGACTGTGGTTGTCACTGAGCGTGCGGGACAGTCTGTCTGAGACTGTGGTTGGCACAGAGCAGGAGGGACAATCTGTCTGAGACTGTAGTTGGCACAGAGCAGTCGGGACAGTCCGTCTGAGACTGTGGTTGGCACAGAGCAGGAGGGACAATCTCTCTGAGACTGTTGTCGGCACACAGCAGGAAGGACATTCTGTCCAAGACTTTGAATGGCACAAAGCAGGAGGGACAGTTTTCTGAGACTGTGGTTGGCACAGAATGGGATAGACAGTCTGTCTGAGACTGTGGTTGGCACAGAGTGGGAGGGACAGTCTGTCTGAGACTGTGGTTGGCACTGAGCGGGAGGGACAGTCCATCTGAGACTGTGGTTGTCACTGAGCGGGCGGGGCAGTCTGTCTTAGACTGTGGTTTGCACAGAGCAGGAGAAACAATCTGTCTGAGACTGTGGTTGGCACAGAGCAGGAGGGACAGTCTCTCTGAAACTGTTGTTGGCACACAGCAGGAAGGACATTCTGTCCAAGACTGTAGTTGGCACAAAGCAGGAGGGACAGTTTTTCTGAGAGTGTGGTTGGCACAGAATGTGATAGACAGTCTGTCTGAGACTGTGGTTGGCACAGAGTGCGAGGGACAATCCGTTTCAGACTGTGGTTTGCACAGAGCGGGGTGACAGTCCGTCTGAGACTATGGTTGGCACAGTGGGGGAGGGACATTCTGTCTGAGACTGTGGTTGGCATAGAATGGGATAGAAATACTGTTGGAGACTGTGATTGGCATAGAGCAGGAGGGACAATCAGTCTGAGACTGTGGTTGGCACAGAGCGGGAGCGACAGTCTGTCTTAGACTGTGGTTGGCACTGAGCGGGAGGGACAGTCCATCTGAGACTGTGGTTGTCACTGAGCATGCGGGACAGTCCGTCTGAGACTGTGGTTGGCACAGAGCAGGAGGGACAATCTGTCTTAGACTGTAGTTGGCACAGAGCAGTCGGGACAGTCCGTCTGAGACTGTGGTTGGCACAGAGCAGGAGGGACAATCTCTCTGAGACTGTTGTTGGCACACAGCAAGAAGGACATTCTGTCCAAGACTTTGGCTGGCACAAAGCAGGAGGGACAGTTTTCTGAGACTGTGGTTGGCACAGAATGGGATAGACAGTCTGTCTGAGACTGTGCTTGGCACAGAGTGGGAGGGACAGTCTGTCTGAGACTGTGGTTGGCACAGAGTGGGAGGGACAGTCCGTTTGAGACTGTGGTTTGCACAGAGCAGGAGGGACAGTCTGTCTGAGACTGTGGTTGGCACTGAGCGGGAGGGACAGTCCATCTGAGACTGTGGTTGTCACTGAGCGGGCGGGGCAGTCTGTCTTAGACTGTGGTTTGCACAGAGCAGGAGAAACAATCTGTCTGAGACTGTGGTTGGCACAGAGCAGGAGGGACAGTCTCTCTGAGACTGTTGTTGGCACACAGCAGGAAGGACATTCTGTCCAAGACTGTAGTTGGCACAAAGCAGGAGGGACAGTTTTTCTGAGAGTGTGGTTGGCACAGAATGTGATAGACAGTCTGTCTGAGACTGTGGTTGGCACAGAGTGCGAGGGACAATCCGTTTCAGACTGTGGTTTGCACAGAGCGGGGGTGACAGTCCATCTGAGACTATGGTTGGCACAGTGGGGGAGGGACATTCTGTCTGAGACTGTGGTTGGCACAGAGCAGGAGGGACATTCTGACTCAGACTATGGTTGGCAGAGAATGGGATAGAAATACTGTTGGAGACCGTGATTGGCATAGAGCAGGAGGGACAATCTGTCTGAGACTGTGGTTGGCACAGAGCGGGAGCGACAGTCTGTCTTAGACTGTGGTTGGCACTGAGCGGGAGGGACAGTCCATCTGAGACTGTGGTTGTCACTGAGCATGCGGGACAGTCTGTCTGAGACTGTAGTTGGCACAGAGCAGTCGGGACAGTCCGTCTGAGACTGTGGTTGGCACAGAGCAGGAGGGACAATCTCTCTGAGACTGTTGTTGGCACACAGCAGGAAGGACATTCTGTCCAAGACTTTGGCTGGCACAAAGCAGGAGGGACAGTTTTCTGAGACTGTGGTTGGCACAGAATGGGATAGACAGTCTGTCTGAGACTGTGCTTGGCACAGAGTGGGAGGGACAGTCTGTCTGAGACTGTGGTTGGCACAGAGTGGGAGGAACAGTCCGTTTGAGACTGTGGTTTGCACAGAGCTGGGGGGACAGTCCGTCTGAGACTGTGGTAGGCACAGAGAGGGAGGGACATTCTGTCTGAGACTGTGGTTGGCACAAAGCAGGAGAGACATTCTGACTTAGACTATGGTTGGCATAGAATGGGTTATACAGTCTGTTTGAGACAGTGCTTGGCACAGAGTGGGATGGACAGTCTGTCTGAGACTGTGGTTGGCACAGAGTGGGAGTGACTGTCTGAGACTGTGGTTGGCACAGAGCGGGAGGAACCATCTGTCTCAGACTGTGGTTCGCGGAGAGTGGGAGGGACCGTCTGTCTGTGATTACGGTTGGCACAGAGCAGGAGGAACCGTCTGTCTGAGACTGTGGTTGGCACAAAATGGGATAGACAGTCTGTTGGAGACTGTGAATGGCACAGAGTGCGATGGACAGTCCGTCTGAGACTGTGGTTAGAACAGAGCGGGAGGGACAGTCTGACTGAGACTGTGGTTGGCACTGAGTGGGAGGGACATTCCATCTGAGACTGTGGTTGGCACTGAGTGGGAGGGACAGTCTGTCTGAGACTGTGGTTGGCACAGAGCGGAAGGGACAGTCTGCCTGAGATGGTGGTTGGCACTGAGCGGGAGGGACAGTCTGTCTGATATTGTGGAATGCAGAGCACAGGAGGGACAGTCTGACTTAGACAGTGGTTGGCACAGAATGTGATAGACAGACTCTTGGAGACTGTGATTGGCACAGAGCAGGAGGGACAGTCTGTCTGAGAATGTTGTTGGCACACAGTAGGAAGGACATTCTGTCCAAGACTTGGCTGCCACATAGCTGGAGGGATAGTCTGTATGAGATGGTTGTTGGCACCGAATGGGATAGACAGTCTGTCTGAGACTGTGCTTGGCACAGAGTGGGAGGGACAGTCTGCCTGAGATGGTGGTTGGCACTGAGCGGGAGGGACAGTCTGTCTGATATTGTGGAATGCAGAGCACAGGAGGGACAGTCTGACTTAGACAGTGGTTGGCACAGAATGTGATAGACAGACTCTTGGAGACTGTGATTGGCACAGAGCAGGAGGGACAGTCTGTCTGAGAATGTTGTTGGCACACAGTGGAAGGACATTCTGTCCAAGACTTGGCTGCCACATAGCTGGAGGGATAGTCTGTATGAGATGGTTGTTGGCACCGAATGGGATAGACAGTCTGTCTGAGACTGTGCTTGGCACAGAGTGGGAGGGACAGTCTGTCTGAGACTGTGCTTGGCACAGAGTTGGAGGGAGAGTCCGTTTGAGACTGTGGTTTGCACAGAGCATGAGGGACAGTCCGTCTGAGACTGTGGTTGGCACAGAGCAGGAGGGACAATCTGTCTGAGACAGTGGTTGGCACAGAGCAGGAGGGACAGTCCGTCTGAGACTGTGGTTGTCACAGAGCGGGAGGGACAGTCTTTCTTAGATTGTGGTTGGCACAGAGCGGGATGGGCAGTCTGTCTGAGACTGTGGTTGGCACAGAGCAGGAGGGACAGTCTGACTTAGACTGTGGTTGGCAAAGAATTGGTTAGACAGTCTGTTTGAGACATTTCATGTCACAGAGCGGGAGGGGCAGTCTGTCTGACTCTCTGGTTGGCAGAGAATGGGATGAACAGTTTCTCTGAGACTCAGGTTGGCACAGTGCGGGAGGGACAGTCTGTATGAGACTGTGGTTGGCACTGAGCAGGAAGGACAGTCCATCTGAGACTGTGGTTGGCACAGAGTGGGAGTGTCAGTCCATCTGAGACTGTGGTTGGCACAGAGTGGGAGGGACAGTCTGTCTGAGACTGTGCTTGGCACAGAGCGGAAGGGACAGTCTGCCTGAGATGGTGGTTGGCACTGAGCGGGAGGGACAGTCTGTCTGAGATTGTGGAATGCAGAGTGCAGGAGGGACAGTCTGACTTAGACAGTGGTTGGCACAGAATGTGATAGACAGACTCTTGGAGACTGTGATTGGCACAGAGAGGGAGGGACAGTCTGTCTGAGAATGTTGTTGGCACACAGTAGGAAGGACATTCTGTCCAAGACTTTGGCTGCCAAATAGCTGGAGGGACAGTCTGTATGAGACGGTTGTTTGCACCGAATGGGATAAAAGGTCTTTCTGAGACTGTGGGTGGCAGAGAGCGGGAGAAACAGTCTGTCTGATATTGCCGTTGGCACAGAGCAGGAGGGACAATCTGACTGAGACTTTGGTTGGCACATAATACTATAGACAGTCTGTTGGAGACTGTGAATGGCACAGAGTGGGAGGGACAGTCCGTCTGAGACTGTGGTTGGCACAGAGCAGGAGGGACAGTCTGTCTGAGACTGTGGTTGGCACTGAGCGGGAGGGACAGTCCATCTGAGACTGTGGTTGTCACTGAGCGGGCGGGGCAGTCTGTCTTAGACTGTGGTTTGCACAGAGCAGGAGAAACAATCTGTCTGAGACTGTGGTTGGCACAGAGCAGGAGGGACAGTCTCTCTGAGACTGTTGTTGGCACACAGCAGGAAGGACATTCTGTCCAAGACTGTAGTTGGCACAAAGCAGGAGGGACAGTTTTTCTGAGTGTGGTTGGCACAGAATGTGATAGACAGTCTGTCTTAGACTGTGGTTGGCACAGAGTGTGAGGGACAATCCGTTTGAGACTGTGGTTTGCACAGAGCGGGGGTGACAGTCCGTCTGAGACAATGGTTGGCACAGTGGGGGAGGGACATTCTGTCTGAGACTGTGGTTGGCACAGAGCAGGAGGGACATTCTGACTCAGACTATGGTTGGCACAGAATGGGATAGAAATACTGTTTGATACTGTGTTTGGCATAGAGCAGGAGGGACAATCTGTCTGAGTCTGTGGTTGGCACAGAGCGGCAGCGACAGTCTGTCTTAGACTGTGGTTGGCACTGAGCGGGAGGGACAGTCCATCTGAGACTGTGGTTGTCACTGAGCATGCGGGACAGTCCGTCTGAGACTGTGGTTGGCACAGAGCAGGAGGGACAATCTGTCTGAGACTGTAGTTGGCACAGAGCAGTCGGGACAGTCCGTCTGAGACTGTGGTTGGCACAGAGCAGGAGGGACAATCTCTCTGAGACTGTTGTTGGCACACAGCAGGAAGGACATTCTGTCCAAGACTTTGGCTGGCACAAAGCAGGAGGGACAGTTTTCTGAGACTGTGGTTGGCACAGAATGGGATAGACAGTCTGTCTGAGACTGTGCTTGGCACAGAGTGGGAGGGACAGTCTGTCTGAGACTGTGGTTGGCACAGAGTGGGAGGAACAGTCCGTTTGAGACTGTGGTTTGCACAGAGCTGGGGGGACAGTCCGTCTGAGACTGTGGTAGGCACAGAGAGGGAGGGACATTCTGTCTGAGACTGTGGTTGGCACAAAGCAGGAGAGACATTCTGACTTAGACTATGGTTGGCATAGAATGGGTTATACAGTCTGTTTGAGACAGTTCTTGGCACAGAGTGGGATGGACAGTCTGTCTGAGACTGTGGTTGGCACAGAATAGGATGAACTTTATGTCTGAGACTGTGGTTGGCACAGAGCAGGAGGGACAGTCTGTCTGAGATTGTGGTTAGCACAGTGCAGGAGGGACAGTCTGACTGAGACTGTGCTTGGCACAGAATGGGATGGACAGTCCGTCTGAGACTGTGGTTGGCACAGAGCGGGAGGGACAGTTTGTCAGAGACTGTGGTTGGCCCAGAGCGGGAGGGACATTCCGTCTGAGACTGTGGTTGGCACTGAGCGGGACGGACAGTCTGTCTGAGACTGTGGTTCACTGAGAGCGGGTGGGACAGTCTGTTTGTGATTGCGGTTGGCACACAGCAGGAGGGACGATCTGTCTGAGACTGTGGTTGGCACAGAAAGGGATAGGCATTCTGTCTGAGACTGAGGTTGGCACAGAGCAGTAGGGACAGTCTGACTTAGACTATGGTTGGCATAGAATGGGTTAGACAGTCTGTTTGAGACAGTGCTTAGCACAGAGCAGGAGGGGCCGTCCGTCTGAGACTGTGGTTGGCACACAGTGGGAGGGACAGTCTGTCTGAAACTGTGGTTGGCACAGAGTGAGAGGGACAGTCTGTCTGAGTGTGGTTGGCACAGTGCGGGTGGGACAGTCTGTCTGAGTTTGCTGCTGGCAAAGAGCAGGAGGGACATTCTGACTGCGACTGTGGTTGGCACAGAGCGTGAGGGACAGTCTATCTGAGACTGTGGTTCACAGAGAGCGGGCGGGACAGTCTGTCTGTGATTGTGGTTGGCACACAGCAGGAGGGACCGTCTGTCTGAGACTATGGTTGGCACAGAGCGGGAGGAACAGTCTGTCTGAGACTGTGTTTGGCACAGAGTGGGAGGAACATTCTGTCTGAGACTGTGCTTGGCACAGAGCGGAAGGGACAGTCTGCCTGAGATGGTGGTTGGCACTGAGCGGGAGGGACAGTCTGTCTGATATTGTGGTTTGCAGAGCACAGGAGGGACAGTCTGACTTAGACAGTGGTTGGCACAGAATGTGATAGACAGACTCTTGGAGACTGTGATTGGCACAGAGCGGGAGGGACAGTCTGTCTGAGAATGTTGTTGGCAAACAGTAGGAAGGACATTCTGTCCAAGACTTGGCTGCCACATAGCTGGAGGGATAGTCTGTATGAGATGGTTGTTGGCACCGAATGGGATAGACAGTCTGTCTGAGACTGTGCTTGGCACAGAGTGGGAGGGACAGTCTGTCTGAGACTGTGCTTGGCACAGAGTTGGAGGGAGAGTCCGTTTGAGACTGTGGTTTGCACAGAGCATGAGGGACAGTCCGTCTGAGACTGTGGTTGGCACAGAGCAGGAGGGACAATCTGTCTGAGACAGTGGTTGGCACAGAGCAGGAGGGACAGTCCGTCTGAGACTGTGGTTGTCACAGAGCGGGAGGGACAGTCTGTCTTAGACTGTGGTTGGCACAGAGCGGGATGGGCAGTCTGTCTGAGACTGTGGTTGGCACAGAGCTGGAGGGACAGTCTGACTTAGACTGTGGTTGGCAAAGAATTGGTTAGACAGTCTGTTTGAGACATTTCATGTCACAGAGCGGGAGGGGCAGTCTGACTCTCTGGTTGGCAGAGAATGGGATGAACAGTTTCTCTGAGACAAAGGTTGGCACAGTGCGGGAGGGACAGTCTGTATGAGACTGTGATTGGCACTGAGCAGGAAGGACAGTCCATCTGAGACTGTGGTTGGTACAGAGTGGGAGTGTCAGTCCGTCTGAGACTGTGGTTGGCACAGAGTGGGAGGGACAGTCTGTCTGAGACTGTGCTTGGCACAGAGCGGAAGGGACAGTCTGCCTGAGATGGTGGTTGGCACTGAGCGGGAGGGACAGTCTGTCTGAGATTGTGGAATGCAGTGTGCAGGAGGGACAGTCTGACTTAGACAGTGGTTGGCACAGAATGTGATAGACAGACTCTTGGAGACTGTGATTGGCACAGAGAGGGAGGGACAGTCTGTCTGAGAATGTTGTTGGCACACAGTAGGAAGGACATTCTGTCCAAGACTTTGGCGGCCAAATAGCTGGAGGGACAGTCTGTATGAGAAGGTTGTTTGCACCGAATGGGATAAACAGTCTGTCTGAGACTGTGGGTGGCAGAGAGCGGGAGAAACAGTCTGTCTGATATTGCCATTGGCACAGAGCAGGAGGGACAATCTGAATGAGACTTTGGTTGGCACGGAATGGTATAGACAGTCTGTTGGAGACTGTGAATGGCACAGAGTGGGAGGGACAGTCCGTTTGAGACTGTGGTTGGCACAGAGCAGGAGGGACAGTCTGTCTGAGACTGTGGTTGGCACTGAGCGGGAGGGACAGTCCATCTGAGACTGTGGTTGTCACTGAGCGGGCGGGGCAGTCTGTCTTAGACTGTGGTTTGCACAGAGCAGGAGAAACAATCTGTCTGAGACTGTGGTTGGCACAGAGCAGGAGGGACAGTCTCTCTGAGACTGTTGTTGGCACACAGCAGGAAGGACATTCTGTCCAAGACTGTAGTTGGCACAAAGCAGGAGGGAAAGTTTTTCTGAGAGTGTGGTTGGCACAGAATGTGATAGACAGCCTGTCTGAGACTGTGGTTGGCACAGAGTGCGAGGGACAATCCGTTTCAGACTGTGGTTTGCACAGAGCGGGGGTGACAGTCCATCTGAGACTATGGTTGGCACAGTGGGGGAGGGACATTCTGTCTGAGACTGTGGTTGGCACAGAGCAGGAGGGACATTCTGACTCAGACTATGGTTGGCAGAGAATGGGATAGAAATACTGTTGGAGACCGTGATTGGCATAGAGCAGGAGGGACAATCTGTCTGAGACTGTGGTTGGCACAGAGCGGGAGCGACAGTCTGTCTTAGACTGTGGTTGGCACTGAGCGGGAGGGACAGTCCATCTGAGACTGTGGTTGTCACTGAGCGTGCGGGACAGTCTGTCTGAGACTGTGGTTGGCACAGAGCAGGAGGGACAATCTGTCTGAGACTGTAGTTGGCACAGAGCAGTCGGGACAGTCCGTCTGAGACTGTGGTTGGCACAGAGCAGGAGGGACAATCTCTCTGAGACTGTTGTCGGCACACAGCAGGAAGGACATTCTGTCCAAGACTTTGGCTGGCACAAAGCAGGAGGGACAGTTTTCTGAGACTGTGGTTGGCACAGAATGGGATAGACAGTCTGTCTGAGACTGTGGTTGGCACAGAGTGGGAGGGACAGTCTGTCTGAGACTGTGGTTGGCACTGAGCGGGAGGGACAGTCCATCTGAGACTGTGGTTGTCACTGAGCGGGCGGGGCAGTCTGTCTTAGACTGTGGTTTGCACAGAGCAGGAGAAACAATCTGTCTGAGACTGTGGTTGGCACAGAGCAGGAGGGACAGTCTCTCTGAAACTGTTGTTGGCACAGAGCAGGAAGGACATTCTGTCCAAGACTGTAGTTGGCACAAAGCAGGAGGGACAGTTTTTCTGAGAGTGTCGTTGGCACAGAATGTGATAGACAGTCTGTCTGAGACTTTGGTTGGCACAGAGTGCGAGGGACAATCCGTTTCAGACTGTGGTTTGCACAGAACGGGGTGACAGTCCGTCTGAGACTATGGTTGGCACAGTGGGGGAGGGACATTCTGTCTGAGACTGTGGTTGGCACAGAGCAGGAGGGACATTCTGACTCAGACTATGGTTGGCATAGAATGGGATAGAAATACTGTTGGAGACTGTGATTGGCATAGAGCAGGAGGGACAATCAGTCTGAGACTGTGGTTGGCACAGAGCGGGAGCGACAGTCTGTCTTAGACTGTGGTTGGCACTGAGCGGGAGGGACAGTCCATCTGAGACTGTGGTTGTCACTGAGCGTGCGAGACAGTCCGTCTGAGACTGTGGTTGGCACAGAGCAGGAGGGACAATCTGTCTTAGACTGTAGTTGGCACAGAGCAGTCGGGACAGTCCGTCTGAGACTGTGGTTGGCACAGAGCAGGAGGGACAATCTCTCTGAGACTGTTGTTGGCACACAGCAGGAAGGACATTCTGTCCAAGACTTTGGCTGGCACAAAGCAGGAGGGACAGTTTTCTGAGACTGTGGTTGGCACAGAATGGGATAGACAGTCTGTCTGAGACTGTGCTTGGCACAGAGTGGGAGGGACAGTCTGTCTGAGACTGTGGTTGGCACAGAGTGGGAGGGACAGTCCGTTTGAGACTGTGGTTTGCACAGAGCAGGAGGGACAGTCTGTCTGAGACTGTGGTTGGCACTGAGCGAGAGGGACAGTCCATCTGAGACTGTGGTTGTCACTGAGCGGGCGGGGCAGTCTGTCTTAGACTGTGGTTTGCACAGAGCAGGAGAAACAATCTGTCTGAGACTGTGGTTGGCACAGAGCAGGAGGGACAGTCTCTCTGAGACTGTTGTTGGCACACAGCAGGAAGGACATTCTGTCCAAGACTGTAGTTGGCACAAAGCAGGAGGGACAGTTTTTCTGAGAGTGTGGTTGGCACAGAATGTGATAGACAGTCTGTCTGAGACTGTGGTTGGCACAGAGTGCGAGGGACAATCCGTTTCAGACTGTGGTTTGCACAGAGCGGGGGTGACAGTCCATCTGAGACTATGGTTGGCACAGTGGGGGAGGGACATTCTGTCTGAGACTGTGGTTGGCACAGAGCAGGAGGGACATTCTGACTCAGACTATGGTTGGCAGAGAATGGGATAGAAATACTGTTGGAGACCATGATTGGCATAGAGCAGGAGGGACAATCTGTCTGAGACTGTGGTTGGCACAGAGCGGGAGCGACAGTCTGTCTTAGACTGTGGTTGGCACTGAGCGGGAGGGACAGTCCATCTGAGACTGTGGTTGTCACTGAGCGTGCAGGACAGTCTGTCTGAGACTGTGGTTGGCACAGAGCAGGAGGGACAATCTGTCTGAGACTGTAGTCGGCACAGAGCAGTCGGGACAGTCCGTCTGAGACTGTGGTTGGCACAGAGCAGGAGGGACAATCTCTCTGAGACTGTTGTCGGCACACAGCAGGAAGGACATTCTGTCCAAGACTTTGGCTGGCACAAAGCAGGAGGGACAGTTTTCTGAGACTGTGGTTGGCACAGAATGGGATAGACAGTCTGTCTGAGACTGTGGTTGGCACAGAGTGGGAGGGACAGTCTGTCTGAGACTGTGGTTGGCACTGAGCGGGAGGGACAGTCCATCTGAGACTGTGGTTGTCACTGAGCGGGCGGGGCAGTCTGTCTTAGACTGTGGTTTGCACAGAGCAGGAGAAACAATCTGTCTGAGACTGTGGTTGGCACAGAGCAGGAGGGACAGTCTCTCTGAAACTGTTGTTGGCACACAGCAGGAAGGACATTCTGTCCAAGACTGTAGTTGGCACAAAACAGGAGGGACAGTTTTTCTGAGAGTGTGGTTGGCACAGAATGTGATAGACAGTCTGTCTGAGACTGTGGTTGGCACAGGGTGCGAGGGACAATCCGTTTCAGACTGTGGTTTGCACAGAGCGGGGTGACAGTCCGTCTGAGACTATGGTTGGCACAGTGGGGGAGGGACATTCTGTCTGAGACTGTGGTTGGCACAGAGCAGGAGGGACATTCTGACTCAGACTATGGTTGGCATAGAATGGGATAGAAATACTGTTCGAGACTGTGATTGGCATAGAGCAGGAGGGACAATCAGTCTGAGACTGTGGTTGGCACAGAGCGGGAGCGACAGTCTGTCTTAGACTGTGGTTGGCACTGAGCGGGAGGGACAGTCCATCTGAGACTGTGGTTGTCACTGAGCATGCGGGACAGTCCGTCTGAGACTGTGGTTGGCACAGAGCAGGAGGGACAATCTGTCTGAGACTGTAGTTGGCACAGAGCAGTCGGGACAGTCCGTCTGAGACTGTGGTTGGCACAGAGCAGGAGGGACAATCTCTCTAAGACTGTTGTTGGCACACAGCAGGAAGGACATTCTGTCCAAGACTTTGGCTGGCACAAAGCAGGAGGGACAGTTTTCTGAGACTGTGGTTGGCACAGAATGGGATAGACAGTCTGTCTGAGACTGTGCTTGGCACAGAGTGGGAGGGACAGTCTGTCTGAGACTGTGGTTGGCACTGAGCGGGAGGGACAGTCCATCTGAGACTGTGGTTGTCACTGAGCGGGCGGGGCAGTCTGTCTTAGACTGTGGTTTGCACAGAGCAGGAGAAACAATCTGTCTGAGACTGTGGTTGGCACAGAGCAGGAGGGACAGTCTCTCTGAGACTGTTGTTGGCACACAGCAGGAAGGACATTCTGTCCAAGACTGTAGTTGGCACAAAGCAGGAGGGACAGATTTTCTGAGAGTGTGGTTGGCACAGAATGTGATAGACAGTCTGTCTGAGACTGTGGTTGGCACAGAGTGCGAGGGACAATCCGTTTCAGACTGTGGTTTGCACAGAGCGGGGGTGACAGTCCATCTGAGACTATGGTTGGCACAGTGGGGGAGGGACATTCTTTCTGAGACTGTGGTTGGCACAGAGCAGGAGGGACATTCTGACTCAGACTATGGTTGGCATAGAATGGGATAGAAATAATGTTGGAGACTGTGATTGGCATAGAGCAGGAGGGACAATCTGTCTGAGACTGTGGTTGGCACAGAGCGGGAGCGACCGTCTGTCTTAGACTGTGGTTGGCACTGAGCGGGAGGGACAGTCCATCTGAGACTGTGGTTGTCACTGAGCGTGCGGGACAGTCTGTCTGAGACTGTTGTTGGCACAGAGCAGGAGGGACAATCTGTCTAAGACTAGTTGGCACAGAGCAGTCGGGACAGTCCGTCTGAGACTGTTGTTGGCACACAGCAGGAAGGACATTCTGTCCAAGACTTTGGCTGGCACAAAGCAGGAGGGACAGTTTTCTGAGACTGTGGTTGGCACAGAATGGGATAGACAGTCTGTCTGAGACTGTGCTTGGCACAGAGTGGGAGGGACAGTCAGTCTGAGACTGTGGTTGGCACAGAGTGGGAGGGACAGTCCGTTTGAGACTGTGGTTTGCACAGAGCTGGGGGGACAGTCCGTCTGAGACTGTGGTAGGCACAGAGAGGGAGGGACATTCTGTCTGAGACTGTGGTTGGCACAGAGCAGGAGAGACATTCTGACTTAGACTATGGTTGGCATAGAATGGGTAATACAGTCTGTTTGAGACAGTGCTTGGCACAGAGTGGGATGGACAGTCTGTCTGAGACTGTGGTTGGCACAGAATAGGATGAACTTTATGTCTGAGACTGTGGTTGGCACAGAGCAGGAGGGACAGTCTGTCTGAGATTGTGGTTAGCACAGTGCAGGAGGGACAGTCTGACTGAGACTGTGCTTGGCACAGAATGGGATGGACAGTCCGTCTGAGACTGTGGTTGGCACAGAGCGGGAGGGACATTCCGTCTGAGACTGTGGTTGGCACTGAGCGGGAGGGGCCGTCCGTCTGAGACTGTGGTTGGCACACAGTGGGAGGGACAGTCTGTCTGAGACTGTGGTTGGCACAGAGTGAGAGGGACAGTCTATCTGAGTGTGGTTGGCACAGTGCGGGTGGGACAGTCTGTCTGAGTTTGCTGCTGGCAAAGAGCAGGAGGGACATTCTGACTGCGACTGTTGTTGGCACAGAGCGTGAGGGACAGTCTATCTGAGACTGTGGTTCACAGAGAGCGGGAGGGACAGTCTGTCTGTGATTGTGGTTGGCACACAGCAGGAGGGACCGTCTGTCTGAGACTGTGGTTGGCACAGAGCGAGAGGAACAGTCTGTCTGAGACTGTGTTTGGCACAGAGTGGGAGGAAAATTCTGTCTGAGACTGTGGTTGGCACAGAGCAGAAGGGACAGTCTGTCTGAGATTGCGGTTGGCACAGAATGGGATAGACAGTCTGTCTGATACTGTGGTTGGCACAGAGTGGGAGGGACAGTCTGTCTGAGACTGTGGTTGGCACAGAGCGGGAGGGACCATCTGTCTCAGACTGTGGTTCGCAGAGAGTGGGAGGGACCGTCTGTCTGTGATTACGGTTGGCACAGAGCAGGAGGAACCGTCTGTCTGAGACTGTGGTTAGCACAAAATTGGATAGACAGTCTGTTGGAGACTGTGAATGGCACAGAGTGGGATGGACAGTCCGTCTGAGACTGTGGTTAGAACAGAGCGGGAGGGACAATCTGTCTGAGACTGTGGTTGGCATAGACCGGGAGGGACAGTCTGACTGAGACTGTGGTTGGCACTGAGTGGGAGGGACAGTCCATCTGAGACTGTGGTTGGCACTGAGCGGGAGGGACAGTCTGTCTGAGACTGTGGTTAGCACAGAGCGGGAGGAACAGTCTGTCTGAGACTGTGGTTGGCACAGAGCAGGAGGGACAGTCTGTCTGAGATTGCGGTTGGCACAGAATGGGATAGACAGTCTGTCTGAGACTGTGGTTGGCACAGAGTGGGAGTGACAGTCTGTCTGAGACTGTGGTTGGCACAGAGTGGGAGGGACCATCTGTCTCAGACTGTGGTTCGCGGAGAGTGGGAGGGACCGTCTGACTGTGATTACGGTTGGCACAGAGCAGGAGGAACCGTCTGCCTGAGACTGTGGTTTGCACAAATGGGATAGACAGTCTGTTGGAGACTGTGAATGGCACAGAGTGGGATGGACAGTCCGTCTGAGACTGTGGTTGGCACTAAGTGGGAGGGACAGTCCATCTGAGACTGTGGTTGGCACTGAGCGGGAGGGACAGTCTGTCTGAGACTGTGGTTGGCACAGAGCGGAAGGGACAGTCTGCCTGAGATGGTGGTTGGCACTGAGCGGGAGGGACAGTCTGTCTAAGACTGTGGTTCACTGAGAGCGGGAGGGACAGTCTGTTTGAGATTGCGGTTGGCACAGAGCAGGAGGGACGATCTGTCTGAGACTGTGGATGGCACAGAAAGGGATAGGCAATCTGTCAGAGACTGTGGTTGGCACTGACCAGGAGGAAAAGTTTGTCTGAGACTGTGGTTCACAGAGAGCGGGAGGGACAGAGCAGGAGGGACGATAAGTCTGATACTGTGGTTGGCACAGAATGGGATAGGCATTCTGTCTGAGACTGAGGTTGGCACAGAGCAGTAGGGACAGTCTGACTTAGACTATGGTTGGCATAGAATGGGTTAGACAGTCTGTTTGAGACTTTGCTTAGCACAGAGCAGGAGGTGCCGTCCGTCAGAGACTGTGGTTGGCACACAGTGGGAGGGACAGTCTGTCTGAGACTGTGGTTGGCACAGAGTGAGAGGGACAGTCTGTCTGAGTGTGGTTGGCACAGTGCGGGAGGGACAGTCTGTCTGAGTTTGCTGCTGGCAAAGAGCAGGAGGGACATTCTGACTGCGACTGCGGTTGGCACAGAGCGTGAGGGACAGTCTATCTGAGACTGTGGTTCACAGAGAGCGGGAGGGACAGTCTGTCTGTGATTGTGGTTGGCACACAGCAGGAGGGACCGTCTGTCTGAGACTGTGGTTGGCACAGAGCGGGAGGAACAGTCTGTCTGAGACTGTGTTTGGCACAGAGTGGGAGGAACATTCTGTCTGAGACTGTGGTTGGCACAGAGCAGGAGGGACAGTCTGTCTGAGATTGCGGTTGGCACACAGTGGGAGGGACAGTCTGTCTGAGACTGTGGTTGGCACAGAGTGAGAGGGACAGTCTGTCTGAGTGTGGTTGGCACAGTGCGGGTGGGACAGTCTGTCTGAGTTTGCTGCTGGCAAAGAGCAGGAGGGACATTCTGACTGCGACTGTTGTTGGCACAGAGCGTGAGGGACAGTCTATCTGAGACTGTGGTCCACAGAGAGCGGGAGGGACAGTCTGTCTGTGATTGTGGTTGGCACACAGCAGGAGGGACCGTCTGTCTGAGACTGTGGTTGGCACAGAGCGAGAGGAACAGTCTGTCTGAGACTGTGTTTGGCACAGAGTGGGAGGAACATTCTGTCTGAGACTGTGGTTGGCACAGAGCAGAAGGGACAGTCTGTCTGAGATTGCGGTTGGCACAGAATGGGATAGACAGTCTGTCTGAGACTGTGGTTGGCACAGAGTGGGAGGGACAGTCTGTCTGAGACTGTGGTTGGCACAGAGCAGGAGGGACAGTCTGACTTAGACTGTGGTTGGCACAGAGCAGGAGGGACAGTCCGTCTGAGACTGTGGTTGTCACAGAGCGGGAAGGACAGTCTGTCTTAGACTGTGGTTGGCACAGAGCGGGATGGGCAGTCTGTCTGAGACTGTGGTTGGCACAGAGCGGGAGGAACAGTCTGTCTGAGACTGTGGTTGGCACAGAGCAGGAGGGACAGTCTGACTTAGACTGTGGTTGGCACAGAGCAGGAGGGACAGTCCGTCTGAGACTGTGGTTGTCACAGAGCGGGAGGGACAGTCTGTCTTAGACTGTGGTTGGCACAGAGCGGGATGGGCAGTCTGTCTGAGACTGTGGTTGGCACAGAGCAGGAGGGACAGTCTGACTTAGACTGTGGTTGGCAAAGAATTGGTTAGACGGTCTGTTTGAGACATTTCATGTCACAGAGCGGGAGGGGCAGTCTGTCTGACTCTCTGGTTGGCAGAGAATGGGATGAACAGTTTCTCTGAGACAAAGGTTGGCACAGTGCGGGAGGGACAGTCTGTATGAGACTGTGGTTGGCACTGAGCAGGAAGGACAGTCCATCTGAGACTGTGGTTGGCACAGAGTGGGAGTGTCAGTCCATCTGAGACTGTGGTTGGCACAGAGTGGGAGGGACAGTCTGTCTGAGACTGTGGTTGGCACAGAGCGGAAGGGACAGTCTGCCTGAGATGGTGGTTGGCACTGAGCGGGAGGGACAGTCTGTCTGAGATTGTGGAATGCAGAGTGCAGGAGGGACAGTCTGACTTAGACAGTGGTTGGCACAGAATGTGATAGACAGACTCTTGGAGACTGTGATTGGCACAGAGCGGGAGGGACAGTCTGTCTGAGAATGTTGTTGGCACACAGTAGGAAGGACATTCTGTCCAAGACTTTGGCTGCCAAATGGCTGGAGGGACAGTCTGTATGAGACGGTTGTTTGCACCGAATGGGATAAACAGTCTGTCTGAGACTGTGGGTGGCAGAGAGCGGGAGAAACAGTCTGTCTGATATTGCCGTTGGCACAGAGCAGGAGGGACAATCTGAATGAGACTTTGGTTGGCACATAATACTATAGACAGTCTGTTGGAGACTGTGAATGGCACAGAGTTGGAGGGACAGTCCGTTTGAGACTGTGGTTGGCACAGAGCAGGAGGGACAGTCTGTCTGAGACTGTGGTTGGCACTGAGCGGGAGGGACAGTCCATCTGAGACTGTGGTTGTCACTGAGCGGGCGGGGCAGTCTGTCTTAGACTGTGGTTTGCACAGAGCAGGAGAAACAATCTGTCTGAGACTGTGGTTGGCACAGAGCAGGAGGGACAGTCTCTCTGAGACTGTTGTTGGCACACAGCAGGAAGGACATTCTGTCCAAGACTGTAGTTGGCAAAAAGCAGGAGGGACAGTTTTTCTGAGAGTGTGGTTGGCACAGAATGTGATAGACAGTCTGTCTGAGACTGTGGTTGGCACAGAGCGCGAGGGACAATCCGTTTCAGACTGTGGTTTGCAGAGAGCGGGGGTGACAGTCCATCTGAGACTATGGTTGGCACAGTGGGGGAGGGACATTCTGTCTGAGACTGTGGTTGGCACAGAGCAGGAGGGACATTCTGACTCAGACTATGGTTGGCAGAGAATGGGATAGAAATACTGTTGGAGACTGTGATTGGCATAGAGCAGGAGGGACAATCTGTCTGAGACTGTGGTTGGCACAGAGCAGGAGGGACAATCTGTCTAAGACTAGTTGGCACAGAGCAGTCGGGACAGTCCGTCTGAGACTGTGGTTGGCACAGAGCATGCGGGACAATCTCTCTGAGACTGTTGTTGGCACACAGCAGGAAGGACATTCTGTCCAAGACTTTGGCTGGCACAAAGCAGGAGGGACAGTTTTCTGAGACTGTGGTTGGCACAGAATGGGATAGACAGTCTGTCTGAGACTGTGCTTGGCACAGAGTGGGAGGGACAGTCAGTCTGAGACTGTGGTTGGCACAGAGTGGGAGGGACAGTCCGTTTGAGACTGTGGTTTGCACAGAGCTGGGGGGACAGTCTGTCTGAGACTGTGGTAGGCACAGAGAGGGAGGGACATTCTGTCTGAGACTGTGGTTGGCACAGAGCAGGAGAGACATTCTGACTTAGACTATGGTTGGCATAGAATGGGTAATAGTCTGTTTGAGACAGTGCTTGGCACAGAGTGGGATGGACAGTCTGTCTGAGACTGTGGTTGGCACAGAATAGGATGAACTTTATGTCTGAGACTGTGGTTGGCACAGAGCAGGAGGGACAGTCTGTCTGAGATTGTGGTTAGCACAGTGCAGGAGGGACAGTCTGACTGAGACTGTGCTTGGCACAGAATGGGATGGACAGTCCGTCTGAGACTGTGGTTGGCACAGAGCGGGAGGGACAGTTTGTCAGAGACTGTGGTTGGCCCAGAGCGGGAGGGACATTCCGTCTGAGACTGTGGTTGGCACTGAGCGGGAGGGGCCGTCCGTCTGAGACTGTGGTTGGCACACAGTGGGAGGGACAGTCTGTCTGAGACTGTGGTTGGCACAGAGTGAGAGGGACAGTCTGTCTGAGTGTGGTTGGCACAGTGCGGGTGGGACAGTCTGTCTGAGTTTGCTGCTGGCAAAGAGCAGGAGGGACATTCTGACTGCGACTGTTGTTGGCACAGAGCGTGAGGGACAGTCTATCTGAGACTGTGGTTCACAGAGAGCGGGAGGGACAGTCTGTCTGTGATTGTGGTTGGCACACAGCAGGAGGGACCGTCTGTCTGAGACTGTGGTTGGCACAGAGCGGGAGGAACAGTCTGTCTGAGACTGTGTTTGGCACAGAGTGGGAGGAACATTCTGTCTGAGACTGTGGTTGGCACAGAGCAGGAGGGACAGTCTGTCTGAGATTGCGGTTGGCACAGAATGGGATAGACAGTCTGTCTGAGACTGTGGTTGGCACAGATTGAGAGGGACAGTCTGTCTGAGACTGTGGTTGGCATAGACCGGGAGGGACAGTCTGACTGAGACTGTGGTTGGCACTGAGTGGGAGGGACAGTCCATCTGAGACTGTGGTTGGCACTGAGCGGGAGGGACAGTCTGTCTGAGACTGTGGTTGGCACAGAGCGGGAGGGACCGTATGTCCGAGACTGTGGTTGGCACACAGCAGGAAGGACAATCTGTCCAAGACTTTGGCTGGCACAAAGCGGGAGGTACAGTCTGTCTGAGACTGTGGTTGGCACAGAATGGGGTAGACAGTCTGTCTGAGGCTGTGCTTGGCACAGAGCGGGAGGGACAGTCTGTCTGAGACTGTGCTTGGCACAGAGTTGGAGGGAGAGTCCGTTTGAGACTGCGGTTTGCACAGAGCATGAGGGACAGTCCGCCTGAGATGGTGCTTGGCACAGAGCGGGAGGGACAGTCAGTCTGAGATTGTGGAATGCAGAGAGCAGGAGGGACAGTCTGACTTAGACGGTGGTTGGCACAGAATGGGATAGATAGACTCTTGGAGCCTGTGATTGGCACAGAGCGGGAGGGACAGTCTGTCTGAGAATGTTGTTGGCACACAGTAGGAAGGACATTCTGTACAAGACTTTGGCTGCCACATAGCTGGAGGGACACTCTGTATGAGATGGTTGTTGGCACAGAATGGGATAAACAGTCTGTCTGAGACTGTGGGTGGCACAGAGCGGGAGGAACAGTCTGTCTGATATTGCGGTTGGCACAGAGCAGGAGGGACAGTCTGACTGAGACTTTGGTTGGCAAAGAATGGTATAGACAGTCTGTTGGAGACTGTGAATGGCACAGAGCAGGAGGGACAGTTTGTCTGAGACTGTGCTTGGCACAGAGTTGGAGGGAGAGTCCGTTTGAGACTGTGGTTTGCACAGAGCATGAGGGACAGTCTGTCTCAGCCTGTGGTTGGCACCGAGCGGGAGGGACAGTCTGTCTGAGACAGTAGTTGGCACAGAGCAGGAGGGACAGTCCGTCTGAGACTGTGGTTGTCACAGAGCGGGAGGGACAGTCTGTCTTAGACTGTGGTTGGCACAGAGCGGGATGGGCAGTCTGTCTGAGACTGTGGTTGGCACAGAGCAGGAGGGACAGTCTGACTTAGACTGTGGTTGGCAAAGAATTGGTTAGACAGTCTGTTTGAGACATTTCATGTCACAGAGCGGGAGGGGCAGTCTGTCTGACTCTCTGGTTGGCAGAGAATGGGATGAACAGTTTCTCTGAGACTCAGGTTGGCACAGTGCGGGAGGGACAGTCTGTATGAGACTGTGGTTGGCACTGAGCAGGAAGGACAGTCTGTCTGAGACTGTGGTTGGCACAGAGCGGAAGGGACAGTCTGCCTGAGATAGTGGTTGGCACTGAACGGGAAGGACAGTCTGTCTGAGATTGTGGAATGCAGAGTGCAGGAGGGACAGTCTGACTTAGACAGTGGTTGGCACAGAATGTGATAGACATACTCTTGGAGACTGTGATTGGCACAGAGCGGGAGGGACAGTCTGTCTGAGAATGTTGTTGGCACACAGTAGGAAGGACATTCTGTCCAAGACTTTGGCTGCCAAATAGCTGGAGGGACAGTCTGTATGAGACGGTTGTTTGCACCGAATGGGATAAACAGTCTGTCTGAGACTGTGGGTGGCAGAGAGTGGGAGAAACAGTCTGTCTGATATTGCCGTTGGCAAAGAGCAGGAGGGACAATCTGACTGAGACTTTGGTTGGCACGGAATGGTATAGACAGTCTGTTGGAGACTGTGAATGGCACAGAGTTGGAGGGACAGTCCGTTTGAGACTGTGGTTGGCACAGTGCAGGAGGGACAGTCTGTCTGAGACTGTGGTTGGCACTGAGCGGGAGGGACAGTCCATCTGAGACTGTGGTTGTCACTGAGCGGGCGGGGCAGTCTGTCTTAGACTGTGGTTTGCACAGAGCAGGAGAAACAATCTGTCTGAGACTGTGGTTGGCACAGAGCAGGAGGGACAGTCTCTCTGAGACTGTTGTTGGCACACAGCAGGAAGGACATTCTGTCCAAGACTGTAGTTGGCACAAAGCAGGAGGGACAGTTTTTCTGAGAGTGTGGTTGGCACAGAATGTGATAGACAGTCTGTCTGAGACTGTGGTTGGCACAGAGTGCGAGGGACAATCCGTTTCAGACTGTGGTTTGCACAGAACGGGGGTGACAGTCCATCTGAGACTATGGTTGGCACAGTGGGGGAGGGACATTCTGTCTGAGACTGTGGTTGGCACAGAGCAGGAGGGACATTCTGACTCAAGTATGGTTGGCATAGAATGGGATAGAAATACTGTTGGAGACTGTGATTGGCATAGAGCAGGAGGGACAATCTGTCTGAGACTGTGGTTGGCACAGAGCGGGAGCGACCGTCTGTCATAGACTGTGGTTGGCACTGAGCGGGAGGGACAGTCCATCTGAGACTGTGGTTGTCACTGAGCGTGCGGGACAGTCTGTCTGAGACTGTGGTTGGCACAGAGCAGGAGGGACAATCTGTCTAAGACTAGTTGGCACAGAGCAGTCGGGACAGTCCGTCTGAGACTGTGGTTGGCACAGAGCAGGAGGGACAATCTCTCTGAGACTGTTGTTGGCACACAGCAGGAAGGACATTCTGTCCAAGACTTTGGCTGACACAAAGCAGGAGGGACAGTTTTCTGAGACTGTGGTTGGCACAGAATGGGATAGACTGTCTGTCTGAGACTGTGCTTGGCACAGAGTGGGAGGGACAGTCAGTCTGAGACTGTGGTTGGCACAGAGTGGGAGGGACAGTCCGTTTGAGACTGTGGTTTGCACAGAGCTGGGGGGACAGTCCGTCTGAGACTGTGGTAGGCACAGAAAGGGAGGGACATTCTGTCTGAGACTGTGGTTGGCACAGAGCAGGAGAGACATTCTGACTTAGACTATGGTTGGCATAGAATGGGTAATACAGTCTGTTTTAGACAGTGCTTGGCACAGAGTGGGATGGACAGTCTGTCTGAGACTGTGGTTGGCACAGAATAGGATGAACTTTATGTCTGAGACTGTGGTTGGCACAGAGCAGGAGGGACAGTCTGTCTGAGATTGTGGTTAGCACAGTGCAGGAGGGACAGTCTGACTGAGACTGTGCTTGGCACAGAATGGGATGGACAGTCCGTCTGAGACTGTGGTTGGCACAGAGCGGGAGGGACAGTTTGTCAGAGACTGTGGTTGGCCCAGAGCGGGAGGGACATTCCGTCTGAGACTGTGGTTGGCACTGAGCGGGAGGGGCCATCCGTCTGAGACTGTGGTTGGCACACAGTGGGAGGGACAGTCTGTCTGAGACTGTGGTTGGCACAGAGTGAGAGGGACAGTCTGTCTGAGTGTGGTTGGCACAGTGCGGGTGGGACAGTCTGTCTGAGTTTGCTGCTGGCAAAGAGCAGGAGGGACATTCTGACTGCGACTGTTGTTGGCACAGAGCGTGAGGGACAGTCTATCTGAGACTGTGGTTCACAGAGAGCGGGAGGGACAGTCTGTCTGTGATTGTGGTTGGCACACAGCAGGAGGGACCGTCTGTCTGAGATTGTGGTTGGCACAGAGCGGGAGGAACAGTCTGTCTGAGACTGTGTTTGGCACAGAGTGGGAGGAACATTCTGTCTGAGACTGTGGTTGGCACAGAGCAGGAGGGACAGTCTGTCTGAGATTGCGGTTGGCACAGAATGGGATAGACAGTCTGTCTGAGACTGTGGTTGGCACAGATTGAGAGGGACAGTCTGTCTGAGACTGTGGTTGGCACAGAGCGGGAGGGACCATCTGTCTCAGACTGTGGTTGGCAGAGAGTGGGAGGGACCATCTGTCTGTGATTACGGTTGGCACAGAGCAGGAGGAACCGTCTGTCTGAGACTGTGGTTGGCACAAAATGGGATAGACAGTCTGTTGGAGACTGTGAATGGCACAGAGTGGGATGGACAGTCCATCTGAGACTGTGGTTAGAACAGAGCGGGAGGGACAATCTGTCTGAGACTGTGGTTGGCATAGACCGGGAGGGACAGTCTGACTGAGACTGTGGTTGGCACTGAGTGGGAGGGACAGTCCATCTGAGACTGTGGTTGGCACAGAGCGGGAGGGACCGTATGTCCGAGACTGTGGTTGGCACACAGCAGGAAGGACATTCTGTCCAAGGCTTTGGCTGGCACAAAGCGGGAGGTACAGTCTGTCTGAGACTGTGGTTGGCACAGAATGGGGTAGACAGTCTGTCTGAGGCTGTGCTTGGCACAGAGCGGGAGGGACAGTCTGTCTGAGACTGTGCTTGGCACAGAGTTGGAGGGAGAGTCCGTTTGAGACTGCGGTTTGCACAGAGCATGAGGGACAGTCCGCCTGAGATGGTGCTTGGCACAGAGCGGGAGGGACAGTCAGTCTGAGATTGTGGAATGCAGAGAGCAGGAGGGACAGTCTGACTTAGACGGTGGTTGGCACAGAATGGGATAGATAGACTCTTGGAGCCTGTGATTGGCACAGAGCGGGAGGGACAGTCTGTCTGAGAATGTTGTTGGCACACAGTAGGAAGGACATTCTGTACAAGACTTTGGCTGCCACATAGCTGGAGGGACACTCTGTATGAGATGGTTGTTGGCACAGAATGGGATAAACAGTCTGTCTGAGACTGTGGGTGGCACAGAGCGGGAGGAACAGTCTGTCTGATATTGCGGTTGGCACAGAGCAGGAGGGACAGTCTGACTGAGACTTTGGTTGGCAAAGAATGGTAAAGACAGTCTGTTGGAGACTGTGAATGGCACAGAGCAGGAGGGACAGTTTGTCTGAGACTGTGCTTGGCACAGAGTTGGAGGGAGAGTCCGTTTGAGACTGTGGTTTGCACAGAGCATGAGGGACAGTCTGTCTCAGCCTGTGGTTGGCACCGAGCGGGTGGGACAGTCTGTCTGAGACAGTAGTTGGCACAGAGCAGGAGGGACAGTCCGTCTGAGACTGTGGTTGTCACAGAGCGGGAGGGACAGTCTGTCTTAGACTGTGGTTGGCACAGAGCGGGATGGGCAGTCTGTCTGAGACTGTGGTTGGCACAGAGCAGGAGGGACAGTCTGACTTAGACTGTGGTTGGCATAGAATTGGTTAGACAGTCTGTTTGAGACATTTCATGTCACAGAGCGGGAGGGGTAGTCTGTCTGAGTCTCTGGTTGGCAGAGAATGGGATGAACAGTCTCTCTGAGACTCATGTTGGCACAGTGCGGGAGGGACAGTCTGTATGAGACTGTGGTTGGCACTGAGCAGGAAGGAAAGTCTATCTGAGACTTTGGTTGGCACAGAGCGGGAGTGTCAGTCCGTCTGAGACTGTGGTTGGCATAGAGCGGGATGGGCAGTCTGTCTGAGACTGTGCTTGGCACAGAGCGGAAGGGACAGTCTGCCTGAGACGGTGGTTGGCACACAGCGGGAGGGACAGTCTGTCTGAGATTGTGGAATGCAGAGCGCAGGAGGGACAGTCTGACTTAGACAGTGGTTGGCACAGAATGTGATAGACAGACTCTTGGAGACTGTGATTGGTACAGAGCGGGAGGGACAGTCTGTCTGAGAATGTTGTTGGCACACAGTAGGAAGGACATTCTGTCCAAGACTTTGGCTGCCACATAGCTGGAGGGGCAGTCTGTATGAGATGGTTGTTGGCACAGACTGGGATAAACAGTCTGTCTGAGACTGTGGGTGGCACAGAGCAGGATAGACAGTCTGTCTGAGACTGTGCTTGGCACAGAGCAGGAGGGACAGTCTGTCTGAGACTGTGGTTGGCACTGAGCGGGAGGGACATTCTGTCCAAGACTTTGGCTGCCACATAGCTGGAGGGACACTCTGTATGAGATGGTTGTTGGCACAGAATGGGATAAACAGTCTGTCTGAGACTGTGGGTGGCACAGAGCAGGAGGAGCAGTCTGTCTGATATTGCGGTTGGCACAGAGCAGGAGGGACAGTCTGACTGAGACTTTGGTTGCCACAGAATGGTATAGACAGTCTGTTGGAGACTGTGAATGGCACAGAGCAGGAGGGACAGTCTGTCTGAGACTGTGGTTGGCACTGAGCGGGAGGGACAGTCCATCTGAGACTGTGGTTGTCACTGAGCGGGTGGGGCAGTCTGTCTGAGACTGTGGTTTGCACACAGCAGTAAGGAGATTCTGTCCAAGTCTTTGGCTGGCACAAAGCAGGAGGGACAGTTTTTCTGAGACTGTGGTTGGCACAGAATGGGATAGACACTCTGCCTGAGACTGTGCTTGGCACAGAGTGGGAGGGACAGTCTGTCTGAGACTGTGGTTGGCACAGAGTGGGAGCGACAGTCCGTTTGAGACTGTGGTTTGCACAGAGCGGGGGAGACAGTCCGTCTCAGACTATGGTTGGCACAGAGTGGGAGGGACATTCTGTCTGAGACTGTGGTTGGCACAGAGCAGGAGTGACATTCTGACTCAGACTATGGTTGGCATAGAATGGGATAGACAGACTGTTGGAGACTGTGATTGGCACAGAGCGGGAGGGACAATATGTCTGAGACTGTGGTTGGCACAGAGCGGGAGGGACAGTCTGTCTGAGACTGTGGTTGGCACTGAGCGGGAGGCACAGACAATCTGAGACTGTGGTTGTCACTGAGCGCGCTGAACAATCTGTCTGAGACTGTGGTTGGCACAGAGCGGGGGGGACTAAATGTCTGAGACTGTAGTTGGCACAGAGCAGGGGGGACAGTCCGTCTGAGACTGTGGTTGGCACAGAGCAGGAGGGACAGTCTCTCTGAGACTGTTGTTGGCACACAGCAGGAAGGACATTCTGTCCAAGACTTTGGCTGGCACAAAGCAGGAGGGACAGTTTTCTGAGGCTGTGGTTGGCACAGAATGGGATAGACAGTCTGTCTGAGACTGTGCTTGGCACAGAGTGGGAGAGACAGTCTGTCTGAGACTGTGGTTGGCACAGAGTGGGAGGGACAGTCCGTTTGAGACTGTGGTAGGCACAGAGAGGGAGGGACATTCTGTCTGAAACTGTGGTTGGCACAGAGCAGGAGAGACATTCTGACTTAGACTATGGTTGGAATAGAATGGGTTAGACAGTCTGTTTGAGACAGTGCTTGGCACAGAGCGCGAGGGACAGTCTGTCTGAGACTGTGTTTGGCACAGAATAGGATGAACTGTATGTCTGAGACTGTGGTTGGCACAGAGCAGGAGGGACAGTCTGTCTGAGATTGTGGTTAGCACAGTGCAGGAGGGACAGTCTGACTGAGACTGTGGTTGGCACAGAATGGGATGGACAGTCCGTCTGAGACTGTGGTTGGCACAGAGCGGGAGGGACATTCCGTCTCAGACTGTGGTTGGCACTGGGCAGCACGGACAGTCTGTCTGAGACTGTGGTTCACTGAGAGCAGGTGGGACAGTCTGTTTGTGATTGCGGTTGGCACACAGCAGGAGGGACGATCTGTCTGAGAATGTGGTTGGCACAGAAAGGGATAGGCAATCTGTCGGAGACTGTGGTTGGCACTGACCAGGAGGAACAGTTTGTCTGAGACTGTGGTTCACAGAGAGCGGGAGGGACAGTCAGACTGTGATTGCGGTTGGCACACAGCAGGAGGGACGATAAGTCTGAGACTGTGGTTGGCACAGAATGGGATAGGCATTCTGTCTGAGATTGAGGTTGGCACAGAGCAGGAGGGACAGTCTGACTTAGACTATGGTTGGCATAGAATGGGTTAGACAGTCTGTTTGAGACAGTGCTTGGCACAGAGCGGGAAGGGCTGTCTGAGACTGTGGTTGGCACACAGTGGGAGGGTCAGTCTGTCTGAGACTGTGGTTGGCACAGAGTGAGAGGGACAGTCTGTCTGAGTGTGGTTGGCACAGTGCGGGAGGGACATTCTGACTGTGACTGTGGTTGGCACAGAGCGTGAGGGACAGTCTGTCTGAGACTGTGGTTCACTGAGAGCAGGTGGGACAGTCTGTTTGTGATTGCGGTTGGCACACAGCAGGAGGGACGATCTGTCTGAGAATGTGGTTGGCACAGAAAGGGATAGGCAATCTGTCGGAGACTGTGGTTGGCACTGACCAGGAGGAACAGTTTGTCTGAGACTGTGGTTCACAGAGAGCGGGAGGGACAGTCAGACTGTGATTGCGGTTGGCACACAGCAGGAGGGACGATAAGTCTGAGACTGTGGTTGGCACAGAATGGGATAGGCATTCTGTCTGAGATTGAGGTTGGCACAGAGCAGGAGGGACAGTCTGACTTAGACTATGGTTGGCATAGAATGGGTTAGACAGTCTGTTTGAGACAGTGCTTGGCACAGAGCGGGAAGGGCTGTCTGAGACTGTGGTTGGCACACAGTGGGAGGGTCAGTCTGTCTGAGACTGTGGTTGGCACAGAGTGAGAGGGACAGTCTGTCTGAGTGTGGTTGGCACAGTGCGGGAGGGACATTCTGACTGTGACTGTGGTTGGCACAGAGCGTGAGGGACAGTCTGTCTGAGACTGTGGTTCACAGAGAGCGGGAGGGACAGTCTGTCCGTGATTGTGGTTGGCACACAGCAGGAGGGACAGTTTGTCTGAGACTGTGGTTGGCACAGAGCAGGAGGGACAGTCTGTCTGAGATTGCGGTTGGCACAGAATGGGATAGACAGTCTGTCTGAGACTGTGGTTGGCACAGAGTGGGAGGGACAGTCTGTCTGATACTGTGGTTGGCACAGAGCAGGAGGGACCATCTGTCTCAGACTGTGGTTCGCAGAGAGTGGGAGGGACCGTCTGTCTGTGATTGCAGTTGGCACAGAGCAGGAGGGACCGTCTGTCTGAGACTGTGGTTGGCACAAAATGGGATAGGCAGTCTGTTCGAGACTGTAAATGGCACAGAGTGGGATGGACAGTCTGTCTGAGACTGTGGTTAGAACAGAGCGGGAGGGACAATCTGTCTGAGACTGTGGTTGGCACAGAGCGGGAGGGACAGTCTGAGACTGTGGTTGGCACTGAGTGGGAGGGACAGTCCATCTGAGACTGTGGTTGGCACTGAGCGGGAGGGACAGTCTGTCTGAGACTGTGGTTGGCACAGAGCAGGAGGGACAATCTGTCTGAGATTGTGGTTGGCACAGAGCGGGAGGGACAGTCCGTCTGATACTGTGGTTGGCTCAGAGCGGGAGGGACAGTCTCTCTGAGACTGTTGTTGGCACACAGCAGGAAGTACATTCTGTCCAAGACTTTGGCTGGCATAAAGCAGAGGGACAGTCTTTCTGAGAGTGTGGTTGGCACAGAATGGGATAGACAGTCTCTCTGAGACAGTGCTTGGCAAAGAGTGGTAGGGACAGTCTGTCTGAGACTGTGGTTGGCACAGACTGAGAGGGACAGTCCTTCTGAGACTGTGGTTTGCACAGAGCGGGAGGGACAGTCCGTCTGAGTCTTTGGTTGGCACAGAGCGGGAGGGACAATCTGTCTGAGACTGTGGTTGGCACAGAGCAGGAGGGACAGTCTGACTTAGACAATGGTTGGCATAGAATGGGTTAGACAGTCTGTTTGAGACAGTGCTTGGCACGGAGCAGGAGGAACAGTCTGTCTGAGACTGTGGTTGGCACAGTGTGGGAGGGACAGTCTGTCTGAGACTGTGGTTGGCACAGAGCGGGAGGGACATTCTGACGGAGAAAGTGGTTGGCACAGAATCGGATAGACTGTCTGTTGGAGACTGTGAATGGCACAGAGCGGGACGGACATTCCGTCTGATACGGTGATTGGCACAGAGCGGGAGACAGTCTGTCTGATACTGTAGTTGGCACAGTGTGGGAGGGACAGTCTGTCTGAGACTGTGGTTGGCACAGAGCTGGACGGACGTTCAGTCTGAGACTGTGGTTGGCACAGAGCGGGAGGGTCAGTCCATCTGAGACTGTGGTTGGCACAGAGCGTGAGGGACAGTCTGTCTGAGACTGTGGTTCACAGAGAGCGGGAGGGACAGTCTGTCTGTGGTTGCGGTTGGCACACAGCAAAAGGGACCGTCTGCCTGAGACTGTGGTTGGCACAGAATGGGATAGACAGTCTGTCTGAGACTGTGCTTGGCACAGAGTGGGAGAGACAGTCTGTCTGAGACTGTGGTTGGCACAGAGTGGGAGGGACAGTCCGTTTGAGACTGTGGTTTGCACAGAGCGTGGGGGACAGTCCGTCTGAGACTGTGGTAGGCACAGAGAGGGAGGGACATTCTGTCTGAAACTGTGGTTGGCACAGAGCAGGAGGGACATTCTGACTTAGACTATGTTTGGAATAGAATGGGTTAGACAGTCTGTTTGAGACAGTGCTTGGCACAGAGCGCGAGGGACAGTCTGTCTGAGACTGTTTTTGGCACAGAATAGGATGAACTGTATGTCTGAGACTGTGGTTGGCATAGAGCAGGAGGGACAGTCTGTCTGAGATTGTGGTTAGCACAGTGCAGGAGGGACAGTCTGACTGAGACTGTGGTTGGCACAGAATGGGATGGACAGTGCGTCTGAGACTGTGGTTGGCACAGAGCGGGAGGGACATTCCGTCTCAGACTGTGGTTGGCACTGAGCAGGACGGACAGTCTGTCTGAGACTGTGGTTCACTGAGAGCAGGTGGGACAGTCTGTTTGTGATTGCGGTTGGCACACAGCAGGAGGGACGAGCTGTCTGAGAATGTGGTTGGCACAGAAAGGGATAGGCAATCTGTCGGAGACTGTGGTTGGCACTGACCAGGAGGAACAGTTTGTCTGAGACTGTGGTTCACAGAGAGCGGGAGGGACAGTCAGACTGTGATTGCGGTTGGCACACAGCAGGAGGGACGATAAGTCTGAGACTGTGGTTGGCACAGAATGGGATAGGCATTCTGTCTGAGATTGAGGTTGGCACAGAGCAGGAGGGACAGTCTGACTTAGACTATGGTTGGCATAGAATGGGTTAGACAATCTGTTTGAGACAGTGCTTGGCACAGAGCGGGAAGGGCTGTCTGAGACTGTGGTTGGCACACAGTGGGAGGGTCAGTCTGTCTGAGACTGTGGTTGGCACAGAGTGAGAGGGACAGTCTGTCTGAGTGTGGTTGGCACAGTGCGGGAGGGACATTCTGACTGTGACTGTGGTTGGCACAGAGCGTGAGGGACAGTCTGTCTGAGACTGTGGTTCACAGAGAGCGGGAGGGACAGTCTGTCCGTGATTGTGGTTGGCACACAGCAGGAGGGACAGTTTGTCTGAGACTGTGGTTGGCACAGAGCAGGAGGGACAGTCTGTCTGAGATTGCGGTTGACACAGAATGGGATAGACAGTCTGTCTGAGACTGTGGTTGGCACAGAGTGGGAGTGACAGTCTGTCTGATACTGTGGTTGGCACAGAGCGGGAGGGACCATCTGTCTCAGACTGTGGTTCGCAGAGAGTGGGAGGGACCGTCTGTCTGTGATTGCGGTTGGCACAGAGCAGGAGGGACCGTCTGTCTGAGACTGTGGTTGGCACAAAATGGGATAGGCAGTCTGTTCGAGACTGTGAATGGCACAGAGTGGGATGGACAGTCTGTCTGAGACTGTGGTTAGAACAGAGCGGGAGGGACAATCTGTCTGAGACTGTGGTTGGCACAGAGCGGGAGGGACAGTCTGAGACTGTGGTTGGCACTGAGTGGGAGGGACAGTCCATCTGAGACTGTGGTTGGCACTGAGCGGGAGGGACAGTCTGTCTGAGACTGTGGTTGGCACAGAGCAGGAGGGACAATCTGTCTGAGATTGTGGTTGGCACAGAGCGGGAGGGACAGTCCGTCTGATACTGTGGTTGGCTCAGAGCGGGAGGGACAGTCTCTCTGAGACTGTTGTTGGCACACAGCAGGAAGTACATTCTGTCCAAGACTTTGGCTGGCATAAAGCAGAGGGACAGTCTTTCTGAGAGTGTGGTTGGCACAGAATGGGATAGACAGTCTCTCTGAGACAGTGCTTGGCAAAGAGTGGTAGGGACAGCCTGTCTGAGACTGTGGTTGGCACAGACTGGGAGGGACAGTCCTTCTGAGACTGTGGTTTGCACAGAGCGGGAGGGACAGTCCGTCTGAGTCTTTGGTTGGCACAGAGCGGGAGGGACAATCTGTCTGAGACCGTGGTTGGCACAGAGCAGGAGGGACAGTCTGACTTAGACAATGGTTGGCATAGAATGGGTTAGACAGTCTGTTTGAGACAGTGCTTGGCACGGAGCAGGAGGAACAGTCTGTCTGAGACTGTGGTTGGCACAGTGTGGGAGGGACAGTCTGTCTGAGACTGTCGTTGGCACAGAGCGGGATGGACATTCCATCTGATACGGTGATTGTCACAGAGCGGGAGGGACAGTCTGTCTGATACTGTAGTTGGCACAGTGTGGGAGGGACAGTCTGTCTGAGACGGTGGTTGGCACAGAGCTGGACGGACGTTCAGTCTGAGACTGTGGTTGGCACAGAGCGGGAGGGTCAGTCCATCTGAGACTGTGGTTGGCACAGAGCGTGAGGGACAGTCTGTCTGAGACTGTGGTTCACAGAGAGTGGGAGGGACAGTCTGTCTGTGGTTGCGGTTGGCACACAGCAAAAGGGACCGTCTGCCTGAGACTGTGGTTGGCACAGAATGGGATAGGCATTCTGTCTGAGACTGTGCTTGGCACAGAGTGGGAGGGACAGTCTGTCTGAGACTGTGGTTGGCACAGAGTGGGAGGGACAGTCCGTTTTAGAATGTGGTTCGCACAGAGCATGAGGGACAATCCGTCTGAGACTGTGGTTGGCACAGAGTGGGAGGGACAGTCCGTCTGAGACTGTGGTTGTCACAGAGTGGGAGGGACTTTCTGTCTGAGACTGTTGTTGGCACACAGCAGGAAGGACATTCTGTCCAAGACTTTGGCTGGCACATAGCGGGAGCGACAGTCTGTCAGAGACTCTGGTTGGCGTAGAGCAGGAGGGACAGACTGACTGAGATGGTGGTTGGCACAGAATGGGATAGACAGACTTTTTGAGACAGTGCTTGGCACAGAGCGGAAGGGACAGTCCATCTGAGACTGTGGTTGGCACAGAATAGGATGAACTGTATGTCTGAGACTGTGGTTGGCACACAGCTGGAGGGACAGTCTGTCTGAGATCGTGGTTAGCACAGTGCAGGAGGGACAGTCTGACTGAGACTGTGGTTGGCACAGAATGGGATAGATAGTCTGTTTGAAACTGTGGTTGGCAGAGAGCGGTAGGGACAGTCCGTCTGAGACTGTGGTTGGCACAGAGCGGGAGGGACAGTTTGTCAGAGACTGTGGTTGGCCCAGCGCGGGAGGGACATTCCGTCTGAGACTGTGGTTGGCACTGAGCGGGACGGACAGTCTGTCTGAGACTGTGGTTGGCACTGAGCATGAGGGACAGTCTGTCTGAGACTGTGGTTCACTGAGAGCGGGTGGGACAGTCTGTTTGTGATTGCGGTTGGCACACAGCAGGAGGGACGATCTGTCTGAGACTGTGGTTGGCACAGAAATGGATACGCAATCTGTCGGAGACTGTGGTTGGCACTGACCAGGAGGAACAGTTTGTCTGAGACTGTGGTTCACAGAGAGCGGGAGGGACAGTCTGTCTGTGATTGTGGCTGGCACACAGCAGGAGGGACGATAAGTCTGAGACTGTGGTTGGCACAGAATGGGATAGGCATTCTGTCTGAGACTGTGGTTGGCACTGAGCGGGACGGACAGTCTTTCTGAGACTTTGGTTGGCATTGAGCGTGAGGGACAGTCTGTCTGAGACTGTGGTTGGCACAGAATGGGATAGACAGTCTTTCTGAGACTATGCTTGGCACAGAGTGGGAGGGACAGTCTGTCTGAGACTGTGCTTGGCACAGAGTGGGAGGGACAGTCCGTTTGAGAATGTGATTTGCACAGAGCATGAGGGACAATCCGTCTGAGACTGTGGTTGGAACAGAGAGAGAGAGACAATCTGTCTGAGACTGTGGTTGGCACAGAGCGGGAGGGACAGTCTGTCTGATACTGTGGTTGGCACAGAGCGGGAGGGACCATCTGTCTCAGACTGTGGTTCGCAGAGAGTGGGAGGGACCGTCTGTCTGTGATTGCGGTTGGCACAGAGCAGGAGGGACCGTCTGTCTGAGACTGTGGTTGGCACAAAATGGGATAGGCAGTCTGTTCGAGACTGTGAATGGCACAGAGTGGGATGGACAGTCTGTCTGAGACTGTGGTTAGAACAGAGCGGGAGGGACAATCTGTCTGAGACTGTGGTTGGCACAGAGCGGGAGGGACAGTCTGAGACTGTGGTTGGCACTGAGTGGGAGGGACAGTCCTTCTGAGACTGTGGTTGGCACTGAGCGGGAGGGACAGTCTGTCTGAGACTGTGGTTGGCACAGAGCAGGAGGGACAATCTGTCTGAGATTGTGGTTGGCACAGAGCGGGAGGGACAGTCCGTCTGATACTGTGGTTGGCTCAGAGCGGGAGGGACAGTCTCTCTGAGACTGTTGTTGGCACACAGCAGGAAGTACATTCTGTCCAAGACTTTGGCTGGCATAAAGCAGAGGGACAGTCTTTCTGAGAGTGTGGTTGGCACAGAATGGGATAGACAGTCTCTCTGAGACAGTGCTTGGCAAAGAGTGGTAGGGACAGCCTGTCTGAGACTGTGGTTGGCACAGACTGGGAGGGACAGTCCTTCTGAGACTGTGGTTTGCACAGAGCGGGAGGGACAGTCCGTCTGAGTCTTTGGTTGGCACAGAGCGGGAGGGACAATCTGTCTGAGACCGCGGTTGGCACAGAGCAGGAGGGACAGTCTGACTTAGACAATGGTTGGCATAGAATGGGTTAGACAGTCTGTTTGAGACAGTGCTTGGCACGGAGCAGGAGGAACAGTCTGTCTGAGACTGTGGTTGGCACAGTGTGGGAGGGACAGTCTGTCTGAGACTGTGGTTGGCACAGAGCGGGATGGACATTCCATCTGATACGGTGATTGGCACAGAGCGGGAGGGACAGTCTGTCTGATACTGTAGTTGGCACAGTGTGGGAGGGACAGTCTGTCTGAGACGGTGGTTGGCACAGAGCTGGACGGACGTTCAGTCTGAGACTGTGGTTGGCACAGAGCGGGAGGGTCAGTCCATCTGAGACTGTGGTTGGCACAGAGCGTGAGGGACAGTCTGTCTGAGACTGTGGTTCACAGAGAGTGGGAGGGACAGTCTGTCTGTGGTTGCGGTTGGCACACAGCAAAAGGGACCGTCTGCCTGAGACTGTGGTTGGCACAGAATGGGATAGGCATTCTGTCTGAGACTGTGCTTGGCACAGAGTGGGAGGGACAGTCTGTCTGAGACTGTGGTTGGCACAGAGTGGGAGGGACAGTCCGTTTTAGAATGTGGTTTGCACAGAGCATGAGGGACAATCCGTCTGAGACTGTGGTTGGCACAGAGTGGGAGGGACAGTCCGTCTGAGACTGTGGTTGTCACAGAGTGGGAGGGACTTTCTGTCTGAGACTGTTGTTGGCACACAGCAGGAAGGACATTCTGTCCAAGACTTTGGCTGGCACATAGCGGGAGCGACAGTCTGTCAGAGACTCTGGTTGGCGTAGAGCAGGAGGGACAGACTGACTGAGATGGTGGTTGGCACAGAATGGGATAGACAGACTTTTTGAGACAGTGCTTGGCACAGAGCGGAAGGGACAGTCCATCTGAGACTGTGGTTGGCACAGAATAGGATGAACTGTATGTCTGAGACTGTGGTTGGCACACAGCTGGAGGGACAGTCTGTCTGAGATCGTGGTTAGCACAGTGCAGGAGGGACAGTCTGACTGAGACTGTGGTTGGCACAGAATGGGATAGATAGTCTGTTTGAAACTGTGGTTGGCAGAGAGCGGTAGGGACAGTCCGTCTGAGACTGTGGTTGGCACAGAGCGGGAGGGACAGTTTGTCAGAGACTGTGGTTGGCCCAGCGCGGGAGGGACATTCCGTCTGAGACTGTGGTTGGCACTGAGCGGGACGGACAGTCTGTCTGAGACTGTGGTTGGCACTGAGCATGAGGGACAGTCTGTCTGAGACTGTGGTTCACTGAGAGCGGGTGGGACAGTCTGTTTGTGATTGCGGTTGGCACACAGCAGGAGGGACGATCTGTCTGAGACTGTGGTTGGCACAGAAATGGATACGCAATCTGTCGGAGACTGTGGTTGGCACTGACCAGGAGGAACAGTTTGTCTGAGACTGTGGTTCACAGAGAGCGGGAGGGACAGTCTGTCTGTGATTGTGGCTGGCACACAGCAGGAGGGACGATAAGTCTGAGACTGTGGTTGGCACAGAATGGGATAGGCATTCTGTCTGAGACTGTGGTTGGCACTGAGCGGGACGGACAGTCTTTCTGAGACTTTGGTTGGCATTGAGCGTGAGGGACAGTCTGTCTGAGACTGTGGTTGGCACAGAATGGGATAGACAGTCTTTCTGAGACTATGCTTGGCACAGAGTGGGAGGGACAGTCTGTCTGAGACTGTGCTTGGCACAGAGTGGGAGGGACAGTCCGTTTGAGAATGTGATTTGCACAGAGCATGAGGGACAATCCGTCTGAGACTGTGGTTGGAACAGAGAGAGAGGGACAATCTGTCTGAGACTGTGGTTGGCACAGAGCGGGAGGGACAGTCCGTCTGAGACTGTGGTTGTCACAGAGTGGGAGGGACTTTCTGACTGAGACTGTTGTCGGCACACAGCAGGAAGGACATTCTGTCCAAGACTTTGGCTGCCACATAGCGGGAGTGACAGTCTGTCAGAGACGCTGGTTGGCACAGAGCAGGAGGGACAGACTGACTGAGATGGTGGTTGGACAGAATGGGATAGACAGTCTGTTTGCGACAGTGCTTGGCACAGAGCAGGAGGGACAGTCTGTCTGAGACTGTGGTTGGCACAGAATAGGATGAACTGTATGTCTGAGACTGTGGTTGGCACACAGCTGGAGGGACAGTCTGTCTGAGATCGTGGTTAGCACAGTGCAGGAGGGATAGTCTGACTGAGACAGTGGTTGGCACAGAATGGGATAGATAGTCTGTTTGAAACTGTGGTTGGCATAGAGCGGTAGGGACAGTCCGTCTGAGACTGTGGTTGGCCCAGAGTGGGAGGGAAAGTTCGTCAGAGACTGTGGTTGGCCCAGAGCAGGAGGGACATTCCATCTGAGACTGTGGTGGGCACTGAGTGGGACAGACAGTCTGTCTGAGACTGTGGTTCACTGAGAGCGGGTGGGACAGTCTGTTTGTGATTGCGGTTGGCACACAGCAGGAGGGACGACCTGTCTGAGACTGTGGTTGGCACAGAAAGGGATACGCAATCTGTCAGAGACTGTGGTTGGCACTGACCAGGAGGAACAGTTTGTCTGAGACTGTGGTTCACAGACAGCGGGAGGGACAGTCTGTCTGTGATTGCGGTTGGCACACAGCAGGAGAGACGATAAGTCTGAGACTGTGGTTGGCACAGAATGGGATAGGCATTCTGTCTGAGACTGTGGTTGGCACAGAGCAGGAGGGACAGTCTGACTTAGACTATGGTTGGCATAGAATGGGTTAGACAGTCTGTTAGAGACAGTGCTTAGCACAGAGCGGGAGGGGCCGTCTGTCTGAGACTGTGGTTGCCACAGAGTAGGAGGGACAGTCTGTCTGAGACTGTGGTTGGCACAGAGTGGGAGGGACAGTCTGTCTGAGTGTGGTTGGCACAGTGCGGGAGGGACAGTCTGTCTGAGATTGCTGTTGGCACAGAGCAGGAGGGACAGTCTGACTGCGACTGTGGTTGGCACAGAGCGTGAGGGACAGTCTGTCAGAGACTGTGGTTGGCACAGAGCGGGAGGAACAGTCTGTCTGAGACTGTGTTTGTCACAGAGCGGGAGGGACAGTCTGTCTGAGACTGTGGTTGGCACAGAGCAGGAGGGACAGTCTGTCTGAGATTGCGGTTGGCACAGAATGGAATAGACAGTCTGTTGGAGACTGTGGTTGGCACATACTGGGAGGGATAGTCCGTCTGAGACTGTGGTTGGAACAGAGTGGGAGGGACAATCTGTCTGAGACTGTGGTTGGCATAGACCGGGAGGGACAGTCTGACTGAGACTGTGGTTGTTACAGAGTGGGAGGGACTTTCTGACTGAGACTGTTGTCGGCACACAGCAGGAAGGACATTCTGTCCAAGACTTTGGCTGCCACATAGCGGGAGTGACAGTCTGTCAGAGACGCTGGTTGGTACAGAGCAGGAGGGACAGACTGACTGAGATGGTGGTTGGACAGAATGGGATAGACAGTCTGTTTGCGACAGTGTTTGGCACAGAGCAGGAGGGACAGTCTGTCTGAGACTGTGGTTGGCACAGAATAGGATGAACTGTATGTCTGAGACTTTGGTTTGCACACAGCTGGAGGGACAGTCTGTCTGAGATCGTGGTTAGCACAGTGCAGGAGGGACAGTCTGACTGAGACAGTGGTTGGCACAGAATGGGATAGATAGTCTGTTTGAAACTGTGGTTGGCATAGAGCGGTAGGGACAGTCCGTCTGAGACTGTGGTTGGCCCGGAGCGGGAGAGAAAGTTTGTCAGAGACTATGGTTGGCCCAGAACAGGAGGGACATTCCATCTGAGACTGTGGTGGGCACTGAGCGGGACAGACAGTCTGTCTGAGACTGTGGTTCACTGAGAGCGGGTGGGACAGTCTGTTTGTGATTGCGGTTGGCACACAGCAGGAGGGACAATCTGTCTGAGACTGTGGTTGGCACAGAAAGGGATAGGCAATCTGTCAGAGACTGTGGTTGGCACTGACCAGGAGGAACAGTTTGTCCGAGACTGTGGTTCACAGAGAGCGGGAGGGACAGTCTGTCTGTGATTGCGGTTGGCACACAGCAGGAGGGACAGTTTGTCTGAGACTGTGGTTGGCACAGAGCAGGAGGGACAGTCTGTCTGAGATTGCGGTTGGCACAGAATGGGATAGACAGTCTGTCTGAGACTGTGGTTGGCACAGAGTGGGAGGGACAGTCTGTCTGATACTGTGGTTGGCACAGAGCAGGAGGGACCATCTGTCTCAGACTGTGGTTCGCAGAGAGTGGGAGGGACCGTCTGTCTGTGATTGCGGTTGGCACAGAGCAGGAGGGACCGTCTGTCTGAGACTGTGGTTGGCACAAAATGGGATAGGCAGTCTGTTCGAGACTGTGAGTGGCACAGAGTGGGATGGACAGTCTGTCTGAGACTGTGGTTAGAACAGAGCGGGAGGGACAATCTGTCTGAGACTGTGGTTGGCACAGAGCGGGAGGGACAGTCTGACTGAGACTGTGGTTGGCACTGAGTGGGAGGGACAGTCCATCTGAGACTGTGGTTGGCACTGAGCAGGAGGGACAGTCTGTCTGAGACTGTGGTTGGCACAGAGCAGGAGGGACAATCTGTCTGAGATTGTGGTTGGCACAGAGCGGGAGGGACAGTCCGTCTGATACTGTGGTTGGCTCAGAGCGGGAGAGACAGTCTCTCTGAGACTGTTGTTGGCACACAGCAGGAAGTACATTCTGTCCAAGACTTTGGCTGGCATAAAGCAGAGGGACAGTCTTTCTGAGAGTGTGGTTGGCACAGAATGGGATAGACAGTCTCTCTGAGACAGTGCTTGGCAAAGAGTGGTAGGGACAGTCTGTCTGAGACTGTGGTTGGCACAGACTGGGAGGGACCGTCCTTCTGAGACTGTGGTTTGTACAGAGCGGGAGGGACAGTCCGTCTGAGTCTTTGGTTGGCACAGAGCGGGAGGGACAATCTGTCTGAGACTGTGGTTGGCACAGAGCAGGAGGGACAGTCTGACTTAGACAATGGTTGGCATAGAATGGGTTAGACAGTCTGTTTGAGACAGTGCTTGGCACGGAGCAGGAGGAACAGTCTGTCTGAGACTGTGGTTGGCACAGTGTGGGAGGGACAGTCTGTCTGAGACTGTGGTTGGCACAGAGCGGGAGGGACATTCTGACGGAGAATGTGGTTGGCACAGAATCGGATAGACTGTCTGTTGGAGACTGTGATTGGCACAGAGCGGGACAGACATTCCGTCTGATACGGTGATTGGCACAGAGCGGGAGGGACAGTCTGTCTGATACTGTAGTTGGCACAGTGTGGGAGGGACAGTCTGTCTGAGACTGTGGTTGGCACAGAGCTGGACGGACGTTCAGTCTGAGACTGTGGTTGGCACAGAGCGGGAGGGTCAGTCCATCTGAGACTGTGGTTGGCACAGAGCGTGAGGGACAGTCTGTCTGAGACTGTGGTTCACTGAGAGCGGGAGGGACAGTCTGTCTGTGGTTGCGGTTGGCACACAGCAAAAGGGACCGTCTGCCTGAGACTGTGGTTGGCACAGAATGGGATAGGCATTCTGTCTGAGACTGTGCTTGGCACAGAGTGGGAGGGACAGTCTGTCTGAGACTGTGGTTGGCACAGAGTGGGAGGGACAGTCCGTTTGAGAATGTGGTTTGCACAGAGCATGAGGGACAATCCGTCTGAGACTGTGGTTGGCACAGAGCCGGAGGGTCAATCTGTCTGAGACTGTGATTGGCACAGAGTGGGAGGGACAGTCCGTCTGAGACTGTGGTTGTCACAGAGTGGGAGGGACTTTCTGTCTGAGACTGTTGTTGGCACACAGCAGGAAGGACATTCTGTCCAAGACTTTGGCTGGCACATAGCGGGAGCGACAGTCTGTCAGAGGCTCTGGTTGGCATAGAGCAGGAGGGACAGACTGACTGAGATGGTGGTTGGCACAGAATGGGATAGACAGTCTATTTGAGACAGTGCTTGGCACAGTGCGGAAGGGACAGTCCATCTGAGACTGTGGTTGGCACAGAATAGGATGAACTGTATGTCTGAGACTGTGGTTGGCACACAGCTGGAGGGACAGTCTGTCTGAGATGGTGGTTAGCACAGTGCAGGAGGGACAGTCTGACTGAGACTGTGGTTGGCACAGAATGGGATAGATAGTCTGTTTGAAACTGTGGTTGGCAGAGAGCGGTAGGGACAGTCCGTCTGAGACTGTGGTTGGCACAGAGCGGGAGGGACAGTTTGTCAGAGACTGTGGTTGGCCCAGAGCGGGAGGGACATTCCGTCTGAGACTGTGGTTGGAACTGAGCGGGACGGACAGTCTGTCTGAGACTGTGGTTGGCACTGAGCGTGAGGGACAGTCTGTCTGAGACTGTGGTTCACTGAGAGCGGGTGGGACAGTCTGTTTGTGATTGCGGTTGGCACACAGCAGGAGGGACGATCTGTCTGAGACTGTGGTTGGCACAGAAAGGGATAGGCAATCTGTCGGAGACTGTGGTTGGCACTGACCAGGAGGAACAGTTTGTCGGAGACTGTGGTTCACAGAGAGCGGGAGGGACAGTCTGTCTGTGATTGCGGCTGGCACACAGCAGGAGAGACGATTAGTCTGAGACTGCGGTTGGCACAGAATGGGATAGGCATTCTGTCTGAGACTGTGGTTGGCACTGAGCGGGACGGACAGTCTTTCTGAGACTTTGGTTGGCATTGAGCGTGAGGGACAGTCTGTCTGAGACTGTGGTTGGCACAGAATGGGATAGACAGTCTTTCTGAGACTATGCTTGGCACAGAGTGGGAGGGACAGTCTGTCTGAGACTGTGCTTGGCACAGAGTGGGAGGGACAGTCCGTTTGAGAATGTGATTTGCACAGAGCATGAGGGACAATCCGTCTGAGACTGTGGTTGGAACAGAGAGAGAGGGACAATCTGTCTGAGACTGTGGTTGGCACAGAGCGGGAGGGACAGTCCGTCTGAGACTGTGGTTGTCACAGAGTGGGAGGGACTTTCTGACTGAGACTGTTGTCGGCACACAGCAGGAAGGACATTCTGTCCAAGACTTTGGCTGCCACATAGCGGGAGTGACAGTCTGTCAGAGACGCTGGTTGGCACAGAGCAGGAGGGACAGACTGACTGAGATGGTGGTTGGACAGAATGGGATAGACAGTCTGTTTGCGACAGTGCTTGGCACAGAGCGGGAAGGACAGTCTGTCTGAGACTGTGGTTGGCACAGAATAGGATGAACTGTATGTCTGAGACTGTGGTTGGCACACAGCTGGAGGGACAGTCTGTCTGAGATCGTGGTTAGCACAGTGCAGGAGGGACAGTCTGACTGAGACTGTGGTTGGCACAGAATGGGATAGATAGTCTGTTTGAAACTGTGGTTGGCATAGAGCGGTAGGGACAGTCTGTCTGAGACTGTGGTTGGCACAGAGCGGGAGGGAAAGTTTGTCAGAGACTGTGGTTGGCCCAGAGCAGGAGGGACATTCCATCTGAGACTGTGGTGGGCACTGAGCGGGACAGACAGTCTGTCTGAGACTGTGGTTCACTGAGAGCGGGTGGGACAGTCTGTTTGTGATTGCGGTTGGCACACAGCAGGAGGGACGATCTGTCTGAGACTGTGGTTGGCACAGAAAGGGATAGGCAATCTGTCAGAGACTGTGGTTGGCACTGACCAGGAGGAACAGTTTGTCTGAGACTGTGGTTCACAGAGAGAGGGAGGGACAGTCTGTCTGTGATTGCGGTTGGCACACAGCAGGAGAGACGATAAGTCTGAGACTGTGGTTGGCACAGAATGGGATAGGCATTCTGTCAGAGACTGTTGTTGGCACAGAGCAGGAGGGACAGTCTGACTTAGACTATGGTTGGCAAAGAATGGGTTAGACAGTCTGTTAGAGACAGTGCTTAGCACAGAGCAGGAGGGGACGTCTTTCTGAGACTGTGGTTGCCACAGAGTGGGAGGGACAGTCTGTCTTAGACTGTGGTTGGCACAGAAAGGGATAGGCAATCTGTCAGAGACTGTGGTTGGCACTGACCAGGAGGAACAGTTTGTCTGAGACTGTGGTTCACAGAGAGTGGGAGGGACAGTCTGTCTGTGATTGCGGTTGGCACACAGCAGGAGAGACGATAAGTCTGAGACTGTGGTTGGCACAGAATGGGATAGGCATTCTGTCTGAGACTGTTGTTGGCACAGAGCAGGAGGGACAGTCTGACTTAGACTATGGTTGGCATAGAATGGGTTAGACAGTCTGTTAGAGACAGTGCTTAGCACAGAGCGGGAGGGGCCGTCTGTCTGAGACTGTGGTTGCCACAGAGTGGGAGGGACAGTCTGTCTTAGACTGTGGTTGGCACAGAGTGGGAGGGCAGTCTGTCTGAGTGTGGTTGGCACAGTGCAGGAGGGACAGTCTGTCTGAGATTGCTGTTGGCACAGAGCAGGAGGGTCAGTCTGACTGCGACTGTGCTTGGCACAGAGCGTGAGGGACAGTCTGTCAGAGACTGTGGTTGGCACAGAGCGGGAGGAACAGTCTGTCTGAGACTGTGTTTGTCACAGAGCAGGAGGGAAAGTCTGTCTGAGACTGTGGTTGGCACAGAGCAGGAGGGACAGTCTGTCTGAGATTGCGGTTGGCACAGAATGGAATAGACAGTCTGTTGGAGACTGTGGTTGGCACATACTGGGAGGGATAGTCCATCTGAGACTGTGGTTGGAACAGAGCGGGAGGGACAATCTGTCTGAGACTGTGGTTGGCATAGACCGGGAGGGACAGTCTGACTGAGACTGTGTTTGCCACTGAGTGGGAGGGACAGTCCATCTGAGACTGTGGTTGGCACTGAGCGGGAGGGACAGTCTGTCTGAGACTGTGGTTGGCACAGAGCAGGAGGGACAATCTGTCTGAGACTGTGGTTGGCACAGAATGGGATAGACAGTCTCTCTGAGACAGTGCTTGGCAAAGAGTGGTAGGGACAGTCTGTCTGAGACTGTGGTTGGCACAGACTGGGAGGGACCGTCCTTCTGAGACTGTGGTTTGTACAGAGCGGGAGGGACAGTCCGTCTGAGTCTTTGGTTGGCACAGAGCGGGAGGGACAATCTGTCTGAGACTGTGGTTGGCACAGAGCAGGAGGGACAGTCTGACTTAGACAATGGTTGGCATAGAATGGGTTAGACAGTCTGTTTGAGACAGTGCTTGGCACGGAGCAGGAGGAACAGTCTGTCTGAGACTGTGGTTGGCACAGTGTGGGAGGGACAGTCTGTCTGAGACTGTGGTTGGCACAGAGCGGGAGGGACATTCTGACGGAGAATGTGGTTGGCACAGAATCGGATAGACTGTCTGTTGGAGACTGTGATTGGCACAGAGCGGGACAGACATTCCGTCTGATACGGTGATTGGCACAGAGCGGGAGGGACAGTCTGTCTGATACTGTAGTTGGCACAGTGTGGGAGGGACAGTCTGTCTGAGACTGTGGTTGGCACAGAGCTGGACGGACGTTCAGTCTGAGACTGTGGTTGGCACAGAGCGGGAGGGTCAGTCCATCTGAGACTGTGGTTGGCACAGAGCGTGAGGGACAGTCTGTCTGAGACTGTGGTTCACTGAGAGCGGGAGGGACAGTCCGTCTGTGGTTGCGGTTGGCACACAGCAAAAGGGACCGTCTGCCTGAGACTGTGGTTGGCACAGAATGGGATAGGCATTCTGTCTGAGACTGTGCTTGGCACAGAGTGGGAGGGACAGTCTGTCTGAGACTGTGGTTGGCACAGAGTGGGAGGGACAGTCCGTTTGAGAATGTGGTTTGCACAGAGCATGAGGGACAATCCGTCTGAGACTGTGGTTGGCACAGAGCCGGAGGGTCAATCTGTCTGAGACTGTGATTGGCACAGAGTGGGAGGGACAGTCCGTCTGAGACTGTGGTTGTCACAGAGTGGGAGGGACTTTCTGTCTGAGACTGTTGTTGGCACACAGCAGGAAGGACATTCTGTCCAAGACTTTGGCTGGCACATAGCGGGAGCGACAGTCTGTCAGAGACTCTGGTTGGCATAGAGCAGGAGGGACAGACTGACTGAGATGGTGGTTGGCACAGAATGGGATAGACAGTCTATTTGAGACAGTGCTTGGCACAGTGCGGAAGGGACAGTCCATCTGAGACTGTGGTTGGCACAGAATAGGATGAACTGTATGTCTGAGACTGTGGTTGGCACACAGCTGGAGGGACAGTCTGTCTGAGATGGTGGTTAGCACAGTGCAGGAGGGACAGTCTGACTGAGACTGTGGTTGGCACAGAATGGGATAGATAGTCTGTTTGAAACTGTGGTTGGCAGAGAGCGGTAGGGACAGTCCGTCTGAGACTGTGGTTGGCACAGAGCGGGAGGGACAGTTTGTCAGAGACTGTGGTTGGCCCAGAGCGGGAGGGACATTCCGTCTGAGACTGTGGTTGGAACTGAGCGGGACGGACAGTCTGTCTGAGACTGTGGTTGGCACTGAGCGTGAGGGACAGTCTGTCTGAGACTGTGGTTCACTGAGAGCGGGTGGGACAGTCTGTTTGTGATTGCGGTTGGCACACAGCAGGAGGGACGATCTGTCTGAGACTGTGGTTGGCACAGAAAGGGATAGGCAATCTGTCGGAGACTGTGGTTGGCACTGACCAGGAGGAACAGTTTGTCGGAGACTGTGGTTCACAGAGAGCGGGAGGGACAGTCTGTCTGTGATTGCGGCTGGCACACAGCAGGAGAGACGATTAGTCTGAGACTGCGGTTGGCACAGAATGGGATAGGCATTCTGTCTGAGACTGTGGTTGGCACTGAGCGGGACGGACAGTCTTTCTGAGACTTTGGTTGGCATTGAGCGTGAGGGACAGTCTGTCTGAGACTGTGGTTGGCACAGAATGGGATAGACAGTCTTTCTGAGACTATGCTTGGCACAGAGTGGGAGGGACAGTCTGTCTGAGACTGTGCTTGGCACAGAGTGGGAGGGACAGTCCGTTTGAGAATGTGATTTGCACAGAGCATGAGGGACAATCCGTCTGAGACTGTGGTTGGAACAGAGAGAGAGGGACAATCTGTCTGAGACTGTGGTTGGCACAGAGCGGGAGGGACAGTCCGTCTGAGACTGTGGTTGTCACAGAGTGGGAGGGACTTTCTGACTGAGACTGTTGTCGGCACACAGCAGGAAGGACATTCTGTCCAAGACTTTGGCTGCCACATAGCGGGAGTGACAGTCTGTCAGAGACGCTGGTTGGCACAGAGCAGGAGGGACAGACTGACTGAGATGGTGGTTGGACAGAATGGGATAGACAGTCTGTTTGCGACAGTGCTTGGCACAGAGCGGGAAGGACAGTCTGTCTGAGACTGTGGTTGGCACAGAATAGGATGAACTGTATGTCTGAGACTGTGGTTGGCACACAGCTGGAGGGACAGTCTGTCTGAGATCGTGGTTAGCACAGTGCAGGAGGGACAGTCTGACTGAGACTGTGGTTGGCACAGAATGGGATAGATAGTCTGTTTGAAACTGTGGTTGGCATAGAGCGGTAGGGACAGTCTGTCTGAGACTGTGGTTGGCACAGAGCGGGAGGGAAAGTTTGTCAGAGACTGTGGTTGGCCCAGAGCAGGAGGGACATTCCATCTGAGACTGTGGTGGGCACTGAGCGGGACAGACAGTCTGTCTGAGACTGTGGTTCACTGAGAGCGGGTGGGACAGTCTGTTTGTGATTGCGGTTGGCACACAGCAGGAGGGACGATCTGTCTGAGACTGTGGTTGGCACAGAAAGGGATAGGCAATCTGTCAGAGACTGTGGTTGGCACTGACCAGGAGGAACAGTTTGTCTGAGACTGTGGTTCACAGAGAGAGGGAGGGACAGTCTGTCTGTGATTGCGGTTGGCACACAGCAGGAGAGACGATAAGTCTGAGACTGTGGTTGGCACAGAATGGGATAGGCATTCTGTCAGAGACTGTTGTTGGCACAGAGCAGGAGGGACAGTCTGACTTAGACTATGGTTGGCAAAGAATGGGTTAGACAGTCTGTTAGAGACAGTGCTTAGCACAGAGCAGGAGGGGACGTCTTTCTGAGACTGTGGTTGCCACAGAGTGGGAGGGACAGTCTGTCTTAGACTGTGGTTGGCACAGAAAGGGATAGGCAATCTGTCAGAGACTGTGGTTGGCACTGACCAGGAGGAACAGTTTGTCTGAGACTGTGGTTCACAGAGAGTGGGAGGGACAGTCTGTCTGTGATTGCGGTTGGCACACAGCAGGAGAGACGATAAGTCTGAGACTGTGGTTGGCACAGAATGGGATAGGCATTCTGTCTGAGACTGTTGTTGGCACAGAGCAGGAGGGACAGTCTGACTTAGACTATGGTTGGCATAGAATGGGTTAGACAGTCTGTTAGAGACAGTGCTTAGCACAGAGCGGGAGGGGCCGTCTGTCTGAGACTGTGGTTGCCACAGAGTGGGAGGGACAGTCTGTCTTAGACTGTGGTTGGCACAGAGTGGGAGGGCAGTCTGTCTGAGTGTGGTTGGCACAGTGCAGGAGGGACAGTCTGTCTGAGATTGCTGTTGGCACAGAGCAGGAGGGTCAGTCTGACTGCGACTGTGCTTGGCACAGAGCGTGAGGGACAGTCTGTCAGAGACTGTGGTTGGCACAGAGCGGGAGGAACAGTCTGTCTGAGACTGTGTTTGTCACAGAGCAGGAGGGAAAGTCTGTCTGAGACTGTGGTTGGCACAGAGCAGGAGGGACAGTCTGTCTGAGATTGCGGTTGGCACAGAATGGAATAGACAGTCTGTTGGAGACTGTGGTTGGCACATACTGGGAGGGATAGTCCATCTGAGACTGTGGTTGGAACAGAGCGGGAGGGACAATCTGTCTGAGACTGTGGTTGGCATAGACCGGGAGGGACAGTCTGACTGAGACTGTGTTTGCCACTGAGTGGGAGGGACAGTCCATCTGAGACTGTGGTTGGCACTGAGCGGGAGGGACAGTCTGTCTGAGACTGTGGTTGGCACAGAGCAGGAGGGACAATCTGTCTGAGACTGTGGTTGGCACAGAGCGGGAGGGACAGGCCATCTGAGACTGTGGTTGGCACAGAGCGGGAGGGACCACATGTCTGATACTGTGGTTGGCACACAGCAGGAAGGACATTCTGTCCAAGACTTTGGCTGGCACAAAGCAGGAGGTACCGTATGTCTGAGACTGTGGTTGGCACAGAATGGGATAGACAGTCTGTCTGAGACTGTGCTTGTCACAGAGTGGGAGGGACAGTCTGTCTGAGACTGTGCTTGGCGCAGAGCAGGCGGGACTGTCCGTCTGAGACTGTGTTTGTCACAGAGCGGGAGGGACAGTCTGTCTTAGACTGTGGTTGGCACAGAGCGGGATGGGCAGTCTGTCTGAGACTGTGGTTGGCACAGAGCAGGAGGGACAGTCTGACTTAGACTGTGGTTGGCATAGAATTGGTTAGGCAGCCTGTTTGAGACATTTCATGTCACGGAGCGGGAGGGGCAGTATGTCTGAGTCTCTGGTTGGCAGAGAATAGGATGAACAGTCTCTCTGAGACTCAGGTTGGCACAGTGCAGGAGGGACAGTCTGTCTGAGACTGTGGTTGGCACAGAGCAGAAGGGAAAGTCTGCCTGAAACGGTGCTTGGCACAGAGCGGGAGGGACAGTCTGTCTGAGAATGTTGTTGGCACACAGTAGGAAGGACATTCTGTCCAAGACTTTGGCTGCCACATAGCTGGAGGGACAGTCTGTATGAGACGGTTGTTGGCACAGAATGGGATAAACAGTCTGTCTGAGACTGTGGGTGGCACAGAGCGGGAGGAACAGTCTGTCTGAGATTGCGGTTGGCACAGAGCAGGAGGGACTGACTGACTGAGACTTTGGTTGGCACAGAATGGTATAGACAGTCTGTTGGAGACTGTGAATGGCACAGAGTGGGAGGGACAGTCCGTCTGAGACTGTGGTTGGCACTGAGCGGGAGGGACAGTCCATCTGAGACTGTGGTTGTCACTTGGCGGGCAGGGCAGTCTGTCTGAGACTGTGGTTGGCACAGAGCAGGAGGGACAGTCTCTCTGAGACTGTTGTTGGCACACAGCAGGAAGGACGTTCTGTCCAAGACTTTGGCTGGCACAAAGCAGGAGGGACAGTTTTTCTGAGACTGTGGTTGGCACAGAATGGGATAGACAGTCTGTCTGAGACTGTGCTTGGCACAGAGTGGGAGGGACAGGCCGTCTGAGACTGCGGTTGGCACAGATTGGGAGGGACAGTCCGTTTGAGACTGTGGTTTGCACAGAGCAGGGGGGACAGTCCGTCTGAGACTGTGGTTGGCACAGAGTGGGAGCGACATTCTGTCTGAGACTGTGGTTGGCACAGAGCAGGAGGGACATTCTGACTTAGACTATGGTTGGCATAGAATTGGATAGACAGACTGTTGGAGACTGTGATTGGCACAGAGCGGGAGGGACAATCTGTCTGAGACTGTGGTTGGCACAGAGCGGGAGGGACAGTTTGTCAGAGACTGTGGTTGGCCCAGAGAGGGAGGGACATTCCGTCTGAGACTGTGGTTGGCACTGAGCGGGACGGACAGTCTGTCTGAGACTTTGGTTGGCACTCAGCGTGAGGGACAGTCTGTCTGAGACTGTGGTTCACTGAGAGCGGGTGGGACAGTCTGTTTGTGATTGCGGTTGGCACACAGCAGGAGGGAAAATCTGTCTGAGACTGTGGTTGGCACAGAAAGGGATAGGCAATCTGTCGGAGACTGTGGTTGGCACTGACCAGGAGGAACAGTTTGTCTGAGACTGTGGTTCACAGAGAGCGGGAGGGACAGTCTGTCTGTGATTGCGGTTGGCACAAAGCAGGAGGGACGATAAGTCTGAGACTGTGGTTGGCACAGAATGGGATAGGCATTCTGTCTGAGACTGTGATTGGCACAGAGCAGGAGAGACAGTCTGACTTAGACTATGGTTGGCATAGAATGGGTTAGACAGTCTGTTTGAGACAATGCTTAGCACACAGCGGCAGGGGCCGTCTGTCTGAGACTGTGGTTGCCACAGAGTGGGAGGGACAGTCTGTGTGAGTCTGGTTGGCACAGTGCGGGAGGGACAGTCTGTCTGAGATTGCTGTTGGCACAGAGCAGGAGGGACAGTCTGACTGCGACTGTGGTTGGCACAGAGCGGAAGGAACAGTCTGTCTGAGACTGTGGTTGGCACAGAGCGGAAGGAACAGTCTGTCTGAGACTGTGTTTGTCACAGAGCGGGAGGGACAGATTGTATAAGACTGTGCTTGGCACAGAGCGGGAGGGACAGTCTGTCTGAGATTGCGGTTGGCACAGAATGGAATAGACAGTCTGTCTGAGACTGTGGTTGGCACAGGGTGGGAGGGACAGTCTGTCTGAGACTGTGGTTGGCACAGAGCGGGAGGGACCATCTGTCTCAGACTGTGGTTCGCAGAGAGTGGGAGGGACCGTCTGTCTGTGATTGCGGTTGGCACACAGCAAGAGGGACCATCTGTCTGAGACTGTGGTTGGCACAAAATGGGATAGACAGTCTGTTGGAGACTGTGAATGGCACAGAGTGGGATGGACAGTCCGTCTGAGACTGTGGTTAGAACAGAGCGGGAGGGACAATCTGTCTGAGACTGTGGTTGGCATAGACCGGGAGGGACAGTCTGACTGAGACTGTGGTTGGCACTGAGTGGGAGGGACAGTCCATCTGAGACTGTGGTTGGCACTGAGCGTGAGGGACAGACTCTCTGAGACTGTGGTTGGCACAGAGCAGGAGGGACAATCTGTCTGAGACTGTGGTTGGCACGGAGCGGGAGGGACAGGCCATCTGAGACTGTGGTTGGCACAGAGCGGGAGGGACCTTATGTCTGAGACTGTGGTTGGCACACAGCAGGAAGGACATTCTGTCCAAGACTTTGGCTGGCACAAAGCAGGAGGTACAGTCTGTCTGAGACTGTGGTAGGCACAGAATGGGATAGACAGTCTGTCTGAGACTGTGCTTGGCACAGAGTTGGAGGGACAGTCTGTCTGAGACTGTGGTTCGCATAGAGCGCGAGGGACAGTCTGTCTGTGATTCCGGTTGGCACAGAGCATGAGGGACCATCTGTCTGAGACTGTGCTTGGCACAGAATGGGATAGACAGTCTGTCTGAAACTGTGGTTGGCACAGAGCGTGAGGGACAGTCCGTCTGAGAGTGTGGTTGGCAAAGAGCAGGAGGGACAATCTGTCTGAGACTGTGGCTGGCACAGAGCAGGACGGACAGTCTCAATTAGACTGTGGTTGGCCCAGAGCAGGAGGGACTGTCTTTCTGAGACTGTGGTTGGCACAGAGAATGAGGGACAGTCCGTCTGAGAATGTGGTTGGCATAGAATGGGTTAGACAGTCTGTTTGAGACAGTGCTTGGCACAGAGCGGGAGGGGCAGTCTGTCTGCGACTGCGGTTGGCACAGAATGGGATGAACAGTCTCTCTGAGACTGTGGTTGGCACAGTGCGGGAGGGACTGCCTGTCTGAAACTGTGGTTGGCACAGAGCGGGAGGGACAGTCCGTCTGAGACTGTGGTTGGCACAGAGCGGGAGGGACAATCTGTTTGAGACTGTGGTTGGCCCAGAGCAGGAGGGACAGTCTTTCTGAGACTGTTGTTGGCACACAGCAGGAAGGACAATCTGTCCAAGACTTTGGCTGGCACAAAGCAGGAGCGACAGTCTGTCTGAGACTGTGGGTGGCACAGGATGGGTTAGACAGTCTGTCTGAGACTGTGGTTGGCACAGAGTGGGAGGGACAGTCAGTCTGCGTGTGGTTGGCACAGTGCAGGAGGGACAGTCTGTCTGAGATTGCTGTTGGCACAGAGCAGGAGGGACATTCTGACTGTGACTGTGGTTGTCACAGAGCGTGAGGGACAGTCTGTCTGAGACTGTGGTTCACAGAGAGTGGGAGGGACAGTCTGTCCGTGATTGTGGTTGGCACACAGCAGGAGGGACAGTTTGTCTGAGACTGTGGTTGGCACAGAGCAGGAGGGACAGTCTGTCTGAGATTGCGGTTGGCACAGAATGGAATAGACAGTCTGTCTGAGACTGTGGTTGGCACAGGGTGGGAGGGACAGTCTGTCTGAGACTGTGGTTGGCACAGAGCGGGAGGGACCATCTGTCTCAGACTGTGGTTCGCAGAGAGTGGGAGGGACCGTCTGTCTGTGATTGCGGTTGGCACACAGCAAGAGGGACCATCTGTCTGAGACTGTGGTTGGCACAAAATGGGATAGACAGTCTGTTGGAGACTGTGAATGGCACAGAGTGGGATGGACAGTCCGTCTGAGACTGTGGTTAGCACAGAGCGGGAGGGACACTCTGTCTGAGACTGTGGTTGGCATAGACCGGGAGGGACAGTCTGACTGAGACTGTGGTTGGCACTGAGTGGGAGGGACAGTCCATCTGAGACTGTGGTTGGCACTGAGCGTGAGGGACAGACTCTCTGAGACTGTGGTTGGCACAGAGCAGGAGGGACAATCTGTCTGAGACTGTGGTTGGCACGGAGCGGGAGGGACAGGCCATCTGAGACTGTGGTTGGCACAGAGCGGGAGGGACCTTATGTCTGAGACTGTGGTTGGCACACAGCAGGAAGGACATTCTGTCCAAGACTTTGGCTGGCACAAAGCAGGAGGTACAGTCTGTCTGAGACTGTGGTAGGCACAGAATGGGATAGACAGTCTGTCTGAGACTGTGCTTGGCACAGAGTTGGAGGGACAGTCTGTCTGAGACTGTGGTTCGCATAGAGCGCGAGGGACAGTCTGTCTGTGATTCCGGTTGGCACAGAGCATGAGGGACCATCTGTCTGAGACTGTGCTTGGCACAGAATGGGATAGACAGTCTGTCTGAAACTGTGGTTGGCACAGAGCGTGAGGGACAGTCCGTCTGAGAGTGTGGTTGGCAAAGAGCAGGAGGGACAATCTGTCTGAGACTGTGGCTGGCACAGAGCAGGACGGACAGTCTCAATTAGACTGTGGTTGGCCCAGAGCAGGAGGGACTGTCTTTCTGAGACTGTGGTTGGCACAGAGAATGAGGGACAGTCCGTCTGAGAATGTGGTTGGCATAGAATGGGTTAGACAGTCTGTTTGAGACAGTGCTTGGCACAGAGCGGGAGGGGCAGTCTGTCTGCGACTGCGGTTGGCACAGAATGGGATGAACAGTCTCTCTGAGACTGTGGTTGGCACAGTGCGGGAGGGACTGCCTGTCTGAAACTGTGGTTGGCACAGAGCGGGAGGGACAGTCCGTCTGAGACTGTGGTTGGCACAGAGCGGGAGGGACAATCTGTTTGAGACTGTGGTTGGCCCAGAGCAGGAGGGACAGTCTTTCTGAGACTGTTGTTGGCACACAGCAGGAAGGACAATCTGTCCAAGACTTTGGCTGGCACAAAGCAGGAGCGACAGTCTGTCTGAGACTGTGGGTGGCACAGGATGGGTTAGACAGTCTGTCTGAGACTGTGGTTGGCACAGAGTGGGAGGGACAGTCAGTCTGCGTGTGGTTGGCACAGTGCAGGAGGGACAGTCTGTCTGAGATTGCTGTTGGCACAGAGCAGGAGGGACATTCTGACTGTGACTGTGGTTGTCACAGAGCGTGAGGGACAGTCTGTCTGAGACTGTGGTTCACAGAGAGTGGGAGGGACAGTCTGTCCGTGATTGTGGTTGGCACACAGCAGGAGGGACAGTTTGTCTGAGACTGTGGTTGGCACAGAGCAGGAGGGACAGTCTGTCTGAGATTGCGGTTGGCACAGAATGGGATAGACAGTCTGTCTGAGACTGTGGTTGGCACAGAGTGGGAGGGACAGTCTGTCTGATACTGTGGTTGGCACAGAGTGGGAGGGACCATCTGTCTCAGACTGTGGTTCGCAGAGAGTGGGAGGGACCGTCTGTCTGTGATTGCGGTTGGCACAGAGCAGGAGGGACCGTCTGTCTGAGACTGTGGTTGGCACAAAATGGGATAGGCAGTCTGTTCGAGACTGTGAATGGCACAGAGTGGGATGGACAGTCTGTCTGAGACTGTGGTTAGAACAGAGCGGGAGGGACAATCTGTCTGAGACTGTGGTTGGCACAGAGCGGGAGGGACAGTCCATCTGAGACTGTGGTTGGCACTGAGCGGGAGGGACAGTCTGTCTGAGACTGTGGTTGGCACAGAGCAGGAGGGACAATCTGTCTGAGATTGTGTTTGGCACAGAGCGGGAGGGACAGTCCGTCTGATACTGTGGTTGGCTCAGAGCTGGAGGGACAGTCTCTCTGAGACTGTTGTTGGCACACAGCAGGAAGTACATTCTGTCCAAGACTTTGGCTGGCATAAAGCAGAGGGACAGTCTTTCTGAGAGTGTGGTTGGCACAGAATGGGATAGACAGTCTCTCTGAGACAGTGCTTGGCAAAAAGTGGTAGGGACAGTCTGTCTGAGACTGTGGTTGGCACAGACTGGGAGGGACAGTCCTTCTGAGACTGTGGTTTGCACAGAGCGGGAGGGACAGTCCGTCTGAGTCTTTGGTTGGCACAGAGCGGGAGGGACAATCTGTCTGAGACTTTGGTTGGCACAGAGCAGGAGGGACAGTCTGACTTAGACAATGGTTGGCATAGAATGGGTTAGACAGTCTGTTTGAGACAGTGCTTGGCACGGAGCAGGAGGAACAGTCTGTCTGAGACTGTGGTTGGCACAGTGTGGGAGGGACAGTCTGTCTGAGACTGTGGTTGGCACAGAGCGGGAGGGACATTCCGTCTGATACGGTGATTGGCACAGAGCGGGAGGGACAGTCTGTCTGATACTGTAGTTGGCACAGTGTGGGAGGGACAGTCTGTCTGAGACTGTGGTTGGCACAGAGCTGGACGGACGTTCAGTCTGAGACTGTGGTTGGTACAGAGCGGGAGGGTCAGTCCATCTGAGACTGTGGTTGGCACAGAGCATGAGGGACAGTCTGTCTGAGACTGTGGTTCACAGAGAGCGGGAGGGACAGGCTGTCTGTGGTTGCAGTTGGCACACAGCAAAAGGGACCGTCTGCCTGAGACTGTGGTTGGCACAGAATGGGATAGGCATTCTGTCTGAGACTGTGCTTGGCACAGAGTGGGAGGGACAGTCTGTCTGAGACTGTGGTTGGCACAGAGTGGGAGGGACAGTCCGTTTGAGAATGTGGTTTGCACAGAGCATGAGGGACAATCCGTCTGAGACTGTGGTTGGCACAGAGCGGGAGGGACAATCTGTCTGAGACTGTGGTTGGCACAGAGCAGGAGGGACAATCTGTCTGAGATTGTGTTTGGCACAGAGCGGGAGGGACAGTCCGTCTGATACTGTGGTTGGCTCAGAGCTGGAGGGACAGTCTCTCTGAGACTGTTGTTGGCACACAGCAGGAAGTACATTCTGTCCAAGACTTTGGCTGGCATAAAGCAGAGGGACAGTCTTTCTGAGAGTGTGGTTGGCACAGAATGGGATAGACAGTCTCTCTGAGACAGTGCTTGGCAAAGAGTGGTAGGGACAGTCTGTCTGAGACTGTGGTGGGCACAGACTGGGAGGGACAGTCCTTCTGAGACTGTGGTTTGCACAGAGCGGGAGGGACAGTCCGTCTGAGTCTTTGGTTGGCACAGAGCGGGAGGGACAATCTGTCTGAGACTGTGGTTGGCACAGAGCAGGAGGGACAGTCTGACTTAGACAATGGTTGGCATAGAATGGGTTAGACAGTCTGTTTGAGACAGTGCTTGGCACGGAGCAGGAGGAACAGTCTGTCTGAGACTGTGGTTGGCACAGTGTGGGAGGGACAGTCTGTCTGAGACTGTGGTTGGCACAGAGCGGGAGGGACATTCCGTCTGATACGGTGATTGGCACAGACGGGAGGGACAGTCTGTCTGATACTGTAGTTGGCACAGTGTGGGAGGGACAGTCTGTCTGAGACTGTGGTTGGCACAGAGCTGGACGGACGTTCAGTCTGAGACTGTGGTTGGCACAGAGCGGGAGAGTCAGTCCATCTGAGACTGTGGTTGGCACAGAGCATGAGGGACAGTCTGTCTGAGACTTTGGTTCACAGAGAGCGGGAGGGACAGTCTGTCTGTGGTTGCGGTTGGCACACAGCAAAAGGGACCGTCTGCCTGAGACTGTGGTTGGCACAGAATGGGATAGGCATTCTGTCTGAGACTGTGCTTGGCACAGAGTGGGAGGGACAGTCTGTCTGAGACTGTGGTTGGCACAGAGTGGGAGGGACAGTCCGTTTGAGAATGTGGTTTGCACAGAGCATGAGGGACAATCCGTCTGAGACTGTGGTTGGCACAGAGCCGGAGGGACAATCTGTCTGAGACTGTGGTTGGCACAGAGTGGGAGGGACAGTCCGTCTGAGACTGTGGTTGTCACAGAGTGGGAGGGACTTTCTGTCTGAGACTGTTGTTGGCACACAGCAGGAAGGACATTCTGTCCAAGACTTTGGCTGGCACATAGCGGGAGCGACAGTCTGTCAGAGACTCTGGTTGGCGTAGAGCAGGAGGGACAGACTGACTGAGATGGTGGTTGGCACAGAATGGGATAGACAGACTATTTGAGACAATGCTTGGCACAGAGCGGAAGGGACAGTCCATCTGAGACTGTGGTTGGCACAGAATAGGATGAACTGTATGTCTGAGACTGTGGTTGGCACACAGCTGGAGGGAAAGTCTGTCTGAGATCGTGGTTAGCACAGTGCAGGAGGGACAGTCTGACTGAGACTGTGGTTGGCACAGAATGGGATAGATAGTCTGTTTGAAACTGTGGTTGGCATAGAGCGGTAGGGACAGTCCGTCTGAGACTGTGGTTGGCACAGAGCAGGAGGGACAGTTTGTCAGAGACTGTGGTTGGCCCAGAGCGGGAGGGACATTCCGTCTGAGACTGTGGTTGGCACTGAGCGGGACGGACAGTCTGTCTGAGACTGTGGTTGGCACTGAGCGTGAGGGATAGTCTGTCTGAGACTGTGGTTCACTGAGAGCGGGTGGGACAGTCTGTTTGTGATTGCGGTTGGCACACAGCAGGAGGGACGATCTGTCTGAGACTGTGGTTGGCACAGAAAGGGATAGGCAATCTGTCGGAGACTGTGGTTGGCACTGACCAGGAGGAACAATTTGTCGGAGACTGTGGTTCACAGAGAGCGGGAGGGACAGTCTGTCTGTGATTGCGGCTGGCACACAGCAGGAGGGACGATAAGTCTGAGACTGTGGTTGGCACAGAATGGGATAGGCATTCTGTCTGAGACTGTGGTTGGCACTGAGCGGGACGGACAGTCTTTCTGAGACTTTGGTTGGCATTGAGCGTGAGGGACAGTCTGTCTGAGACTGTGGTTGGCATAAAATGGGATAGACAGTCTTTCTGAGACTATGCTTGGCACAGAGTGGGAGGGACAGTCTGTCTGAGACTGTGCTTGGCACAGAGTGGGAGGGACAGTCCGTTTGAGAATGTGATTTGCACAGAGCATGAGGGACAATCCGTCTGAGACTGTGGTTGGAACAGAGAGAGAGGGACAATCTGTCTGAGACTGTGGTTGGCACAGAGCGGGAGGGACAGTCCGTCTGAGACTGTGGTTGTCACAGAGTGGGAGGGACTTTCTGACTGAGACTGTTGTCGGCAACAGCAGGAAGGACATTCTGTCCAAGACTTTGGCTGCCACATAGCGGGAGTGACAGTCTGTCAGAGACGCTGGTTGGCACAGAGCAGGACTGACAGACTGACTGAGATGGTGGTTGGACAGAATGGGATAGCCAGTCTGTTTGCGACAGTGCTTGGCACAGAGCGGGAGGGACAGTCTGTCTGAGACTGTGGTTGGCACAGAATAGGATGAACTGTATGTCTGAGACTGTGGTTGGCACACAGCTGGAGGGACAGTCTGTCTGAGATCGTGGTTAGCACAGTGCAGGAGGGACAGTCTGACTGAGACTGTGGTTGGCACAGGATGGGATAGATAGTCTGTTTGAAACTGTGGTTGGCATAGAGCGGTAGGGACAGTCCGTCTGAGACTGTGGTTGGCACAGAGCGGGAGGGAAAGTTTGTCAGAGACTGTGGTTGGCCCAGAGCAGGAGGGACATTCCATCTGAGACTGTGGTGGGCACTGAGCGGGACAGACAGTCTGTCTGAGACTGTGGTTCACTGAGAGCGGGTGGGACAGTCTGTTTGTGATTGCGGTTGGCACACAGCAGGAGGGACGATCTGTCTGAGACTGTGGTTGGCACAGAAAGGGATGGGCAATCTGTCAGAGACTGTGGTTGGCACTGACCAGGAGGAACAGTTTGTCTGAGACTGTGGTTCGCAGAGAGCAGGAGGGACAGTCTGTCTGTGATTGCGGTTGGCACACAGCAGGAGAGACGATAAGTCTGAGACTGTGGTTGGCACAGAATGGGATAGGCATTCTGTCTGAGACTGTTGTTGGCACAGATCAGGAGGGACAGTCTGACTTAGACTATGGTTGGCATAGAATGGGTTAGACAGTCTGTTAGAGACAGTGCTTAGCACAGAGCGGGAGGAGCCATCTGTCTGAGACTGTGGTTGCCTCAGAGTGGGAGGGACAGTCTGTCTGAGACTGTGGTTGGCACAGAGTGGGAGGGACAGTCTGTCTGAGTGTGGTTGGCACAGTGCGGGAGGGACAGTCTGTCTGAGATTGCTGTTGGCACAGAGCAGGAGGGACAGTCTGACTGCGACTGTGGTTGGCACAGAGCGTGAGGGACAGTCCGTTTGAGAATGTGATTTGCACAGAGCATGAGGGACAATCCGTCTGAGACTGTGGTTGGAACAGAGAGAGAGGGACAATCTGTCTGAGACTGTGGTTGGCACAGAGCGGGAGGGACAGTCCGTCTGAGACTGTCGTTGTCACAAAGTGGGAGGGACTTTCTGACTGAGACTGTTGTCGGCACACAGCAGGAAGGACATTCTGTCCAAGACTTTGGCTGCCACATAGCGGGAGTGACAGTCTGTCAGAGACGCTGGTTGGCACAGAGCAGGAGGGACAGACTGACTGAGATGGTGGTTGGACAGAATGGGATAGCCAGTCTGTTTGCAACAGTGCTTGGCACAGAGCGGGAGGGACAGTCTGTCTGAGACTGTGGTTGGCACAGAATAGGATGAACTGTATGTCTGAGACTGTGGTTGGCACACAGCTGGAGGGACAGTCTGTCTGAGATCGTGGTTAGCACAGTGCAGGAGGGACAGTCTGACTGAGACTGTGGTTGGCACAGGATGGGATAGATAGTCTGTTTGAAACTGTGGTTGGCATAGAGCGGTAGGGACAGTCCGTCTGAGACTGTGGTTGGCACAGAGCGGGAGGGAAAGTTTGTCAGAGACTGTGGTTGGCCCAGAGCAGGAGGGACATTCCATCTGAGACTGTGGTGGGCACTGAGCGGGACAGACAGTCTGTCTGAGACTGTGGTTCACTGAGAGCGGGTGGGACAGTCTGTTTGTGATTGCGGTTGGCACACAGCAGGAGGGACGATCTGTCTGAGACTGTGGTTGGCACAGAAAGGGATGGGCAATCTGTCAGAGACTGTGGTTGGCACTGACCAGGAGGAACAGTTTGTCTGAGACTGTGGTTCGCAGAGAGCAGGAGGGACAGTCTGTCTGTGATTGCGGTTGGCACACAGCAGGAGAGACGATAAGTCTGAGACTGTGGTTGGCACAGAATGGGATAGGCATTCTGTCTGAGACTGTTGTTGGCACAGAGCAGGAGGGACAGTCTGACTTAGACTATGGTTGGCATAGAATGGGCTAGACAGTCTGTTAGAGACAGTGCTTAGCACAGAGCGGGAGGAGCCATCTGTCTGAGACTGTGGTTGCCTCAGAGTGGGAGGGACAGTCTGTCTGAGACTGTGGTTGGCACAGAGTGGGAGGGACAGTCTGTCTGAGTGTGGTTGGCACAGTGCGGGAGGGACAGTCTGTCTGAGATTGCTGTTGGCACAGAGCAGGAGGGACAGTCTGACTGCGACTGTGGTTGGCACAGAGCGTGAGGGACAGTCCGTTTGAGAATGTGATTTGCACAGAGCATGAGGGACAATCCGTCTGAGACTGTGGTTGGAACAGAGAGAGAGGGACAATCTGTCTGAGACTGTGGTTGGCACAGAGCGGGAGGGACAGTCCGTCTGAGACTGTGGTTGTCACAAAGTGGGAGGGACTTTCTGACTGAGACTGTTGTCGGCACACAGCAGGAAGGACATTCTGTCCAAGACTTTGGCTGCCACATAGCGGGAGTGACAGTCTGTCAGAGACGCTGGTTGGCACAGAGCAGGAGGGACAGACTGACTGAGATGGTGGTTGGACAGAATGGGATAGCCAGTCTGTTTGCGACAGTGCTTGGCACAGAGCGGGAGGGACAGTCTGTCTGAGACTGTGGTTGGCACAGAATAGGATGAACTGTATGTCTGAGACTGTGGTTGGCACACAGCTGGAGGGACAGTCTGTCTGAGATCGTGGTTAGCACAGTGCAAGAGGGACAGTCTGACTGAGACAGTGGTTGGCACAGAATGGGATAGATAGTCTGTTTGAAACTGTGGTTGGCATAGAGCGGTAGGGACAGTCCGTCTGAGACTGTGGTTGGCACAGAGCGGGAGGGAAAGTTTGTCAGAGACTGTGGTTGGCCCAGAGCAGGAGGGACATTCCATCTGAGACTGTGGTGGGCACTGAGCGGGACAGACAGTCTGTCTGAGACTGTGGTTCACTGAGAGCGGGTGGGACAGTCTGTTTGTGATTGCGGTTGGCACACAGCAGGTGGGACGATCTGTCTGAGACTGTGGTTGGCACAGAAAGGGATAGGCAATCTGTCAGAGACTGTGGTTGGCACTGACCAGGAGGAACAGTTTGTCTGAGACTGTGGTTCACAGAGAGCGGGAGGGACAGTCTGTCTGTGATTGCGGTTGGCACACAGCAGGAGAGACGATACGTCTGAGACTGTGGTTGGCACAGAATGGGATAGGCATTCTGTCTGAGACTGTGGTTGGCACAGAGCAGGAGGGACAGTCTGACTTAGACTATGGTTGGCATAGAATGGGTTAGACAGTCTGTTAGAGACAGTGCTTAGCACAGAGCGGGAGGAGCCGTCTGTCTGAGACTGTGGTTGCCACAGAGTGGGAGGGACAGTCTGTCTGAGACTGTGGTTGGCACAGAGTGGGAGGGACAGTCTGTCTGAGTGTGGTTGGCACAGTGCGGGAGGGACAGTCTGTCTGAGATTGCTGTTGGCACAGAGCAGGAGAGACAGTCTGACTGCGACTGTGGTTGGCACAGAGCGTGAGGGACAGTCTGTCAGAGACTGTGGTTGGCACAGAGCGGGAGGAACAGTCTGTCTGAGACTGTGTTTGTCACAGAGCGGGAGGGACAGTCTGTCTGAGATTGCGGTTGGCACAGAATGGAATAGACAGTCTGTTGGAGACTGTGGTTGGCACATACTGGGAGGGATAGTCCGTCTGAGACTGTGGTTGGAACAGAGCGGGAGGGACAATCTGTCTGAGACTGTGGTTGGCATAGACCGGGAGGGACAGTCTGACTGAGACTGTGGTTGCCACTGAGTGGGAGGGACAGTCCATCTGAGACTGTGGTTGGCACTGAGCGGGAGGGACAGTCTGTCTGAGACTGTGGTTGGCACAGAGCAGGAGGGACAATCTGTCTGAGACTGTGGTTGGCACAGAGCGGGATGGACCACATGTCTGATACTGTGGTTGGCACACAGCAGGAAGGACATTCTGTCCAAGAATTTGGCTGGCACAAAGCAGGAGGTACCGTATGTCTGAGACTGTGGTTGGCACAGAATGGGATAGACAGTCTGTCTGAGACTGTGCTTGGCACAGAGTGGGAGGGACAGTCTGTCTGAGACTGTGCTTGGCGCAGAGCAGGAGGGACAGTCCGTCTGAGACTGTGTTTGTCACAGAGCGGGAGGGACAGTCTGTCTTAGACTGTGGTTGGCACAGAGCGGGATGGGCAGACTGTCTGAGACTGTGGTTGGCACAGAGCAGGAGGGACAGTCTGACTTAGACTGTGGTTGGCATAGAATTGGTTAGACAGTCTGTTTGAGACATTTCATGTCACAGAGCGGGAGGGGCAGTGTGTCTGAGTCTCAGGTTGGCAGAGAATAGGATGAACAGTCTCTCTGAGACTCAGGTTGGCACAGTGCAGGAGGGACAGTCTGTATGAGACTGTGGTTGGCACAGAGCGTGAGTGTCAGTCCGTCTGAGACTGTGGTTGGCACAGAGCGGGAGGGACAGTCCGTCTGAGGCGGTGCTTGGCACAGAGCAGGAGGGACAGTCTCTCTGAGACTGTTGTTGGCACACAGCAGGAAGGACGTTCTGTCCAAGACTTTGGCTGGTACAAAGCAGGAGGGACAGTTTTTCTGAGACTTTGGTTGGCACAGAATGGGATAGACAGTCTGTCTGAGACTGTGCTTGGCACAGAGTGGGAGGGACAGGCCGTCTGAGACTGCGGTTGGCACAGATTGGGAGGGACAGTCTGTGTGAGTCTGGTTGGCACAGTGCGGGAGGGACAGTCTGTCTGAGATTGCTGTTGGCACAGAGCAGGAGGGACAGTCTGACTGCGACTGTGGTTGGCACAGAGCGTGAGGAACAGTCTGTCTGAGACTGTGGTTGGCACAGAGCGGAATGAACAGTCTGTCTGAGACTGTGTTTGTCACAGAGCGGGAGGGACAGTCTGTCTGAGACTGTGCTTGGCACAGAGCGGGAGGGACAGTCTGTCTGAGATTGCGGTTGGCACAGGTCGGAATAGACAGTCTGTCTGAGACTGTGGTTGGCACAGGGTGGGAGGGACAGTCTGTCTGAGACTGTTGTTGGCACAGAGCGGGAGGGACCATCTGTCTCAGACTGTGGTTCGCAGAGAGTGGGAGGGACCGTCTGTCTGTGATTGCGGTTGGCACAGAGCAAGAGGGACCATCTGTCTGAGACTGTGGTTCGCACAAAATGGGATAGACAGTCTGTTGGAGACTGTGAATGGCACAGTGTGTGATGGACAGTCCGTCTGAGACTGTGGTTAGAACAGAGCGGGAGGGACAATCTGTCTGAGACTGTGGTTGGCATAGACCGGGAGGGACAGTCTGACTGAGACTGTGGTTGGCACTGAGTGGGAGGGACAGTCCATCTGAGACTGTGGTTGGCACTGAGCGTGAGGGACAGACGGTCTGAGACTGTGGTTGGCACAGAGCAGGAGGGACAATCTGTCTGAGACTGTGGTTGGCACGGAGCGGGAGGGACAGGCCATCTGAGACTGTGGTTGGCACAGAGCGGGAGGGACCTTATGTCTGAGACTGTGGTTGGCACACAGCAGGAAGGACATTCTGTCCAAGACTTTGGCTGGCACAAAGCAGGAGGTACAGTCTGTCTGAGACTGTGGTAGGCACAGAATGGGATAGACAGTCTGTCTGAAACTGTGCTTGGCACAGAGTGGGAGGGACAGTCTGTCTGAGACTGTGGTTCGCATAGAGCGCGAGGGACAGTCTGTCTGTGATTGCGGTTGGCACAGAGCATGAGGGACCATCTGTCTGAGACTGTGCTTGGCACAGAATGGGATAGACAGTCTATCTGAAACTGTGGTTGGCACAGAGCGTGAGGGACAGTCCATCTGAGAGTGTGGTTGGCAAAGAGCAGGAGGGACAATCTGTCTGAGACTGTGGTTGGCACAGAGCAGGACGGACAGTCTCACTTAGACTGTGGTTGGCCCCGAGCAGGAGAGACTGTCTTTCTGAGACTGTGGTTGGCACAGAGAATGAGGGAAAGTCCGTCTGAGAGTGTGGTTGGCATAGAATGGGTTAGACAGTCTGTTTGAGACAGTGCTTGGCACAGAGCGGGAGGGGCAGTCTGTCTGCGACTGCGGTTGGCACAGAATGGGATGAACAGTCTCTCTGAGACTGTGGTTGGCACAGTGCGGGAGGGACTGCCTGTCTGAAACTGTGGTTGGCACAGAGCGGGAGGGACAGTCCGTCTGAGACTGTGGTTGGCACAGAGCGGGAGGGACAATCTGTTTGAGACTGTGGTTGGCCCAGAGCAGGAGGGACAGTCTTTCTGAGACTGTTGTTGGCACACAGCAGGAAGGACAATCTGTCCAAGACTTTGGCTGGCACAAAGCAGGAGGGACAGTCTGTCTGAGACTGTGGTTGGCACAGAATGGGTTAGACAGTCTGTCTGAGACTGTGGTTGGCACAGAGTGGGAGGGACAGTCTGTCTGAGTGTGGTTGGCACAGTGCGGGAGGGACAGTCTGTCCGTGATTGTGGTTGGCACACAGCAGGAGGGACAGTTTGTCTGAGACTGTGGTTGGCACAGTGCAGGAGGGACAGTCTGTCGGAGATTGCGGTTGGCACAGAATGGGATAGACAGTCTGTCTGAGACTGTGGTTGGCACAGAGTGGGAGGGACAGTCTGTCTGATACTGTGGTTGGCACAGAGTGGGAGGGACCATCTGTCTCAGACTGTGGTCCGCAGAGAGTGGGAGGGACCGTCTGTCTGTGATTGTGGTTGGCACAGAGCAGGAGGGACCGTCTGTCTGAGACTGTGGTTGGCACAAAATGGGATAGGCAATCTGTTCGAGACTGTGAATGGCACAGAGTGGGATGGACAGTCTGTCTGAGACTGTGGTTAGAACAGAGCGGGAGGGACAATCTGTCTGAGACTGTGGTTGGCACTGAGTGGGAGGGACAGTCCATCTGAGACTGTGGTTGGCACAGAATGGTATAGACAGTCTCTCTGAGACAGTGCTTGGCAAAGAGTGGTAGGGACAGTCTGTCTGAGACTGTGGTTGGCACAGACTGGGAGGGACAGTCCTTCTGAGACTGTGGTTTGCACAGAGCGGGAGGGACAGTCCGTCTGAGTCTTTGGTTGGCACAGAGCGGGAGGGACAATCTGTCTGAGACTGTGGTTGGCACAGAGCGGGAGGGTCAGTCCATCTGAGACTGTGGTTGGCACAGAGCGTGTGGGACAGTCTGTCTGAGACTGTGGTTCACAGAGAGCGGGAGGGACAGTCTGTCTGTGGTTGTGGTTGGCACACAGCAAAAGGGACCGTCTGCCTGAGACTGTGGTTGGCACAGAATGGGATAGGCATTCTGTCTGAGACTGTGCTTGGCACAGAGTGGGAGGGACAGTCTGTCTGAGACTGTGGTTGGCACAGTGTGGGAGGGACAGTCCGTTTGAGAATGTGGTTTGCACAGAGCATGAGGGACAATCCGTCTGAGACTGTGGTTGGCACAGAGCCGGAGGGACAATCTGTCTGAGACTGTGGTTGGCACAGAGTGGGAGGGACAGTCCGTCTGAGACTGTGGTTGCCACAGAGTGGGAGGGACTTTCTGTCTGAGACTGTTGTTGGCACACAGCAGGAAGGACATTCTGTCCAAGACTTTGGCTGGCACATAGCGGGAGCGATAGTCTGTCAGAGACTCTGGTTGGCATAGAGCAGGAGGGACAGACTGACTGAGATGGTGGTTGGCACAGAATGGGATAGACAGTCTATTTGAGACAATGCTTGGCACAGAGCGGAAGGGACAGTCCATCTGAGACTGTGGTTGGCACAGAATAGGATGAACTGTATGACTGAGACTGTGGTTGGCACACAGCTGGAGGGACAGTCTGTCTGAGATCGTGGTTAGCACAGTGCAGGAGGGACAGTCTGACTGAGACTGTGGTTGGCACAGAATGGGATAGATAGTCTGTTTGAAACTGTGGTTGGCAGAGAGCGGTAGGGACAGTCCGTCTGAGACTGTGGTTGGCACAGAGCGGGAGGGACAGTTTGTCAGAGACTGTGGTTGGCCCAGAGTGGGAGGGACATTCCGTCTGAGACTGTGGTTGGAACTGAGCGGGACGGACAGTCTGTCTGAGACTTTGGTTGACACTGAGCGTGAGGGACAGTCTGTCTGAGACTGTGGTTCACTGAGAGCGGGTGGGACAGTCTGTTTGTGATTGCGGTTGGCACACAGCAGGAGGGATGATCTGTCTGAGACTGTGGTTGGCACAGAAAGGGATAGGCAATCTGTCGGAGACTGTGGTTGGCACTGACCAGGAGGAACAGTATTTCTGAGACTGTGGTTCACAGAGAGCGGGAGGGACAGTCTGTCTGTGATTGCGGCTGGCACACAGCAGGAGGGACGATAAGTCTGAGACTGTGGTTGGCACAGAATGGGATAGGCATTCTGTCTGAGACTGTGGTTGGCACTGAGTGGGACGGACAGTCTTTCTGAGACTTTGGTTGGCATTGAGCGTGAGGGACAGTCTGTCTGAGACTGTGGTTGGCACAGAATGGGATAGACAGTCTTTCTGAGACTATGCTTGGCACAGAGTGGGAGGGACAGTCTGCCTGAGACTGTGCTTGGCACAGAGTGGGAGGGACAGTCCGTTTGAGAATGTGATTTGCACAGAGCATGAGGGACAATCCGTCTGAGACTGTGGTTGGAACAGAGAGAGAGGGACAATCTGTCTGAGACTGTGGTTGGCACAGAGCGGGAGGGACAGTCCGTCTGCGACTGTGGTTGTCACAAAGTGGGAGGGACTTTCTGACTAGGACTGTTGTCGGCACAAAGCAGGAAGGACATTCTGTCCAAGACTTTGGCTGCCACATAGCGGGAGTGACAGTCTGTCAGAGACGCTGGTTGGCACAGAGCAGGAGGGACAGACTGACTGAGATGGTGGTTGGACAGAATGGGATAGCCAGTCTGTTTGCGACAGTGCTTGGCACAGAGCGGGAGGGACAGTCTGTCTGAGACTGTGGTTGGCACAGAATAGGATGAACTGTATGTCTGAGACTGTGGTTGGCACACAGCTGGAGGGACAGTCTGTCTGAGATCGTGGTTAGCACAGTGCAAGAGGGACAGTCTGACTGGAACAGTGGTTGGCACAGAATGGGATAGATAGTCTGTTTGAAACTGTGGTTGGCATAGAGCGGTAGGGACAGTCCGTCTGAGACTGTGGTTGGCACAGAGCGGGAGGGAAAGTTTGTCAGAGACTGTGGTTGGCCTAGAGCAGGAGGGACATTCCATCTGAGACTGTGGTGGGCACTGAGCGGGACAGACAGTCTGTCTGAGACTGTGGTTCACTGAGAGCGGGTGGGACAGTCTGTTTGTGATTGCGGTTGGCACACAGCAGGAGGGACGATCTGTCTGAGACTGTGGTTGGCACAGAAAGGGATAGGCAATCTGTCGGAGACTGTGATTGGCACTGACCAGGAGGAACAGTTTGTCTGAGACTGTGGTTCACAGAGAGCGGGAGGGACAGTCTGTCTGTGATTGCGGCTGGCACACAGCAGGAGGGACGATAAGTCTGAGACTGTGGTTGGCACAGAATGGGATAGGCATTCTGTCTGAGACTGTGGTTGGCACTGAGTGGGACGGACAGTCTTTCTGAGACTTTGGTTGGCATTGAGCGTGAGGGACAGTCTGTCTGAGACTGTGGTTGGCACAGAATGGGATAGACAGTCTTTCTGAGACTATGCTTGGCACAGAGTGGGAGGGACAGTCTGTCTGAGACTGTGCTTGGCACAGAGTGGGAGGGACAGTCCATTTGAGAATGTGATTTGCACAGAGCATGAGGGACAATCCGTCTGAGACTGTGGTTGGAACAGAGAGAGAGGGACAATCTGTCTGAGACTGTGGTTGGCACAGAGCGGGAGGGACAGTCCGTCTGAGACTGTGGTTGTCACAAAGTGGGAGGGACTTTCTGACTAGGACTGTTGTCGGCACACAGCAGGAAGGACATTCTGTCCAAGACTTTGGCTGCCACATAGCGGGAGTGACAGTCTGTCAGAGACGCTGGTTGGCACAGAGCAGGAGGGACAGACTGACTGAGATGGTGGTTGGACAGAATGGGATAGCCAGTCTGTTTGCGACAGTGCTTGGCAAGGAGCGGGAGGGACAGTCTGTCTGAGACTGTGGTTGGCACAGAATAGGATGAACTGTATGTCTGAGACTGTGGTTGGCACACAGCTGGAGGGACAGTCTGTCTGAGATCGTGGTTAGCACAGTGCAAGAGGGACAGTCAAACTGGAACAGTGGTTGGCACAGAATGGGATAGATAGTCTGTTTGAAACTTTGGTTGGCATAGAGCGGTAGGGACAGTCCGTCTGAGACTGTGGTTGGCACAGAGTGGGAGGGAAAGTTTGTCAGAGACTGTGGTTGGCCTAGAGCAGGAGGGACATTCCATCTGAGACTGTGGTGGGCACTGAGCGGGACAGACAGTCTGCCTGAGACTGTGGTTCACTGAGAGCGGGTGGGATAGTCTGTTTGTGATTGCAGTTGGCACACAGCAGGAGGGACGATCTGTCTGAGACTGTGGTTGGCACAGAAAGGGATAGGCAATCTGTCAGAGACTGTGGTTGGCACTGACCAGGAGGAACAGTTTGTCTGAGACTGTGGTTCACAGAGAGCGGGAGGGACAGTCTGTCTGTGATTGCGGTTGGCACACAGCAGGAGAGACGATAAGTCTGAGACTGTGGTTGGCACAGAATGGGATAGGCATTCTGTCTGAGACTGTGGTTGGCACAGAGCAGGAGGGACAGTCTGACTTAGACTATGGTTGGCATAGAATGGGTTAGTCTGTTAGAGACAGTGTTTAGCACAGAGCGGGAGGGGCCGTCTGTCTGAGACTGTGGTTGCCACAGAGTGGGAGGGACAGTCTGTCTGAGACTGTGGTTGGCACAGAGTGGGAGGGACAGTCTGTCTGAGTGTGGTTGGCACAGTGCAGGAGGGACAGTCTGTCTGAGATTGCTGTTGGCACAGAGCAGGAGTGACAGTCTGACTGCGACTGTGGTTGGCACAGAGCGTGAGGGACAGTCTGTCAGAGACTGTGGTTGGCACAGAGCGGGAGGAACAGTCTGTCTGAGACTGTGTTTGTCACAGAGCGGGAGGGACAGTCTGTCTGAGACTGTGGTTGCCACAGAGCAGGAGGGACAGACTGTCTGAGATTGCGGTTGGCACAGTATGGAATAGACAGTCTGTTGGAGACTGTGGTTGGCACATACTGGGAGGGATAGTCCGTCTGAGACTGTGGTTGGAACAGAGCGGGAGGGACAGTCTGTCTGAGACTGTGGTTGGCATAGACCGGGAGGGACAGTCTGACTGAGACTGTGGTTGTCACAGAGTGGGAGGGACTTTCTGACTGAGACTGTTGTCGGCACACAGCAGGAAGGACATTCTGTCCAAGACTTTGGCTGCCACATAGCGGGAGTGACAGTCTGTCAGAGACGCTGGTTGGCACAGAGCAGGACGGACAGACTGACTGAGATGGTGGTTGGACAGAATGGGATAGCCAGTCTGTTTGTGACAGTGCTTGGCACAGAGCGGGAGGGACAGTCTGTCTGAGACTGTGGTTGGCACAGAATAGGATGAACTGTATGTCTGAGACTGTGGTTGGCACACAGCTGGAGGGACAGTCTGTCTGAGATCGTGGTTAGCACAGTGCAGGAGGGACAGTCTGACTGAGACAGTGGTTGGCACAGAATGGGACAGATAGTCTGTTTGAAACTGTGGTTGGCATAGAGCGGTAGGGACAGTCCGTCTCAGATTGTGGTTGGCACAGAGTGGGAGGGAAAGTTTGTCAGAGACTGTGGTTGGCCCAGAGCAGGAGGGACATTCCATCTGAGACTGTGGTGGGCACTGAGCAGGACAGACAGTCTGTCTGAGACTGTGGTTCACTGAGAGCGGGTGGGACAGTCTGTTTGTGATTGCGGTTGGCACACAGCAGGAGGGACGATCTGTCTGAGACTGTGGTTGGCACAGAAAGGGATACGCAATCTGTCAGAGACTGTGGTTGGCACTGACCAGGAGGAACAGTTTGTCTGAGACTGTGGTTCACAGAGAGCGGGAGGGACAGTCTGTCTGTGATTGCGGTTGGCACACAGCAGGAGAGACGATAAGTCTGAGACTGTGGTTGGCACAGAATGGGATAGGCATTCTGTCTGAGACTGTGGTTGGCACAGAGCAGGAGGGACAGTCTGACTTAGACTATGGTTGGCATAGAATGGGTTAGACAGTCTGTTAGAGACAGTGCTTAGCACAGAGCGGGAGGGGCCGTCTGTCTGAGACTGTGGTTGCCACAGAGTGGGAGGTACAGTCTGTCTGAGACTGTGGTTGGCACAGAGTGGGAGGGACAGTCTGTCTGAGTGTGGTTGGCACAGTGCGGGAGGGACAGTCTGTCTGAGATTGCTGTTGGCACAGAGCAGGAGGGACAGTCTGACTGCGACTGTGGTTGGCACAGAGCGTGAGGGACAGTCTGTCAGAGACTGTGGTTGGCACAGAGCGGGAGGAACAGTCTGTCTGAGACTGTGTTTGTCACAGAGTGGGAGGGACAGTCTGTCTGAGATTGCGGTTGGCACAGAATGGAATAGACAGTCTGTTGGAGACTGTGGTTGGCACATACTGGGAGGGATAGTCCGTCTGAGACTGTGGTTGGAACAGAGCGGGAGGGACAATCTGTCTGAGACTGTGGTTGGCATAGACCGGGAGGGACAGTCTGACTGAGACTGTGGTTGGCACTGAGTGGGAGGGACAGTCCATCTGAGACTGTGGTTGGCACTGAGCAGGAGGGACAGTCTGTCTGAGACTGTGGTTGGCACAGAGCAGGAGGGACAATCTGTCTGAGACTGTGGTTGGCACAGAGCGGGAGGGACAGGCCATCTGAGACTGTGGTTGGCACAGAGCGGGATGGACCACGTGTCTGATACTGTGGTTGGCACACAGCAGGAAGGACATTCTGTCCAAGAATTTGGCTGGCACAAAGCAGGAGGTACCGTATGTCTGAGACTGTGGTTGGCACAGAATGGGATAGACAGTCTGTCTGAGACTGTGCTTGGCACAGAGTGGGAGGGACAGTCTGTCTGAGACTGTGCTTGGCGCAGAGCAGGAGGGACAGTCCGTCTGAGACTGTGTTTGTCACAGAGCGGGAGGGACAGTCTGTCTTAGACTGTGGTTGGCACAGAGCGGGATGGGCAGTCTGTCTGAGACTGTGGTTGGCACAGAGCAGGAGGGACAGTCTGACTTAGACTGTGGTTGGCATAGAATTGGTTAGACAGTCTGTTTGAGACATTTCATGTCACAGAGCGGGAGGGGCAGTGTGTCTGAGTCTCAGGTTGGCAGAGAATAGGATGAACAGTCTCTCTGAGACTCAGGTTGGCACAGTGCAGGAGGGACAGTCTGTATGAGACTGTGGTTGGCACAGAGCGGGAAGGACAGTCCATCTGAGACTGTGGTTGGCACAGAGCGTGAGTGTCAGTCCGTCTGAGACTGTGGTTGGCACAGAGCGGGAGGGACAGTCTGTCTGAGACTGTGGTTGGCACAGAGCAGAAGGGATAGTCTGCCTGAGACGGTGCTTGGCACAGAGCGGGAGGGACAGTCTGTCTGAGATTGTGGAATGCAGAGAGCAGGAGGGACAGTCTGACTTAGACAGTGGTTGGCACAGAATGGGATAGACAGACTCTTGGAGCCTGTGATTGGCACAGAGCGGGAGGGACAGTCTGTCTGAGAATGTTGTTGGCACACAGTAGGAAGGACATTCTGTCCAAGACTTTGGCTGTCACATAGCTGGAGGGACAGTCTGTATGAGACGGTTGTTGGCACAGAATGGGATAAACAGTCTGTCTGAGACTGTGGGTGGCACAGAGCGGGAGGAACAGTCTGTCTGAGATTGCGGTTGGCACAGAGCAGGAGGGACTGACTGATTGAGACTTTGGTTGGCACAGAATGGTATAGACAGTCTGATGGAGACTGTGAATGGCACAGAGTGGGAGGGACAGTCCGTCTGAGAGTGTGGTTGGCACTGAGCGGGAGGGACAGTCCATCTGAGACTGTGGTTGTCACTTGGTGGGCATGGCAGTCTGTCTGAGACTGTGGTTGGCACAGAGCATGAGGGACAATCTGTCTGAGACCGTGCTTGGCACAGAGCAGGAGGGACAGTCCGTCTGAGACTGTGGTTGGCACAGAGCAGGAGGGACAGTCTCTCTGAGACTGTTGTTGGCACACAGCAGGAAGGATAGTTCTGTCCAAGACTTTGGCTGGCACAAAGCAGGAGGGACAGTTTTTCTGAGACTGTGGTTGGCACAGAATGGGATAGACACTCTGTCTGAGACTGTGCTTGGCACAGAGCGGGAGGGACAGTCTGTCTGAGACTGTGGTTGGCACAGAGCAGAAGGGACAGTCTGCATGAGACGGTGCTTGGCTCAGAGCGGGAGGGACAGTCTGTCTGAGATTGTGGAATGCAGAAAGCAGGAGGGACAGTCTGACATAGACAGTGGTTGGAACAGAATGGGATAGACAGACTCTTGGAGCCTGTGATTGGCACAGAGCGGGAGGGACAGTCTGTCTGAGAATGTTGTTGGCACACAGTAGGAAGGACATTCTGTCCAAGACTTTGGCTGCCACATAGCTGGAGGGACAGTCTGTATGAGACGGTTGTTGGCACAGAATGGGATAAACAGTCTGTCTGAGACTGTGGGTGGCACAGAGCGGGAGGAACAGTCTGTCTGAGATTGCGGTTGGCACAGAGCAGGAGGGACTGACTGACTGAGACTTTGGTTGGCACAGAATGGTATAGACAGTCTGTTGGAGACTGTGAATGGCACAGAGTGGGAGGGACAGTCCGTCTGAGACTGTGGTTGGCACTGAGCGGGAGGGACAGTCCATCTGAGACTGTGGTTGTCACTTGGCGGGCAGGGCAGTCTGTCTGAGACTGTGGTTGGCACAGAGCATGAGGGACAATCTGTCAGAGACCGTGCTTGGCACAGAGCAGGAGGGACAGTCCGTCTGAGACTGTGGTTGGCACAGAGCAGGAGGGACAGTCTCTCTGAGACTGTTGTTGGCACACAGCAGGAAGGACGTTCTGTCCAAGACTTTGGCTGGCACAGAGCAGGAGGGACAGTTTTTCTGAGACTGTGGTTGGCACAGAATGGGATAGACAGTCTGTCTGAGACTGTGCTTGGCACAGAGTGGGAGGGACAGGCCGTCTGAGACTGCGGTTGGCACAGATTGGGAGGGACAGTCCGTTTGAGACTGTGGTTTGCACACAGCGGGGGGGACAGTCCGTCTGAGACTGTGGTTGGCACAGAGTGGGAGCGACATTCTGTCTGAGACTGTGGTTGGCACAAAATGGGATAGACAGTCTGTTGGAGACTGTGAATGGCACAGAGTGGGATGGACAGTCCGTCTGAGACTGTGGTTAGAACAGAGCGGGAGGGACAATCTGTCTGAGACTGTGGTTGGCATAGACCGGGAGGGACAGTCTGACTGAGACTGTGGTTGGCACTGAGTGGGAGGGACAGTCCATCTGAGACTGTGGTTGGCACTGAGCATGAGGGACAGACTGTCTGAGACTGTGGTTGGCACAGAGCAGGAGGGACAATCTGTCTGAGACTGTGGTTGGCACGGAGCGGGAGGGACAGGCCATCTGAGACTGTGGTTGGCACAGAGCGGGAGGGACCTGATGTCTGAGACTGTGGTTGGCACACAGCAGGAAGGACATTCTGTCCAAGACTTTGGCTGGCACAAAGCAGGAGGTACAGTCTGTCTGAGACTGTGGTAGGCACAGAATGGGATAGACAGTCTGTCTGAGACTGTGCTTGGCACAGAGTGGGAGGGACAGTCTGTCTGAGACTGTGGTTCGCATAGAGCGCGAGGGACAGTCTGTCTGTGATTGCGGTTGGCACAGAGCATGAGGGACCATCTGTCTGAGACTGTGCTTGGCACAGAATGGGATAGACAGTCTGTCTGAAACTCTGGTTGGCACAGAGCGTGAGGGACAGTCCGTCTGAGAGTGTGGTTGGCGAAGAGCAGGAGGGACAATCTGTCTGAGACTGTGGTTGGCACAGAGCAGGACGGACAGTCTCACTTAGACTGTGGTTGGCCCAGAGCAGGAGGGACTGTCTTTCTGAGACTGTGGTTGGCACAGAGCATGAGGGACAGTCCGTCTGAGAGTGTGGTTGGCATAGAATGGGTTAGACCGTCTGTTTGAGACAGTGCTTGGCACAGAGCGGGAGGGGCAGTCTGTCTGCAACTGCGGTTGGCACAGAATGGGATGAACAGTCTCTCTGAGACTGTGGTTGGCACAGTGCGGGAGGGACTGCCTGTCTGAAACTGTGGTTGGCACAGAGCGGGAGGGACAGTCCGTCTGAGACTGTGGTTGGCACAGAGCGGGAGGGACAATCTGTTTGAGACTGTGGTTGGCCCAGAGCAGGAGGGACAGTCTTTCTGAGACTGTTGTTGGCACACAGCAGGAAGGACAATCTGTCCAAGACTTTGGTTGGCACAAAGCAGGAGGGACAGTCTGTCTGAGACTGTGGTTGGCACAGAATGGGTTAGACAGTCTGTCTGAGACTGTGGTTGGCACAGAGTGGGAGGGACAGTCTGTATGAGACTGTGGTTGGCACAGAGCAGGAGGGACAATCTGTTTAAGACTGTGGTTGGCCCAGAGCAGGAGGGACAGTCTTTCTGAGACTGTTGTTGGCACACAGCAGGAAGGACAATCTGTCCAAGACTTTGGCTGGCACAAAGCAGGAGGGACAGTCTGTCTGAGACTGTGTTTGGCACAGAATGGGTCAGACAGTCTGTCTGAGACTGTAGTTGGCACAGAGTGGGTGGGACAGTCTGTCTGAGACTTTGGTTGGCACAGAGCCGGAGGGACAATCTGTCTGAGACTGTGGTTGGCACGGACTGGGAGGGACAGTCCGTCTGCGATTGTGGTTTGCGCCGAGCATGAGGGACAATCTGTCTGAGACTGTGGCTCGCAGTGAGTGGGAGGGACAGTCTGTCCGTGATTGCGGTTGGCACAGAGCATGAGGGACCGTCTGTCTGAGACTGTTTTTGGCACAGAATGGGATAGACAGTCTGTATGGGACTGTGGTTGGCACAGAGCGTGAGGGACAGTCCGTCTGAGAGTGTGGTTGGCACAGAGCGGGAGGGACAATCTGTCTGAGACTGTGGTTGGCACAGAGCAGGAGGGACATTCCGTCTGAGACTGTGGTTGGCACAGAGCGGGAGGGACAGTCAATCTAAGACTGTGGTTGGCACTGAGCAGGAGGGACAGTCTGCCTGAGACTGTGGTTGGTGCAAGAGCAGGAGGGACAATCTGTCTGAGACTGTTGTTGGCACAAAGCATGAAGGACAATCTGTCCAAGATTTTGCCGGGCACAAAGCAGGAGGGACAGTCTGTCTGAGACTCTGGTTGGCACAGAATGGGATAGACAGTCTTTCTGAGACTATGGTTGGCACAGAGTGGGCGGGACAGTCTGTCTGAGACTGTGGTTGGCACAGAGTGGGAGGGACAATCTGTCTGAGACTGTGGTTGGCACGGAGTGAGAGGGACAGTCCGTCTGAGACTGTGGTTGGCACAGAGCAGGAGGGACAGTCTGACATGGACTGTGGTTTTCATAGAATGGGTTAGACAGTCTGATTGAGACAGTGCTTGGCACAGAGCGGGTGGGGCAGTCTGTCTGCAACTGCGGTTGGCACAGAGCAGGACGGACAGTCTGTCTGAGACTGTGGTTGGCACAGAGTGGGAGGGACAGTCTGTCTGAGGCTGTGTTTGGCACAGAGCGGGAGGGACAGTCTGTCTGAGACTGGTTGGCACAGTGCGGGAGGGACAGTCTGTCTGAGATTGCTGTTGGCACAGAGCAGGAGGGACAGTCTGACTGAAACTGTGTTTGGCACAGAATGTGATAGACAGTCTGTTGGAGACTGTGGTTGGCACAGAGTGGGAGGGACAGTCTGTCTGAGACTGTGGTTGTCACAGAGCGGGAGGGACAGTCTGTCTGAGATTGTTGTTGGCACGCAAAAGGAAGGACATTCTGTCCAAGACTTTGGCTGGCACATAGCAGGAGGGACAGACTGTCTGAGATTGCGGTTGGCACAGAATGGAATAGACAGTCTGTTGGAGACTGTGGTTGGCACATACTGGGAGGGATAGTCCGTCTGAGACTGTGGTTGGAACAGAGCGGGAGGGACAGTCTGTCTGAGACTGTGGTTGGCATAGACCGGGAGGGACAGTCTGACTGAGACTGTGGTTGTCACAGAGTGGGAGGGACTTTCTGACTGAGACTGTTGTCGGCACACAGCAGGAAGGACATTCTGTCCAAGACTTTGGCTGCCACATAGCGGGAGTGACAGTCTGTCAGAGACGCTGGTTGGCACAGAGCAGGAGGGACAGACTGACTGAGATGGTGGTTGGACAGAATGGGATAGCCAGTCTGTTTGTGACAGTGCTTGGCACAGAGCGGGAGGGACAGTCTGTCTGAGACTGTGGTTGGCACAGAATAGGATGAACTGTATGTCTGAGACTGTGGTTGGCACACAGCTGGAGGGACAGTCTGTCTGAGATCGTGGTTAGCACAGTGCAGGAGAGACAGTCTGACTGAGACAGTGGTTGGCACAGAATGGGATAGATAGTCTGTTTGAAACTGTGGTTGGCATAGAGCGGTAGGGACAGTCCGTCTGAGACTGTGGTTGGCACAGAGCGGGAGGGAAAGTTTGTCAGAGACTGTGGTTGGCCCAGAGCAGGAGGGACATTCCATCTGAGACTGTGGTGGGCACTGAGCAGGACAGACAGTCTGTCTGAGACTGTGGTTCACTGAGAGCGGGTGGGACAGTCTGTTTGTGATTGCGGTTGGCACATAGCAGGAGGGACGATCTGTCTGAGACTGTGGTTGGCACAGAAAGGGATACGCAATCTGTCAGAGACTGTGGTTGGCACTGACCAGGAGGAACAGTTTGTCTGAGACTGTGGTTCACAGAGAGCGGGAGGGACAGTCTGTTTGTGATTGCGGTTGGCACACAGCAGGAGAGACGATAAGTCTGAGACTGTGGTTGGCACAGAATGGGATAGGCATTCTGTCTGAGACTGTGGTTGGCACAGAGCAGGAGGGACAGTCTGACTTAGACTATGGTTGGCATAGAATGGGTTAGACAGTCTGTTAGAGACAGTGCTTAGCACAGAGCGGGAGGGGCCGTCTGTCTGAGACTGTGGTTGCCACAGAGTGGGAGGGACAGTCTGTCTGAGACTGTGGTTGGCACAGAGTGGGAGGGACAGTCTGTCTGAGTGTGGTTGGCACAGTGCGGGAGGGACAGTCTGTCTGAGATTGCTGTTGGCACAGAGCAGGAGGGACAGTCTGACTGCGACTGTGGTTGGCACAGAGCGTGAGGGACAGTCTGTCAGAGACTGTGGTTGGCACAGAGCGGGAGGAACAGTCTGTCTGAGACTGTGTTTGTCACAGAGCGGGAGGGACAGTCTGTCTGAGATTGCGGTTGGCACAGAATGGAATAGACAGTCTGTTGGAGACTGTGGTTGGCACATACTGGGAGGGGTAGTCCGTCTGAGACTGTGATTGGAACAGAGCGGGAGGGACAATCTGTCTGAGACTGTGGTTGGCATAGACCGGGAGGGACAGTCTGACTGAGACTGTGGTTGGCACTGAGTGGGAGGGACAGTCCATCTGAGACTGTGGTTGGCACTGAGCGGGAGGGACAGTCTGTCTGAGACTGTGGTTGGCACAGAGCGGGAGGGACAGTCCATCTGAGACTGTGGTTGGCACAGAGCGGGAGGGACCACATGTCTGATACTGTGGTTGGCACACAGCAGGAAGGACATTCTGTCCAAGAATTTGGCTGGCACATAGCAGGAGGTACCGTATGTCTGAGACTGTGGTTGGCACAGAATGGGATAGACAGTCTGTCTGAGACTGTGCTTGGCACAGAGCAGGAGGGACAGTCCGTCTGAGACTGTGTTTGTCACAGAGCGGGAGGGACAGTCTGTCTTAGACTGTGGTTGGCACAGAGCGGGATGGGCAGTCTGTCTGAGACTGTGGTTGGCACAGAGCAGGAGGGACAGTCTGACTTAGACTGTGGTTGGCATAGAATTGGTTAGACAGTCTGTTTGAGACATTTCATGTCACAGAGCGGGATGGGCAGTGTGTCTGAGTCTCAGGTTGGCAGAGAATAGGATGAACAGTCTCTCTGAGACTCAGGTTGGCACAGTGCAGGAGGGACAGTCTGTATGAGACTGTGGTTGGCACAGAGCGGGAAGGACAGTCCATCTGAGACTGTGGTTGGCACAGAGCGTGAGTGTCAGTCCGTCTGAGACTGTGGTTGGCACAGAGCGGGAGGGACAGTCTGTCTGAGACTGTGGTTGGCACAGAGCAGAAGGGATAGTCTGCCTGAGACGGTGCTTGGCACAGAGCGGGAGGGACAGTCTGTCTGAGATTGTGGAATGCAGAGAGCAGGAGGGACAGTCTGACTTAGACAGTGGTTGGCACAGAATGGGATAGACAGACTCTTGGAGCCTGTGATTGGCACAGAGCGGGAGGGACAGTCTGTCTGAGAATGTTGTTGGCACACAGTAGGAAGGACATTCTGTCCAAGACTTTGGCTGTCACATAGCTGGAGGAACAGTCTGTATGAGACGGTTGTTGGCACAGAATGGGATAAACAGTCTGTCTGAGACTGTGGGTGGCACAGAGCGGGAGGAACAGTCTGTCTGAGATTGCGGTTGGCACAGAGCAGGAGGGACTGACTGACTGAGACTTTGGTTGGCACAGAATGGTATAGACAGTCTGATGGAGACTGTGAATGGCACAGAGTGGGAGGGACAGTCCGTCTGAGAGTGTGGTTGGCACTGAGCGGGAGGGACAGTCCATCTGAGACTGTGGTTGTCACTTGGTGGGCATGGCAGTCTGTCTGAGACTGTGGTTGGCACAGAGCATGAGGGACAATCTGTCTGAGACCGTGCTTGGCACAGAGCAGGAGGGACAGTCCGTCTGAGACTGTGGTTGGCACAGAGCAGGAGGGACAGTCTCTCTGAGACTGTTGTTGGCACACAGCAGGAAGGATAGTTCTGTCCAAGACTTTGGCTGGCACAAAGCAGGAGGGACAGTTTTTCTGAGACTGTGGTTGGCACAGAATGGGATAGACACTCTGTCTGAGACTGTGCTTGGCACAGAGCGGGAGGGACAGTCTGTCTGAGACTGTGGTTGGCACAGAGCAGAAGGGACAGTCTGCCTGAGACGGTGCTTGGCTCAGAGCGGGAGGGACAGTCTGTCTGAGATTGTGGAATGCAGAAAGCAGGAGGGACAGTCTGACGTAGACAGTGGTTGGAACAGAATGGGATAGACAGACTCTTGGAGCCTGTGATTGGCACAGAGCGGGAGGGACAGTCTGTCTGAGAATGTTGTTGGCACACAGTAGGAAGGACATTCTGTCCAAGACTTTGGCTGCCACATAGCTGGAGGGACAGTCTGTATGAGACGGATGTTGGCACAGAATGGGATAAACAGTCTGTCTGAGACTGTGGGTGGCACAGAGCGGGAGGAACAGTCTGTCTGAGATTGCAGTTGGCACAGAGCAGGAGGGACTGACTGACTGAGACTTTGGTTGGCACAGAATGGTATAGACAGTCTGTTGGAGACTGTGAATGGCACAGAGTGGGAGGGACAGTCCGTCTGAGACTGTGGTTGGCACTGAGCGGGAGGGACAGTCCATCTGAGACTGTGGTTGTCACTTGGCGGGCAGGGCAGTCTGTCTGAGACTGTGGTTGGCACAGAGCATGAGGGACAATCTGTCAGAGACCGTGCTTGGCACAGAGCAGGAGGGACAGTCCGTCTGAGACCGTGGTTGGCACAGAGCAGGAGGGACAGTCTCTCTGAGACTGTTGTTGGCACACAGCAGGAAGGACGTTCTGTCCAAGACTTTGGCTGGCACAAAGCAGGAGGGACAGTTTTTCTGAGACTTTGGTTGGCACAGAATGGGATAGACAGTCTGTCTGAGACTGTGCTTGGCACAGAGTGGGAGGGACAGGCCGTCTGAAACTGCGGTTGGCACAGATTGGGAGGGACAGTCCGTTTGAGACTGTGGTTTGCACACAGCGGGGGTACAGTCCGTCTGAGACTGTGGTTGGCACAGAGTGGGAGCGACATTCTGTCTGAGACTGTGGTTGGCACAAAATGGGATAGACAGTCTGTTGGAGACTGTGAATGGCACAGAGTGGGATGGACAGTCCGTCTGAGACTGTGGTTAGAACAGAGCGGGAGGGACAATCTGTCTGAGACTGTGGTTGGCATAGACCGGGAGGGACAGTCTGACTGAGACTGTGGTTGGCACTGAGTGGGAGGGACGGTCCATCTGAGACTGTGGTTGGCACTGAGCATGAGGGACAGACTGTCTGAGACTGTGGTTGGCACAGAGCAGGAGGGACAATCTGTCTGAGACTGTGGTTGGCACGGAGCGGGAGGGACAGGCCATCTGAGACTGTGGTTGGCACAGAGCGGGAGGGACCTGATGTCTGAGACTGTGGTTGGCACACAGCAGGAAGGACATTCTGTCCAAGACTTTGGCTGGCACAAAGCAGGAGGTACAGTCTGTCTGAGACTGTGGTAGGCACAGAATGGGATAGACAGTCTGTCTGAGACTGTGCTTGGCACAGAGTGGGAGGGACAGTCTGTCTGAGACTGTGGTTCGCATAGAGCGCGAGGGACAGTCTGTCTGTGATTGCGGTTGGCACAGAGCATGAGGGACCATCTGTCTGAGACTGTGCTTGGCACAGAATGGGATAGACAGTCTGTCTGAAACTCTGGTTGGCACAGAGCGTGAGGGACAGTCCGTCTGAGAGTGTGGTTGGCGAAGAGCAGGAGGGACAATCTGTCTGAGACTGTGGTTGGCACAGAGCAGGACGGACAGTCTCACTTAGACTGTGGTTGGCCCAGAGCAGGAGGGACTGTCTTTCTGAGACTGTGGTTGGCACAGAGCATGAGGGACAGTCCGTCTGAGAGTGTGGTTGGCATAGAATGGGTTAGACCGTCTGTTTGAGACAGTGCTTGGCACAGAGCGGGAGGGGCAGTCTGTCTGCAACTGCGGTTGGCACAGAATGGGATGAACAGTCTCTCTGAGACTGTGGTTGGCACAGTGCGGGAGGGACTGCCTGTCTGAAACTGTGGTTGGCACAGAGCGGGAGGGACAGTCCGTCTGAGACTGTGGTTGGCACAGAGCGGGAGGGACAATCTGTTTGAGACTGTGGTTGGCCCAGAGCAGGAGGGACAGTCTTTCTGAGACTGTTGTTGGCACACAGCAGGAAGGACAATCTGTCCAAGACTTTGGCTGGCACAAAGCAGGAGGGACAGTCTGTCTGAGACTGTGGTTGGCACAGAATGGGTTAGACAGTCTGTCTGAGACTGTGGTTGGCACAGAGTGGGAGGGACAGTCTGTATGAGACTGTGGTTGGCACAGAGCGGGAGGGACAATCTGTTTAAGACTGTGGTTGGCCCAGAGCAGGAGGGACAGTCTTTCTGAGACTGTTGTTGGCACACAGCAGGAAGGACAATCTGTCCAAGACTTTGGCTGGCACAAAGCAGGAGGGACAGTCTGTCTGAGACTGTGTTTGGCACAGAATGGGTTAGACAGTCTGTCTGAGACTGTAGTTGGCACAGAGTGGGTGGGACAGTCTGTCTGAGACTTTGGTTGGCACAGAGCCGGAGGGACAATCTGTCTGAGACTGTGGTTGGCACGGACTGGGAGGGACAGTCCGTCTGCGATTGTGGTTTGCGCCGAGCATGAGGGACAGTCTGTCTGAGACTGTGGCTCGCAGTGAGTGGGAGGGACAGTCTGTCCGTGATTGCGGTTGGCACAGAGCATGAGGGACCGTCTGTCTGAGACTGTGGTTTGCACAGAATGGGATAGACAGTCTGTATGGGACTGTGGTTGGCACAGAGCGTGAGGGACAGTCCGTCTGAGAGTGTGGTTGGCACAGAGCGGGAGGGACAATCTGTCTGAGACTGTGGTTGGCACAGAGCAGGAGGGACATTCCGTCTGAGACTGTGGTTGGCACAGAGCGGGAGGGACAGTCAATCTAAGACTGTGGTTGGCACTGAGCAGGAGGGACAGTCTGCCTGAGACTGTGGTTGGCGCAAGAGCAGGAGGGACAATCTGTCTGAGACTGTTGTTGGCACAAAGCATGAAGGACAATCTGTCCAAGATTTTGCCGGGCACAAAGCAGGAGGGACAGTCTGTCTGAGACTCTGGTTGGCACAGAATGGGATAGACAGTCTTTCTGAGACTATGGTTGGCACAGAGTGGGCGGGACAGTCTGTCTGAGACTGTGGTTGGCACAGAGTGGGAGGGACAATCTGTCTGAGACTGTGGTTGGCACGGAGTGGGAGGGACAGTCCGTCTGAGACTGTGGTTGGCACAGAGGAGGGACAGTCTGACTTAGACTGTGGTTTTCATAGAATGGGTTAGACAGTCTGTTTGAGACAGTGCTTGGCACAGAGCGGGAGGGGCAGTCTGTCTGCAACTGCGGTTGGCACAGAGCAGGACGGACAGTCTGTCTGAGACTGTGGTTGGCACAGAGTGGGAGGGACAGTCTGTCTGAGGCTGTGTTTGGCACAGAGCGGGAGGGACAGTCTGTCTGAGACTGGTTGGCACAGTGCGGGAGGGACAGTCTGTCTGAGATTGCTGTTGGCACAGAGCAGGAGGGACAGTCTGACTGAAACTGTGGTTGGCACAGAATGTGATAGACAGTCTGTTGGAGACTGTGGTTGGCACAGAGTGGGAGGGACAGTCTGTCTGAGACTGTGGTTGTCACAGAGCGGGAGGGACAGTCTGTCTGAGATTGTTGTTGGCACGCAAAAGGAAGGACATTCTGTCCAAGACTTTGGCTGGCACATAGCAGGAGGGACAGTCTGTCTGAGGCTATGGTTGGCACAGAATGGGATAGACAGTCTGTCTGAGACTGTGGTAGGCACAGAGCGGGAGGGTCAGTCTGTCTGAGAGTCTGGTTGGCACAGAGCAGGAGGGACAGACTGACTGAGACTTTGGTTGGCACAGAATGGGATAGACAGTCTGTTTGAGACTGTGGTTCACACAGAGCGGGAGGGACAGTCCGTCTGAGACTGTGGTTGGCACAGAACAGGATGTACAGTCTGTCTGAGACTGTGGTTGGCACAGAGCGGGAGGGACAGTCTGTCTGAGATCGTGGTTAGCACAGTGCAGGAGGGACAGTCTGACTGAGACTGTGGTTGGCACGGAATGGGTTAGATAGTCTTTTTGAGACTGTGGTTGGCAGAGAGCGGTCGGGACAGTCCGTCTGATACTGTGGTTGGCACAGAGCGGGAGGGACAGTCTGTCTGATACTGTGGTTGGCACAGAGCGTGAGGGGCAGTCTGTCTGAGACTGTGGTTGGCCCAGAGCAGGAGGGACAGTCTGACTGAGACTTTGGTTGGCACAGAATTGGATAGACAGTCTGTTTGAGACTGTGGTTGGCACAGAGCGGGAGGGACAATCTGTCTGAGATTGTGGTTGGCACAGAGCAGGACGGACAGTCTCACTTAGACTGTGGTTGGCACAGAATGGGTTAGACAGTCTGTATGAGACAGTGCTTGGCACAGAGTGGGAGGGGCCGTCTCTCTGAGACTGTGGTTGGCACAGAGCGGGATGAACAGTCTCTCTGAGACTGTGGTTGGCACAGAGCGGGAGGGACAGTCCGTCTGAGACTGTGGTTGGCACAGAGCGGGAGGGACAATCTGTCTGAGACTGTGGTTGGCACAGAGCAGGCCGGACAGTCTGACTTAGACTGTGGTTTTCATAGAATGGGTTAGACAGTCTGTTTGAGACAGTGCTTGGCACAGAGCAGGTGGGGCAGTCTGTCTGCGACTGCGGTTGGCACAGAATGGGATGAACAGTCTCTCTGAGACTGTGGTTGGCACAGAGCGGGAGGGACTGTCTGTCTGAGACTTGTTGGCACAGAGCGGGAGGGACAGTCTTTCTGAGATTTCGGTTCGCACAGAGCAGGAGGGACAGTCTGACTGAGACTGTGGTTGGCACAGAATGGGATAAACAGTCTGTTGGAGACTGTGATTGGCACAGAGCGGGAGGGACAGTCTGTCTGAGACTGTGGTTGGCAAAGAGTGGGAGGGACAGTCTGTCTGAGACTGTGTTTGGCACAGAGCGGGACGGACAGTCTGTCTGAGACTTGTTGGCACAGTGCGGGAGGGACAGTCTGTCTGAGATTGCTGTTGGCACAGAGCAGGAAGGACAGTCTGACTGAGACTGTGGTTGGCACAGAATGTGATAGTCAGTCTGTTGGAGACTGTGGTTGGCACAGAGCAGGAGGGACAGTCTCTCTGAGACTGTGGTTGGCACAGAATGGGATGAACAGTCTGTCTGAGACTGTAGTTGGCACAGAGCGGGAGGGACAGTCCGTCTGAGACTGTGGTTGGCACAGAGTGGGAGGGACAGTCTGTCTGAGACTGTAGTTGGCACAGTGCGGGAGGGACAGTCTTTCTGAGACTGTGGTTGGCACAGAGCAGGAGGGACAGTCTGTCTGAGACTGTGGTTGGCACACACTGCGTTGAGTGTAAATTCTCCTTTACCAGCACAAATTGGGTCATGGCAGCTCCTTTTGTAAAAGTATTAATAGAACATAATTTCACACACATAATCCAAAGTGTTACTGGAAGGTCAGATTAAAGGGGGCTTTAATAAACTGGGTCCAGAGAAAAACCTGTAGCTGAGAGTGTATGATATCATGATAATGTGCTGCACTGCAAAGCACCACCACCCTTTGCCTTACAAAAATATCACTATGAGCAGAGCCTGCTTTCAGAGACTGAATGAATGAGGTCCCTTGGGGACCATTCGAGTGATGTTCCTCGGGGACCAGTCCAGTGTTGACCCTTGGGAACCATTCAAGTGATGTCCCTCAACGGCCAGAGGAGTGATGGCTCTCGTGGATAGTCAAACGATGTCCTTTGGGAACCATTTGAGTGATATTACCTGGAGGACCATTCAATTGATGTGCATCAGGGACCAGTAATGTCCCCTGGGAACTGGTAGCGGCAATGTCCCTCAAGAACTGGGCGACTTGCGAGCCTCAGGAAACAACCAAGTGATGTCCCTATATCTCATCAAATTATCTGTATCTAGCCATACAAATGTTGAGCATTATTCTCTGAAATAAGACCCACAGCCAGCTGGAGAAGCTCCTCACAGTTAAGTGCCACTTTCTGCATCAAACTACACAGCTCAGAGCCACTGCCTAAAAAAATACACAACTAAGAGCAGCGTCTAGATCAATACAGAGCTTACAGCCAGCGTCTAGATCAATATACAGCTCAGAACCAGTGTCTAGATCAAATCATAAACCAGAGCCAATGGATGGATCAATATAGAGCTTATAGCCAGTGTCTAGATCAATGCACCACCCAGAACCAGTGTCTGGATCAATACACAACCCAGATCCATTGTCTGGATCAATACACAGCCCAGAGCCAGTGCCCATATCAAGAGAAAGCCCACAGACAGTGCCTGGGTCAAAACACAGCCCAGTACCAGTGTCTGGATCAATACCCAGCCCAGAACCAGTGTCTGGATCAATACCCAGTTCAGAACCAGTGTCTGGATCAATACACAGCACAGGGCCAATGTCTGGATCAATGCACAGCCTGAGGCAGTGACTAGAACAATACACAGCCCAGAGGCAGTGACTAGAATGAGACACAGCCCAGACACAGTGTCTAGAACAAGACACAGACCAGAGACAGTCTCTGGATCAATACACAGCCCAGAGCCAGTGTCTGGATCAATACACTGCCTAGCGGCAGTGTCTGGGTCAATAGACAGCGCAGAGCCAGTGCCTGGATCAATACACAGCCCAGAGCCAGCATCTGGATCAATACACAGCCAAGAGCCAGTATCTGGATCAATACAAAGCCTAGAGCCCATGTCTGGATCAATACATAGCCCAAAGCCAGTGCCTGGATCAATACACAGCCCAGAGCCAGTGCCTGGATCAATACACAGCCCAGAGCCAGTGTCTGGATTAATACGCAGCCCAGTGCCAGTGTCTGGATCAATACACAGTCCAGAGCCCATGTCTGGATCAATACACAGCCCACAGCCAGTGTTTGGATTGATACACAGCCCAGAGCTAGTGTCTGGATCAATACACTGTCCAGAGCCAATGTCTGGATCAATACACAGTCCAGAGCCAGTGTCTGGATCAATACACAGTCCAGAGCCCATGTCTGGATCAATACACAGCCCAGAGCCAGTGTCTGGATTGATACACAGCCCAGAGCAGTGTCTTGATCAATGCATACCTTAGACCAGTGTCTGGATCAATATACAGCCCAGGGCCAGTGTCTGGATCTATGCACAGCCCAGACCAATGTCTGGATCAATACACAGCCCAGAGCCAGTGTTTGGATTGATACACAGCCCAGACCAATGTCTGGATCAATACACAGTCCAGAGCCAGTGTTTGGATTGATACACAGCCCAGACCAATGTCTGGATCAATACACAGCCCAGAGCCAGTGTTTGAATTAATCTCTGGGCTACATATTATTCTAGTCATGGTGGGCCGCGTTTCCCACCATCAGTCGGCGGGGAGCTAATTGTAATACATTAGCATATAATTAAAATGCCATCCTGCTGGGTTCTTGGAACCCCATGTAGGGGGTGGTGATGTGTGTCAGTTTCACCTCTGACTTCTGAGTGGTTCAAATCACTCCCACTCCCTGGGTTCCAGACCTTGGACTTATTTGGGGGTTGTGACAAATTGCAGCAGACAACTGGTTTTAGTGCAAGAAAAACTGAGTTTACTGAAGTCACAAATTAACTTATAACATTAGGATTACACTGAGATTATGCAGATTTACAAAGTACACTTAGTTAAGAATGGGGAACGCACGGCATAACGAGGGAAAAATCCCGCTACTAATCCCCTTACCATTGTCCCACCCCCAAAACCTAACTAAATTGAACTAGGGGAGGTCAGGGATCATGCTCACCAACCCAGGTTTCCTTGACATTCAGCCAGGTAAGCCGGTTGCAGTTTTGGGGTACGCTCTTTGTGTCCTCTGGGGCCTGCCGTCCCCACGTGGTCCTGGTCTGTGGAATCTGCGAAGGTTCTTCAGTTGAGTGGAGGATGCAGTTGTGGGTAGTTGATCTTTGTGGATGGCTGTTGTTGCGGCCTTGTTGTCCTCAGTTGAGCCTGCCACCCTGTGCCCTTCACCGTGATGTTGCTTGCAGGCCTGCAAACCTCCAGATCTTCTTGCTTAAACTCTGTTTCAACCACTCCCAACTGCTCACTGCCCCGTGCCAGCTTTCAAAACTGCTTACCCTTCTGCTAGCTGGTTTCTCCCTCTCTCTCTCGTTATAGACTGCCCAGTTATACTGTCTTTCGAATTTCTTATTGGAATCCAAATCAAGGTTAGTTCTTTGTTTGACTTTGGTGGGCTTCCCCCAGTGATTGATGTCTCGTCATTTTTAATGGGCTCGCATGATGTTTATCATTTTCTTCCTGCCTAGTAACGAGTTTTGAACTGAAAGCCATTGTATATGTGGAGTATTGATCGGTTTGCATAATTGAATTGATGGTGCCTTCTTGCCTTAGTAGTTAGTAGCGGTTATTTATGCAAGAGTTTGATGGGCTTCAGTTTCACGTGAGGTGAAGTCTTTCCCTGGGTTGATTGTATTAAAGGGAAGAATGGCTATTCTGTCTCCCCTCATTGTCTGGTTTCAGGCAAAACCATCCACACTGCACTCAATAAGCCCAGGCATGTGCAGCCCCAGGCCTTCATGGGCCCAGCCTCCTGTCTGCAGGGTTTTACACTTTACTCAGGAGTTTAAAAGCCCAATAGTCATATCCTTGTTGATGATATGAAAAATGTGGGAATTTTGAGAACCCTTCACCCGCCATATCGTCTGTCCCCATCAATGGGAAAGCACACTGACATGTTTCATAACTACACGCAGGCAATGTGCACTTGGCAGCCTTCACTTTGGGGAACTGAAGTGAGTGAGCAGCAGCATTCTCCACAGCTCACCCGTTGTGTACAGGCCTCAGGGGCGCCGGGGGGTGGGGAGGGGGGTGGTGGGGGGGCAACTGATACCTGGCCCCGGAGGCAACTGCTGAGGGGGGACGGTGTCCAGGGGCATGTGCTGGCCAGCCTCGGAGGTGACGGTTGTCGGTGGGGGGAGGGGCGGGAGGTCACGTGCTGCCCTGGTGCTGCATCCCGTGCACAGACAATCGAGGTGGAGGGCAGGGTAAACAAGGGGAGTGGCCACACATTAGAGACAGCTGTATAAACTGACCAGGCCTCTACAACTGAGACAGATCAGGTGCAGCCACAGTGATATGATTGAAGTCAGGCTCCTGGCCTGCCCGCCCGTGCAAGCAATGGAGGGCCATCAAAGAGCTACCGAGCACTCCATACGTTACCTCACCCCTGTCACAGTCTGCCACCACTTTATTGGACCGCAGAGCAGTTGGACTGCACAAGTTGTACAATCAGTTTAATGTAATGCCACTTAGTATGAAGAATGCACCTGTGACATTTCAAAGACTGACAAACAAAGTTATTGCAGGTCGAAGCAATTGTGCTGTTTATATTGATGACCTGATAGTTTTCAGTCAGACATGGGAGGAGCATTTACAGCATCTGGAAGAATTATTTTCTCGATTATAAGAAGCTAATTTGGTGATGAACTTGGCTAAAAGTGAATTTGCAAAAACGCAAGTTACTTACCTAGGCCATACCATTGGATATGGAGAGGTGGCTCTGAGAGATGTGTGAAAGTCAAGGCTATCATGGATTTCCCAGTGCCTACAACAAAAAGAGAAGTTTTGAGATTTTTGGGCATAAGTGGGTTTTACTGGAAATTTGTACCAAATTGTAGCAGTGTGGTTGCTCCATTACTTGAACTATTAAAAAATAACAAGTTTCAATGGACGCTGGAGTGTCAGAAAGCATTTGATAGTTTTAAAACAGTATTAACTATGACACCAGTTTTGGCAGCACTCAATTATGCCACACAATTCAAGTTGGCTGTTGACACAAGCGATATAGGGATTGGGGCTGTACTGTTACAAGATGATGACACTGGAATTGAAAAACCAATAGGGTATTTTTCATGGAAACTGAATGTACAACAGAGAAGATATTCAACGATCAAAAAAGAGGCTTTGGGTTTGGTGCCTGCATTGTAGCATTTTGAAATTTATGTTGCAAACAACTCATCAGAAACAATTGTTTATACAGACCATAATCCTTTGAAGTTTTTGGACAAATTTTGAGACAAAAGTGTAAGACTTTTCAGGTGGAGTCTATTATTTCAACCATTTAATCTATGGATTATACATGTTGCTGGTAGAGAAAATCTGTTTGCAGATGCGTTATCATGGGGAGAATTTTGCGTTTGACGGTGGGCTGACAGCCAATCACCGCTGCCGAAATGGGCCACGTCGCCATTTTGCGCAGGCGGGCCAATTAAGGCCCACCCAGCAGGGTTCATCGGGAAAATTAAATCAGTGGCGAGCATGTTCAGACCACCGGTTCCAATGGGGAACCAGCAGTCTGTATAAAGAGCAGCCAGGCAGCCTCCTATAGGCTGTTGACCATGGCCAGTCACCAGGCAGCATAAGGAGTGAGGGCAAAGGAAGAAGAGGGGGGCAGGCTGCAGGGTAGGCCAGCAGGGGGGGGGCTACTGTGCCCCTCGGTTCTCAGGTGCCTGCCTTGCTGTCCTCCTCGAAGAGGTGTCCAACCATCTTGTTTCTGGAGAATGGGAGGAGGAGGGCCCGCCACGTCACCAGGCAGCCGTGGCAGGAGGTGGCGGAGACTGTTAGCTCTCATGATGCTGTGCAGTGCACCGGAACGCAGTGCCACAAGCGCTTCAATGATTTGCTGCGCTCTGGAAGGGTGAGTACCATGTCAGCCTTGGCCATTTTACCCAGCAGGTAGCCTTAGCCTTTGAGGCACCACACACACACCACCGCCACCCCCCCCCCCCCCCCCCCACCCCCCCACCCCCCGCAAACCACCACCACCAACACATCTTAGTGTTGTTACTGTATTGGGCATTTGGTAAAGATAGTGATCATGCTTATATCAGCCTTAGTGGTTGAGGAGAAGATGGGTTCTCCCTGCAGCAAATGTTGGTGTTTGTCACATTTGAGTAGTCTGGGGGCAACCTGCAGGGGAGGCAGCTGGACACATACTCAGAACTCCAACACATGTCTTATTGATGGTGATGAGATGGTGGAAGGGGAGCCTCAAGGAGTTGTGACCAAGAGCCATCTGCTGGCCTCGGCGCCACACCTATTTGCACCTCCTTGCCATGGGCGCTAAGATCCATGTGCTATTCAAAGTGATGGACGCCGAATGTGTCCAAGGTGGCCGTTGGGGGAGGGGGTTGGGAGCAGCTGTACTATCTTCTGGGGACTGATCACCAGTAGTGTGGACAGGAACCGCTGAAAGCTTCAGATGGGCCACTGTGATAGGGGTGTGGCATGCGCATTCAGAGTACATGAGCGATCAGCCCCTATAAATGCTCTTCTATGTTCTGCAGGCAAAAACTAAGAGCAATACGCAGGAGCGCCAGTAGACTGGTGGTGGGCACGCCATGCTGCAGCGCCTCACCACTTACGAGGAGCAGGCCATGGAGCTGGGGAGGAGGCAGACAGCCAGGTCGGCAGGTGTCGGCAAGGCTGGGGTCCAGCGGGCAGGTATTTGAGGACCACAGTCCCATCCACTCTGTCTGCCCGCCATCCAAAGCACTGGTGATTGCTGCAATCGTTAATGCAGCAACACTGCTCATTCACAGACTGAGACAATCAGATATGTGGGTCATACAGAAAGGTCCCTCTGCCTTTGAGGATGCACATCTCTAGCACCTTAGAGAGCCTTATTCCATTTGTGACCACTATCCCCATGGCCTAACATGCCTTGGCATCGCTGCTTGTACATCCAAAGACTTAGTGCATCTTAGAAGGTTTTGTATCTCCACCACCCTTTCACAGATTCACACAGAATCATGGAAACACAGTGCAGACAAAGCCCTTCAACCCATCGAGTCTGCACCAACACGTGAGAAACACCTGACCTACCTACCTAATCCCATTTACCAGCACTTGGCCCATAGCCTTGAATGTTATGACATGTCAGGTGCTCATCCAGGTACTTTTTAAAGGATGTGAGGCAACCCACCTCCACCACCCTCCCAGACAGTGCATTCCAGACCATCACCACCCTCTGGGTAAAAAAGTTTTTCCTCACATCCTCCCTAAACCTCCTGCCCTCACCTTGAACTTATGCCCCCTTGTGACAGACCCTTCAACTAAGGGGAACAGCTGCTCCCTATCCATCCTGTCCATGCCCCTCATAATCTGGTACACATCGATCAGGTCGCCCCTCAGTCTTCTCTGCTCCAAAGAAAACAACCCAAGTCTATCCAACCTCTCTTCATAACTTAAATGTTTCATCCCAGGCAACATCCTGGTGAATCTCCTCTGCAACCCCTCCAGTGCAGTCACATCCTTCCTATAATGTAGCGACCAGAACTGCACACAGTACTCCAGATGTGGCCTCACCAAGGTTCTATACAACTCCAACATGACCTCCCTACTTTTGTAATCTATGCCTCAATTGATAGAGGCAAGTGTCCCATATGCCTTTTTCACCACCCCACTAACATGCCCCTCTGCCTTCAGAGATCTATGGACACACACGCCAAGGTCCCTTTGTTCCTCAGAACTTCCTAATGCCATGCCGTTCATTGAATACTTCCTTGTCAAATTACTCCTGCCAAAGTGTTTTTCAGGTTTTTCTGGGTTAAATTCCATCTGACTCTTATCTGCCCATTTGACCATCACATCTCTATCTTCTTGTAGCCAAGACACTCAACCTCACTGTTAACCACCTGGCCAATCTTTGTGTCATCCGCAAACTTACTAATCCTACCCCCCACATGGTCATCTATGTCATTTATAGAAATGATAAATAATAGGGGACCGAGCACAGATCCCTGTGGTACGCCACTGGACACTGGCTTCCAGTCACTAAAGCATCCTTCTGTCATCACCCTCTGCCTCCTACAACTAAGCCAATTTTGAACGCACCTTATCAAGTTTCCATGTATCCCATGTGCATTTGCCTTCTTTATAAGTCTTCCATGTGGGACCTTGTTAAAGGCTTTGCTGAAATCCATATAAACTACATCAACTACACTTCCCTCATCTACACACCTGGTCACCTCCTCAAAAATTCAATCAAATTTGTTAGGCATGACCTCCCTCTGACAAAGCCATGTTGACTATCCCTGATCAAACCTTGCCTCTCCAAGTGGAGATTGATACTCTCCTTCAGAATTTTCTCCAATAGTTTCCCTACCACTGACATGAGACTCACTGGCCTGTAGTTCCCTGGCTTATCTCAACAACCCTTCTTAAATAGCAGAACCACACTAGCTGTTCTCCAGTCCTCTGGCACCTCCCCCGTGGCCAGAGAGGAATTAAAAATTTGTGTCAGAGCCCCTGTGATCTCCCTTGCCTCTCTCAGCAGTCTGGGACACAAATAATCCAGACCTGGAGATTTGTCCACTTTTAAGCCTGCCAACACCTCCAATACCTAATAATAATAAGAACAAAAAAACTGCGGATGCTGGAAATCCAAAACAAAAACAGAATTACCTGGAAAAACTCAGCAGGTCTGGCAGCATCGGTGGAGAAGAAAAGAGTTGACATTTCGAGTCCTCATGACCCTTCGACAGAACTTGCGTTCGAGTCCAAGAAAGAATTGAAATATAAGCTGGTTTAAGGTGTGTGTGTGGGGGGCGGAGAGATAGAGAGACAAAGAGGTGGAGGGGGGGTGGGGGTGTGTGGTTGTAGGGACAAACAAGCAGTGATAGAAGCAGATCATCAAAAGATATCAACGACAATAGTACAATAGAACACATAGGTGTTAAAATTAAAGTTGGTAATATTATCTAAACGAATGTGCTAATTAAGAATGGATGGTAGGGCACTCAAGGTATAGCTCTGGTGGGTTTTTTTTTATATATATAATGGAAATAGGTGGGAAAAGGAAAATCTTTATAATTTATTGGAAAAAAAAAGGGAAGGGGGAAACAGAAAGGGGGTGGGGATGGGGGAGGGAGCTTACGACCTAAAGTTGTTGAATTCAATATTCAGTCCAGAAGGCTGTAAAGTCCCTAGTCGGAAGATGAGGTGTTGTTCCTCCAGTTTGCGTTGGGCTTCACTGGAACAATGCAGCAAGCCAAGGACAGACATGTGGGCAAGAGAGCAGGGTGGAGTGTTGAAATGGCAAGCGACAGGGAGGTTTGGGTCATTCTTGCGGACAGACCGCAGGTGTTCTGCAAAGCGGTCGCCCAGTTTACGTTTGGTCTCTCCAATGTAGAGGAGACCACATTGGGAGCAACGGATGCAGTAGACTAAGTTGGGGGAAATGCAAGTGAAATGCTGCTTCACTTGAAAGGAGTGTTTGGGTCCTTGGACGGTGAGGAGAGAGGAAGTGAAGGGGCAGGTATTGCATTTTTTGCGTGGGCATGGGGTGGTGCCATAGGAGGGGGTTGAGGAGTAGGGGGTGATGGAGGAGTGGACCAGGGTGTCCCGGAGGGAGTGATCCCTACGGAATGCCGATAAGGGGGGTGAAGGGATCCAATACCTTGTCACTCTCGATATCAATTTGCTTAAGAACCTCGCAGTCTCTCTCCCCAAGTTCGATAACTTCATCCTCATTCTCTTGGGTGAAGACACGAGTGAAGTATTCATTCAACACTCTAGCGATGTCCTCTGGTTCCACCCATAGATTGCCCCCTTGGTCCCTAATGGCCCCTACTCTTTCCCTGGTTGTCCCCTTCCCATTGATATACTTATAGAATATCTTGGGATTTTCCCTACTTTTACCAGCTAGACCTTTCTCATATCCCCTCTTTGCTCTCCTGATTGCTTTCTTAAGTTCCACCCTGCACTGTCTGTACTCCACGAATGCCTCTGCTGATTTGCTTCCCTTGTACCTACTAAAAGCCTCTCTTTTCCTTCTCATCGTAACCTGAATATCTCTGGTCATCCATGGTTCTCTGGGCTTGTTACTCCTTCCTATCACCCTAGAGGGAACATGTTGAGCCTGTACCCTCCCCATTTCCTTTTTGAACACCCCCCACTGATCCTCTAGATTCCCCCACAAGTAACTGTTCCCAGTCTACCTTGGCCAGATCCTGCCTTATTTTATTAAAATCCACTCTCCCCCAATCCAAAACATTTTTTTGCATCTTGTCGATTTCTTTGTCCATAACAAACTTAAACTGTACTATGTTGTGGTTGCTATTGCTAAAATGCTCACCCACCACCACCTCAGCCACCGGTCCAGTTTCATTACCCAGAATCAGGTTCAGCAATGCACCATCTCTTGTTGCACCCTCTACATATTGGCCTAAAATGTTCTCCTGTACACATTTCAAGAAATCTACTTCATCCAAGCCCTTAACACTATGTCTGTCCCAATTAATGTTGGGAAAGTTGAAATCACCTAATATAATTATCCTATTGTTATTGTTTTTTCACATCTCCACAAATTGTGCACATATTTGCTCTTCAATTTCCCACGGACTATCTGGGGGTCTATAATAAACACCTAATAATGTGGTTGCCCCTTTTTTATTCCTAAGCTCTACCCGCAAAGCTTCATTCGATGCCCCCTCCAAGATATCATCTCTCCTTACTGCAGTAACTGACTCCTTAACTAAAAATGCAATGCCTCCTCCTCTTTTATCCCCTCTCCTGTCTCGCCTGAAGATTCTGTAACCCAGAATGTTGAGCTGCCAATCCTGCCCTTCCCTCAACCACATCTCAGTGATGGCTACTATATCACAATTCCACATGTCAATCCTTAACTCATCTGTTTTACTTAAAATACTCTTGGCATTAAAGTAGAGGCCATCCAGCTTTGCTTTACTCCCTTGAAACTTATTGCAGCTGTACTCTCTCTGACTTGATTGTTTTACTGTATTATGATGTGTCTCTATTCTGCTAAAATTCTGTGTCCCCTCCCCCTGCTGAATTAGTTTAAACTCCTCCCAACAGCATTAGCAAACCTGCCCGCAAGGATGTTAGTCCCACTCTGGTTCAGATGTAGACTGTCCCGCTTGTACAGGTCCCACATTCCCCAGAAACGGTCCCAGTGATCCAGGAATCTAAAACCCTCTCTCCTTCCCCAACTCTTAAGCCATGTATTCATCTGTGCTATTCTCCTATTTCTGAGCTCGCTAGCACTTGGCACTGGGAGTAATCCAGAGATTATAACCCAAAAGGTCTTGCTTTTTAGTCTACTGCCTAACTCCCTGAATTCTTGATGCAAGACCCCATCCTTCTTTCTACTTATGTCATTGGTACCAACATGTACCATGACCTCTACCTTGTCAACCTTCCCCTTCAGGATGCCCTGCAGCTGTTCAGTGACATCCCGGACCCTGGCACCAGGGAGGCAACATACCGTCCTGGAGTCACATTGACAGCCACAGTTGTGCCTATCTGTTCCCCTGACTATAGAATCCCCTATTACTATTGCTCTTCCTCCCTTCCTCCCCTCCTGTACAGACAGGCTGCTTTTGGTGCCAGAAGCTTGGCTCTGTCTGCACTCCCTGGAGGAACCAGCACCCTCATCAGCCTCCAAAATGGAATACCGATTTGCAAGCGGGACCCCAGGGAACTCCTGAACTACCTGCCTGTTTCTCTTGGACTGCCTGGTGGTCACCCATTCCCTTCCTTCCTCAAGTTCCTTCATCTGTGGTGTGACCACCTCATTAAACGTGCTATCCATGATGCTCTCAGACTCGCGGATGCTCCAGTGTCCCCAGCCACCGTTCCAGCTCTGAAACCCAAGCTTCCACAAGCTGCAGCTGGACACACTTCCTGCACACATGATGGTCCCGGGCACTGGAAATGTCCCCAGCTTCCCACATGCCATGGCATTCCACATTAGTCTGTCTAAAAGGTCCTCAGCACCTCACCTATCAACCTCATGGCACTCAACTTAAATAAATGCCGCCACTTTAGTCAGCCCTGCGCCAAAGGGAAATGTTGCCTTCTGTCCACCTGCTCTATGCCCCTCATAATGGTATAAAGGTCAATAATGTGACCTGTCAATCTCCAGTGCTGCATGGCAAATGTCGCAAGTGTTTGCAATGTTTCCTCATCACTCCAACTCTCCAGGCCAGCATGCATCCTGGTCAGGAACCTCTGCACTCTCCCCACTCCAATGCCATCCCTCCCATGAAGCGCAGGTCACAACTGAATGCAGAAGTGTAGCTGTGGCCTCGACAGCGTTTTCTGCACTTGCAACATGACCTCCCTTTTCCTACATTCTATTCCTCGGCTAATAAAGGCACGTCTGGCTTTGACCTTGTTAAACGCCTTATGTTCCCGTTTTGCTACCTTAAAGGGTCTGCCCAGCAAGGTCCCTGTAATCGTCATGACTTCCCATGGTCCTACCATTACTCATGTATTCCCATACCTTGTTTGTCTTGCCCGAGTGCTTAACCTTACGCTTATCCACATAACGTTCCATGTGGCATTCCTTAGGCCATCTGACTAGCCTGTCTGTATGCATGTGTAATGTTTGGGCCTCCTCTTGACTACTTACCACCCCACCAATGTTCGTCTCCTTAGGTTCTTGAAGGTCGAGCGCCTTATGAGCCGGGGGTGGGATGGGGGGGTGAAGGGATGAATGGTGTTACTGACTGGACGCTAACTGATGCACTGTCCTTGTTGTTAATTTCAGCATCACCACTGCATGGCTGCCAGGAACAAGTCCAAGGCCCCCCCTCCACACCTGAGGGCCAAGACTTGCAACTTGAGTCACATCCTTTCAGTGAGCCAGGTACCAGTGCAGCGGTAAACATATCGGTGGGGATTATGACATTGGCTAGTGTCCTGGGGCACAGTGGAGAGTGCACTTCATAATCACGGGAGGAGATGGCACGGACAGAGAGTGCCAGTGGCACCAGCAGCTGGAGGACTGCAGGGGACCAGGCACATGCTGAGTCAGGCAGTGATGATGTGCCTCTGGAGATGTCAGCCATGCAGCAGCTGCAGGACAAGCGGCAGGGTGCACGGAGCACCTGGCAGGGTTGTATGAGTGTGTGCTTCACTTGGTCTCTGTGGTGGAGGAATCCTGGCAGAGTGATGGCATGAACCTCAGGACAGAGCTTCAGTCTTCCTCCATTGAGAGATTGGCGACTCTCATGGAGAGAGGTTTCAATCGGATTGAGAATCGTCTGATTGGGTTATGCTCTGACCCGCAAGGCCTCAAAGCGGTACTGGCCACAGGTGGTCATTCGCAATGTGGGAGATGTTCTGGGCACCAAGTGTCGCTGCTCGGTGCCCATCCATCTGCGGTGAGCAGGGAGGTCCAATGTGATCTCACGTCAGTGCAGCAGCTGCCTGTCACCACTGCGAGCTCCTCTCAGGGCACTCCGGATGAGGGCAGCAGCTCCTCCGCCCCTCTACCAGTGACCGTTGCATCAGTTGAGGTTGTGACAACTGGGGAGGTGCCAGTTCTGGAACTGGCCACTCCCTCCCAGGTGGGGCCAGCACAGGCTCCATGGGCTAGAGGACGGCCGCCAAGGTCATCAAGGCCAACAGGATAGCAGAGTCAGGCTGTCTCACAAGCCACTCCGAGCGATGGGGCGGCACCTAGACGTACCACCCGCAAACATAAGCATAAGGCACGTTAGGCACTGGTGATTTTGTGTTGGCCCTAGATTAGGGCATATGTCATTATGTACATCAGAGCAATGTTTATTCATTTTTTTGGTGGCAATAAAGTCCACTTTTCTGACCATGGCTGAGGATGTTTCCTTTGTGCTGCATTTGTCTGTTTCATAGACATATCATGAGTGTTTGGGTGGACATTGATGCTTCTGTCCTAAGCCCTTAGTTGCAGCTGGTGAGGTGGAAGATGTAGCACCTAAGTTCCACATGTGGAAGCACCAGGCAATGCTGGTCCTGCTGATCCATGTGTGTGGAGTTAGCTGAAGGTTCGTTGGATTAAAGTGTTCTGGATGTCCCTGCCTCGTTGATGTAGTAGCAGGTCGGAGTGCTGTCCCTCATCATTGCCCTGTGCTTCCTCATCCTCTGAGACACTGCTGGATTCATCATGTGCAGCCTCATCCAGGGCATCAAGATCTTCATCGTCAACTGCATCCCCCCTTTCCAGCGCGAGATTGCGCAGAGCGCATTATGCTACCACCATCACAGAGACTCGATCTGGGGGATACTGGAGTGCGCCCCCTGAGCGGTCCAGGCAACAGAAGCGCATCTTGAGAAGACCACCCTTGTGGTGCCATGGCTCTTATTGTAGTGCTCCTCAGCTTCTGTTCTTGGAAAGGCGTCATGTGGGGATAGCCCTTATCACCCACCAGCCAACCCTCCAGCCGAGCCGGAGCACTGAAGAGCCCCAGCATCTGGGAGTGTCTGAGGATGTAGGCATCGTGGGAGCTGCCTGGGTGCCTTGCACAGACTTGCAGAATCTGCATCCTGTGATCACACACTATCTGCACGTTCATGGAGTGGAAGCCCTTCCTGTTGACAAAGGCACCGGGCTCACCTGCTGGCACCTTGATGGTCACATGTGTACAGTCTATTGCACCCTGCATGCAGGGGAAGCCAGCAATGGCCGCGAAGCCTCTGGCTCGCTGTGTCTGACTTGCCTGGTTGCAGCAGAAGTGGATGAAAGTGGATACCCATCTGAACAGAGTGTCTGTGACCTGCTTGACACAAGTGTGGACAGCTGACTGGGAGACACCGCGAAGATCACCCACTGAGCCCTGGAAGGAGCCAGAGGCATAGAAGTGAAGGGCAACTGGTAGCTTCAGAGCCGCTGGCATGGGGTGTCCACCCACACAGTTAGGGGAGATCTCAGGGCCAATCATCTGACAGATGTAGTTGACTGTCTCCCTTGAGAGTCGGAGCCTCCTTCAGCACTGCACCTCAGACATATTGAGGTAGCTGTTTCGCCACCTGTATACCCCGGCAGCAGGATAGTGGCGTCTTCTGCGGCCCCTTGCACTTTGGACAAACTCTTGGTCCTGCGCCCCTTGTGCCTGCGCCTGGCATCCCAAAGGTGGCTCCCCTGGAGGCTGATTGTCCAGTCCTGGCCTCCTCCTTATTCTATCCCTCCCTTCCTCCTCAGGGGTGCTGCCTCCAGTGGAGATGTCAGAACCCATACCCCCAGGCTAAATGGAGGCCTCCGGAAAGCTGCAGGCCCAATAAAGATTACTATCTGCAGACTGGTGAGTTGAAGCGTCAAAATAGAGAGATAGCTGTTGAAAATCAATCTGAACTGCTAACCAATCGCACAAGCAAGTGTAAAACACTTCCTGCATTAAATACTTCAGACAAAACATGAACAACCCCTCTGAGCCTACATGTCCCACCTGTGGATGAGGTTTGTTAAAAAATCAGCTACCCACCTGCCCGCCGAGGCGAAGATTGCACAGGCGCCTCAAAATCAGTGTCGATTGCCAGGTTAAGGGCCTTAAAAGGTCTTTAATTAATGGCGGGAGCGTGTCACGCTTCATAGCGCGCCCGCCCACCTAAATATCGCGATGCTGTGCGCTGACATCAGGAAGCTCGCGCGATATCAGCGCGCGACATTTTAAGCACTGGAGTGCGGGCTCCACCACCCACACGTCAGCCAGAAAATTCAGCCCCATGAGTTTGAAGCTTAAAGGGAAAATTGGGCATTTTTAAAAACCTGGACACTGAACTGGAATAATTTCTATTGATACCAATGACTTGTGTATATACATTGTTACGTTAATGCATGCATCTGGTAATGCAATAGTGTAATAAGTAGAGGAGATAGTGTGAGATGGATTATTAAAAATGAAGCCATCTTTTAAAATTATGACAATTCATTTTTCAATAGGGAGGGGATGTCATAAAGAGATATTAATGCCTATAATGTTATTGTAAATGATTTTAAATTGGAATTGTCATGGGGTCTGTGTCTATGTATGTGTCTTAATTGGATTAAAGCCAGATAGTCTGGATGCTTTGATGTATAGTAGTTTGAGATTTTAACTGGGTGAACAGTAAGGAGGATAGAAGGTAAAGTATAAACTTGCATTTGTTGAATAAAGCTTTGAAGAGTGGGAGCGAAATCTTGGACCTAGCTGGGAGACACCAAGCAATGTGATTTTTTTTCAGCTTATTAATAAAATTGGTGGAATGTAAAGGTTTATTGTCAAGAAAGGTAATACAATGGAAAATTTATATTCAAAGGAAAAGCTAAGTATAAATGGAAAGGAGTTGTGTGTGTAAGTCAGAGGCATTTAAGATCTAACCAGCCTGTAAGTCTACAACTGTGTCTGCAAAGGAACCAATTTGCAAGGAACCTCATTTTGAATTTGTAAGGTCAAATGTGCTTTACCTGGTGTCTGTTTAAAGTCTATGGATTATTTGTTGCCTTGGTGGAGATTTACCTGGGAGTGATTAACTTAGGGATTTGTTTAAAAGTTATTATGGTAGTGATTTGTATACATGTATATGTGTTTAATTTATTGCAAATTAATAAATGTTTAATTTAGTTTTATATAAAAAAAACCTCTTGAGCCTTGGTGGTCTTATTCCTGAATTCAGAGCCTCATCTCAAACATACTAATTGAAAACAAAAACAGAATTACCTGGAAAAACTCAGCAGGTCTGGCAGCATCGGCGGAGAAGAAAAGAGTTGATGTTTCGAGTCCTCATGACCCTTCGACAGAACTTGAGTAACTCACGTTCTGTCGAAGGGTCATGAGGACTCGAAACACCAACTCTTTTCTTCTCCGCCGATGCTGCCAGACCTGCTGAGCTTTTCCAGGTAATTCTGTTTTTGTTTTGGATTTCCAGCATCCGCAGTTTTTTTGTTTTTATACTAATTGAAAATATAGGTTATGACAGTTTTCAAGTTTCCCTCTGGAGTTTAAACAATTCAGCCTTTACCAACTGCTATGTCATAATATGCTGGAAGTTTGACTCAGAAGTAACAGCCACACACAATACCCCGGCAAATCGCTATTTTGCAGGTATCCCAATCTCTCACCCTCTCTACAGAATTCAACTCGACTAGAACCTTGAAGCTGACTATTCATCTACTAGAGTCAACTCTACTGGAACCGTGAATCCGACTATTCATCTTCTGGAGTCAACTCTACTGGAACCTCGAAACTAACTATTCATCTACCAGAGTCAAAACTCTACTGGTGCCTCGAAACCAACTATTCATCTACCGGAGTCAACTCCTCTGGACCCGCGATTCTGACTATCCGTCTACTGGAGTCAAATATACTGGAATCTTGAATCGCAACGACTGCAACACTCAAACATTTACTCCCCACGTGTCAAGAACTGTTCCTTATATCTATTTTAAAATATATATAAACATATATATTCACTTACTTCAAGCTAACTTCTTACTTTTAACCTGTATGATGGTATATACATGTGTTTTATCCTTTCTCGCCTTTGGTTATTAATAAACTTACTCTTACCTTTAACTCAAGAAAGTCGGATCAAATTGGCTCTTTCAAAAGCAGAACAATTGGGTTTGGGAAAAAGATCTGTGAAAGGGATCCTTTTTATATTAAATTTTGTTGCGGACAACGGTGGGGGTGGGGTTGCTGAATAAAAACAGGGAGCCAGTTCATCCGTCCTCACCTGGGACATAACAATTTGGGGGTGTCCCAGCCAGATGGTGGCAATTGAGGGGTCTTGCTTGGATCAACAACTTTGGGGTGGGTGGTAACACTACCTGAACCTCTGCTCCCAATTGCTGTCTAGCTATCACATTCTACTCCTAATGGACTGGCAGCTGACCAGCGGTGTGAGGTTGTGGAGTTAAAACAAGATGTGGCCTCAAACCTCGGCTTGCAGGTGACTTTTGCACTCGCCTTAAATCCATTTGGGTCCAATCCTTAAAGTCAAACTCGCTTCCTGTGGTTTAAAATGCAGCTTATTTAGATCCCTGACATTCTTAAAAATAATTGCATTCATTGAAATGTGGTTGCAGTCTGTGTTTCTCTTTATGACCATCAATGCCACTCCTAACTTCTCCTCAAGCCCCTGGGTTGCTACTAGCCTGAATCTAATTCCTACAATTCTACTGAGATCAGCAACAAGGACTCAGCCTGGTTAGCTCTGTTACCACCAGTCAACATGCGAACAAGATGGATCTCACGCTCCTCTTGAACTTTACCGCAAGTATCATGGGAGCTATCTTCACACAGCGGCCATGCTGAAATCATAGACCTCACGGTGGATCTAAACCAACAAAACATTTCTTTGTGCAGTAGAGACTTGGAGCAAGGGCAAGTGTGAACAGGAACCTGGCAGATTGCAACCCAAACTCCTATCTGAGCAGTGGGAAGTTCCCTTCAAATGGTGCCACGCCCTCCATAAATCTTTTGTGGTTGCTGGGTTCTCTGTCATGGACGGTGGTGTGTGAGCGGCTACAGGGAATGATTTCAAACCAGGCTGCCTCCAGACTACCTACAGCCACCCTTTCCCAGGTGCTTGCAAGGCTTCTGAGTGCCAGTGGGAACTGCAGGGAGCCCCAGTGCAACTCGGACAATAGCACTTTGTGCTCTCAAAATTACTGCACAAGGATCAAACCCATGAAACTAGATGCGTTGTTTCACCTAATGATTCCAGCTTCCTTTAAGGGAAATTCACAGCAAAACAAGACTCAATTACCATCAGTGTTATTGTTGCACAGAGGAACTTATTCCCCACATCACTGAGACAGCAAACATTGACATCTTTTGTCTCATTAGCATTGCAGGGAATTGTGGCTGGGCGGCAAAGGAATTGAAAAAAATAGAAGTGACTAAAATAGTGAGTAAAAGCAGTGATGGAGCTTTCTTCTGTTATTAGAATCCTCCTCTCATATTTACTCACGGTCTGATATAAGTGTAATTAATGGGAATAAGAAAGTTGCCACGTAAAATAAGCCTGCTTCTGTTTTGCTAATGACTTGCGAAAGCCTTATTGAAGGGCCTACATTAACAAACATCCTCCATTTATAAAAACAAAAAAACTGCGGATGTTGGAAATCCAAAACAAAAACAGAATTACCTGGAGAAACTCAGCAGGTCTGGCAGCATCGGCGGAGAAGAAAAGAGTTGACCCTTTGACCATGAGGACTCGAAACGTCAACTCTTTTCTTCTCCGCCGATGCTGCCAGACCTGCTGAGTTTTTCCAGGTAATTCTGTTTTTATCCTCTATTTATTCTCTGTCCTCCAGTATAGCTATTGTTTCTGGAAGATGCCGATCATTTAGGACTGAGATAAGGAGCAATGTTTGTGCTCAAAGGATTGTAGGCCTTTGGAATTCTCTACCCCAGAGGGTTGTGGATGCTCCATCATTCAGAATGGAAATGAGCAGTAAAAAGTAAAGGTAGGGGTTAGCACAGCTGCAAATTGTGACTGAAGACTAATCAGTAGTGAATTTAGTTAAAATGTGGACTCATCTCTCTCATTAATCTGAGTGTGGCTGACAATCCTAAGGGTCATTGGTCGCTTGTGCAAATTCATCTTTCAGTTCTCAGAGTCAACATTCCATTTTAGCTGAAGCCATGTGTATTTCTGATTCAGGCAGTGTTCACATATCGTCCTTAGCTCTTTGATCAAGCTTCAGAAACCCAAAGTGTTCAATGGTCTTTGGCAGGTCCCCAGGCCTAACTGTCTAATCACAAGTACCTGACAGTTTCAGGCTCGAATGGTACATCTCAGTGTAACCAAAGGTCACTTACAAGCTAGGTCCCAGGCGGCAATGTTAATCAGGGCCAGGAGAAGATTCTTTTTAATGCAGAGAAAGTTACTCCTGTCCCTCCTGAGATGAGTTTTATAAAGCTGCTTGGTGTTAAATGCAGTGCAAGTCCACAATGGGTTAAATTTTCCACCTGCCGGTCTGGTGTATGACCAGTGTTATGAAAACAGACCCTCAGACAGCACCCCGCCAATCAATCTCACTCTACCCAGTGCCAGTCCTGATCCATGGAGTCCAAAGGTGATGGGTAGTTTGTTTTATATCAGCACATTGATAGTACAAGAATAACCAAGAACAGACGACAATGGTCTGGGAGAGCTGGAAGCACCCGGCTGGAAGCTGAGGTTACTTTCTGCTCGTTCTCCAGTTGAAGAAGATAGGGATCGTGGTTCTGAGGTCCAGCATCTAAAAGAAATGATGCTTTCAGAGCAAGCGAGACTGTTGGATATAAATGGGAGAATGTCTAGAACATAAGAAATAGGAGCAGGAGTAGAGCCTACTCTCCCAATCAATATGACCATTGGGATCTTAGGCTTCAGCTCCACTTTCCCACATGTTCCCCATATCCCATGATTTCCGGAGAGACCAAAAAAAGTATCTAGCTCAGATTTACTTATATTTAGTGATGGAGCATCCACAACCCTCTGGGGTAGAGAATTCCAAAGGCCTACAATCCTTTGAGCACAAACATTGCTCCTTATCTTAGTCCTAAACGATTGGCATCTTCCAGAAACAATAGCTATACTGGAGGACAGAGAATAAATCAGGAGATAATGAGACCATGGTAAAAAGGTAGTACATTAATCATGGGTGACTTTAGATTGGGAAAAACAAATTGGCAGAGGTAGCCATGAGCAAGAATACATAGTGTTTCCAAGAACAATATGTTGTGGATCCAACCAGGGATCAGGCTATTTTGTTTCGGGTAATGTATAATGAGGCAAGTTTAATCAATGATCTCAGGGTAAAAGATCCCTCAGGAAACAGTGACCATAACATGGTGGAATTTAGTATTCAGTTTGAGAGTGAGAAACTTGTGTTGGAAACAACTGTGCTAAACTTAAATAAAGGTAATTACAATGGAATGAGGGCAGAGTTGGCTGGAGTGGACGGGAAATGAGTTTAGCAGAAAAGACGGTTGATGAACAAAAGCAGACGTTTAAGAAAATTGTTCATGACTCATAATAAAGATATATCCCAGTGAGGAAGAAGGATTCTAGGAAAGTGATAAACCAACCATGGTTAACCGAAGAAGTTAAGGATAGTATCAAATTGAAAGAAAAAACATACAATGTGGCAAACATTAGTGGTAAGCCAGAGGATTGGGAGTTTTAAAAACCAACAAAAATGATGAAAAAAAAAGAGGGAGAAAATGAACTTTGAGGATAAACTAGCAAATATAAAATGGACAGTAAGAGCTTCTTTAAATATACAAAAAGGAAGAGAGAGGCCAAAGTGAACATAGGCCCCTTAGAGAATGAGGCTGGGGAAATAATAATGGGGAACCAGGAAATGGCACATGAGTTAAATAAATATTTTTCTTCAGTCTTCATGGTAGAAGACACTAATAGCATTCCAAAAATACTAAATAATCATCGAGCAAAAGGGATGGCGGAAATAAATACAATAACTATCACTAGAGAAAAAGTACTACAGAAACTAATGGGAGTAAAGTCCGATAGGTCCCCGAGCCTGACGGGTTGTATCCCATGATATTAAAGAAAGTAGCTACAGAGATAGTGGTTGCACTGGTCGTAATCTTCCAAGAATCCTTCGATTCAGAAAAAGTCCCAGAAGATTGGAAAACTACCAATTTATTCAAAAAGGGAGGGAGACAAAATACAGGTAACTATAGGCCAGTAAGCTTAATATCCATTATTGGGAAAATGTTGGAGTCTATTTTTTTTAATTCATTTATGGGACATGGGCACCACTGGCTAGGCCAGCATTTTTGCCCATCCCTAATAGCTCCTTCAGAGCACACTTAAGACTCAATCACATTACTGGGGGTCTGGAGTCACATGCAGGCCAAACCAGCAGGTTTCCTTCGCTAAGGGACATTAGTGAACCAAATGAGTTTTTACAACAATGGTTTCATGGTCATCATTGGACTTTTAATACCAGATTTTTATTGAATTCAAATTCCACCATCTGCCATGGCAGGATTTAAACCCAGGCACCCCAAGCATTACACTGGGTCTCCAGATTACTAGTCCGGCAACAATACCACTGCACCATCACCTCCCTGTTATAGAGGATGCAATAGCAGAGCATTTAGAAATGCGTAATATAATCACGCATATTCAGTTTGGCTTCATGAAGTGGAAATCATACCTCACAAATTCATTAGAATTCTTTGAGGAGGTAACAAGCAGCTTAGATAAAGGGGAACCAGTAGATGTAATATATTTGTATTTCCAAAAGGCGTTCGATAAGGTATTGCACATAAGGCTACTAATAAGATAAGAGTCCATGGTGTTAGGGGTAGTATCTTAGCATAGATAGAGGATTGGTTAACTAATAGTAGCCAGAGAATTGGGATAAGGGAGGCATTTTCAGGATGGCAACCTGTAACTAGTGGAGTGCCACAGGGATCAGTGCTGGGGCCACAATTGTTTGCAATGTATATTAATGACTTAAATGGGGAAGTGAATGTACTATCATCAAGTTTGCAGATAACATAAAAATAGGTCGGAAGGCAAGTGGTGAGGATGACACAAAGAGTCTACAGAGGGATATAGACAGGTTAAGTGAGTGGGCAAAAGCTTGGCAGATGGAATACAATGTGGGAAAATGTGAGGCTATGAACTTTAGCAGGAAGAATAGAGGAGGTGAATATTATTTAAATGGAGGGATCTGGGACTCCTTGTGCATGAATCCCAAAAAGATAATATACAAGTTCAGCAAGTAATAGGGAAGGCAAATGGAATGTTGGCCTTTATTTCAAAGGGAATGGGGTATAAAAATAGGCAAGTCGTGCTAAAACTATACAAGGCACTAGTTAGACCACACCTAGAATACTGTGAACAGTTTTGGTCCCCTGATCTAAGGAAAGGTATCCTGGCATTGGAGACAGTCCAGAGAAGGTTCACTAGGTTGATACCGGGTATGGAGGGATTTTCTTGTGAGGAGAGATTGAGTAGGTTGAGCCTGTACTTAATGGAGTTTAGAAGAATGAGAGGTGACCTTATTAAAGCTGACCAAATTGCAGAAGGTTCATCTAGGAAGGCACCAAACACATTCAGAGATGTCATCAAGAATGTGCAGAGGGCAGAAAAGTGGAGGGATGGATGGAGTGCACAAAACATCAAACAGCCCATCTACCCAATCCTTCAAATGCAACCTGCTCCTCATGTGGCAGAGTCTGCAAATCGCGCATTGGGCTGATCAGCCAATCAGAACCCATCAACATGAAGTGGAATCAAGTCATCCTCAACCCCAAGGGATTGCCTAAAAATATGGGCATTTCCCCAGTTCCCAGCCTAGTATTCGCAATAGGTACATTGCCATTCCCTCGTCCCCAGCCCAGTATTTGGAGTAGTCTCATCCCCATTCCCTCAGTGCCCAGCCCAGTATTTGGAGTAGTTTCAAGGCCATTCCCTCAGTGCCCAGCCCAGTATTTGGAGCAGTTTCAAGGCCATTCCCTCAGTGCCCAGCCCAGTATTTGCAGCAGTTTCAAGGCCATTCCCTCAGTGCCCAGCCCAGTATTTGGAGCAGTTTCAAGGCCATTCCCTCAGTGCCCTGCCCAGTATTTGGAGCAGTTTCAAGGCCATTCCCTCAGTGCCCAGCCCGGTATTTGGAGTAGTTTCATTGCCATTCCCTCAGTGCCCAGCCCAGTATTTGGAGTAGTATCATCGCTATTCCCTCAGTGCCCAGCCCAGTATTTAAAGAAGTTTCAAGGCCATTCCCTCAGTGCCCAGCCCAGTATTTGGAGTAGTATCATCGCTATTCCCTCAGTGCCCAGCCCAGTATTTAAAGAAGTTTCAAGGCCATTCCCTCAGTGCCCAGCCCTGTATCTGGAGTAGTTTCATCGTCATTCCCTCAGTACCCAGCCCAGTATTTGGAGTAGTTTCAAGGCCATTCCCTCAGTGCCCAGCCCAGTATTTGGAGTAGTATCATCCCCATTCCTTCAGTGCCCAACCCAGTATTTGGAGTAGTATCATCCCCATTCCCTCAGTCCCCAGCCCAGTATTTGGAGTAGTATCATCCCCATTCCCTCAGTCCCCAACCCAGTATTTGGAGTAGTATCATCCCCATTCCCTCAGTCCCCAGCCCAGTATTTGGAGTAGTATCATCCCCATTCCTTCAGTCCCCAGCCCAGTATTTGGAGTAGTATCATCCCCATTCCCTCAGTCCCCAGCTCAGTATTTGGAGTAGTATCATCCCCATTCCTTCAGTGCCCAGCCCAGTATTTGGAGTAGTATCACCCCCATTCCTGCAGTGACCAGCCCAGTATTTGGAGTAGTATCATCCCCATTCCCTCAGTCCCCAGCCCAGTATTTGGAGTAGTTTCAAGGCCATTCCCTCAGCGCCCAGCCCAGTATTTGGAACAGTTTCATGGCCATTCCCTCAGCGCCCAGCCCAGTATTTGAAGCAGTTTCATCACCATTCCCTCAGCATGCCGTTCAGTCCCCTTCCTGCCAAGTTGGCTGAATCTCAATTTTCAGCCAACCCATCTCTAGCAATTCAACTGAAATGAGCTCCCTAACGTCTGCGATCCCACCTCCCATCACACCAGACTACCTTACATTGTTGCAGCACTCCCATTCCCTACACCTTTGAGTCATTTCACACTTATTAACTGCTGTGTCAAACCGGACTCCAGGCAAATTGATTTTCTCACCAATTTCCTCCCACTTCAACAAAACAAACATAGATTTCATTAACCATTGATGAGCATGGGAGGGAAGAGCAAGGGGATAGTCCCATTTTGATTTTCTATCAATTAACTTGGAGAATAAGGAAGAAGGGTGAGGCCCTATTGAGCATGCAGCAACTCTGAAATGTTTGCTGAAGCCATTCTGGGAGAGCAGAGTTTGTGGGTTTTTTCATATATTTCCCTTCCTGCTCTCTCCTGAAGGTAGAGTGGTGCCGTGTCTCTGTTCTACAGTTTTTTTTTGCCAAAATATACTTTATTCATAAAATATATGAAAGAACATTACAAAACATTTCAAAATGGCTATCACAATAATTGCAATAATATTCAAGTTTTCCACATAGTTCATGTTGCACCCTGAGGTTCTTCAATACAATCAAGGAACATTACAGACATTTCAAAATGGTCATAACAGACAGACAGCGCAATGATATTTAAGTTACCTACATAGATCATGTTGCACTCTGAGGTGCTTTAATACAATTGGGATACACGTAATATTCATTGCACACATTCATTGTGAGTCATACAGTCTGAGGGGTCTATACAATTCCCAGCCCCTCGGTGCACTATGGCAAAAAGGTTTTAGACAGTGAACCTTCCCCATTGCGCCTTTGTGGTGGCTGCCCCAAGCTTTAGTGCGTCCCTCAGCACGTAATCCTGGACATTGGAATGTGCCAGTCGGCAACACTCGGTTGAGGACAACTCTTTGCGCTGGAAGACCAGCAAGTTTTGGGCAGATCAAAGAACCTCTTTCAGAGTTGATGTTTGTCTCGGTGTGTCCCTGGGAACAGCCCGTAG